>NC_142031.1:116992894-117297576 GCF_982192425.1 Myodes glareolus | reverse complement strand
TACTAAGAACATTAAGAACAGTTAGTTATTTTGGTGATTTGCTTAATTGATTGAGTGATTGCCACAGAGATATGGTGAAGCCTCTGGACCTCTTTTCAAAATAAAATCTCAGTGCATAAAATAGGATATTGGAATTTTGAATTAAATAAAGTACTTTAAACTATGCCAGTACAGGGACCATATATGTTTGTGAACGTGGCTGATACTCCAGTAATATATGTGGCCGTAGAGTAACATGTTAAACAAGATCTAGTGACAGGCACTATAGTTCTGAAGTAGCGCCTAGCCTAAAAGATGTTTTGAGATAGTACCATTAAGTTTCATATGAGGTGGCATTTGGCAAGTGACTGGTTGGTGTGTGTATTGATCAGTGAAGAATGCATGTTCAGTAAGAGATGAGTAAAGATAAAGATGTTAGCCCACAGAGCCACAGGTTTTCTCCATGGTCCTCATGGAGATTGCTGAGAACTTTAGAAGCTAACCCATGGTGTCTCTGTTCTTCCTGTCCCAGCTGCATCCCTGGGTTGAGTGTAGCGGTTCCTCCTGGGAGCACTCTGCTGACCTGGTCATCAGGAATGGAGAGTTCCTGCTCTTTTGTTCTCACTCCTCCTCTTCAGGTGTCAGCTTTAACATCCTTTTCCATCCCAGCCCCACATTTCTCCACCCACACTCTCATTTTGTGCTCTTTGCACACTGTGGACTTGCTCTTTAGCTGTCTTCTCCCCACTGGACCCACAGCACTGTGCAGAAAGGTCCTGATGATTCTGTTCACCTTGTACCTAATTCACTGTACAGGCTGGGTCCTAGGAAGTGCCAGCCAGACATTAGAAGGACTGGAAAAATACCCTTCCTTTTCTGAGTTGTGCTGAGCAGCTGGCAGGCCCTCATGGCTGTATGTAGGTATCCTCAGACTCCTGTGGACCAAGAAACATTGGTTCAGTTGTCTCAACAGGTGCCACAAAATAACTCTGTGTGAGAGAGGAGATGGGTACCCTCTGGAGCTTAGTCACCTCGGTGGTGCCATTTGTCACCATGAGTTGCATCTCACCCTTTCAATTGTGTTGCTAGAAGGTGGGCCCCATTCTATAAATGTACCAGCACAGTATCAGGTCAGTTTGTTCATACCTTCATTCCTTTGTTCTAACGGTAATACTATTTTTATGTCTTTTTGTTCTTTCAAACTTACCTATTGTTTAAATTAGCATATTAAATTATAAGGGTTTAGTACATCAAATGTTTTGATGTACATGTATACTGTAGAATGGCTAGCATGGTGCATTGTGAGATTCACTCTTATGGTTTAGATCTTCCATGTCCCGCAAAGGCTTTGGGGCTGAAGGCTTATTTCAGTGTAAGTTCTTTTGTGGGCACTCTTGGTATCCATGGTCTTCCCTTCCCTCACCGTCCTGGCCTGTAGACCTCATCCCACAGACCCTGTGAGCAGAGCAGTTGTGCTTCCTCTATGGCCATGGCGGTAACCAATCCCAGCCCAGACCCAGGGAAGGGGAGGTATCCAGGGGCCACCAAAAAAGCTGTACTTGGTAAAGACAGGCTGGTTTTCTTTAGCAGAGGTAAAAATAGGAGAGATTTGATGCAGTGTGTTATGGTGAAGTTTTTATACAGTTTTATTGTGGTGTCATTGCGGGAAGATAGCCCCCTGTCAGACAGAGGATGGCTTTGGCCTGACAAATGACATCCAAAGTGACAGACTGTCCTTTGCAGAGAAATTGTTACCACACACATTTCCTCTCTTAGGTAGGAAAGAGAGCTGGTGTGTTCCTTGTTGAACACTTCATTCCACTCTGAAGGACTTTGGGCTGCCATACATTCCATCATCTCCACAGGGACTTTGAATTCCAAGCATACTTCTGGGTCTCCGGGTTTTCCAAACACCCCACCCCTGGCTCTTATCTCTAAAGTGCACCACTGTTCATTCTATCAGAAAAATTTAGAACCGGCCACACTCAGCCTCTGATTCATCTTTTAACTTGGCCCAAATGTGAATCACAATGACCGTGGGCACATCTATCCTACTTCGAAGGAATGCTCATTGTGAGTTATAGAACCATTTTGATTTTACAAAGGCCTGCTACATTTGACACCTTATGGGTACATCACAGTGTTACTATAGTTAACACCTACTGAGAAAGGAGTGTGCTCATTTAAATTTGCCTGGGAGAAGGGGCAGCAATAATCTTGAGTATTGGCCCTGGCTTCGAAGGAGAAGGGACTGTGGCTTGCTTGAGTGCTAGCCTTGGCTTTGAAGTTGCATATTGCCCCTATGCTTCTTCTGGGTTCAGGTCCGATCCACAAGCATCTCTAGGACCTTCAAGGTCACCTGGTAAGAGATGGGCTTAAGTGTGGGGAGGAACAATAACACGTACATTGACTCAGGCCTTTCTGGCCTCAGACCTGAGTGTCTAAGTAACCACTAATATTTTGAAGGTTCACTGATATCCCATACCTCTAGTAGCATAGGGAGCACTGGATGAGCTTGGATTCTAGTAAGAAGGCCACAGTTGTGCCATGCACCACTCTGTAGGGAGTTTATCTTCTACAGAAGATGGTGGGAGATGACCACTGTCTTAAACTTCTAGAAAAAATGGTCCACAACACATGCCCCAAGGAAGGCCAAGTAGGGTATTAATCAGGTTAATACATAAAGAGGAAGTACTGGGTCTGGGAGAAGAATTAGAAAGCATCCCTTTCAATCTTCCCAAGACCTGAAGGAGTCAAGACCTGAGCCACACCATTTCCAACACCGGACGTGTTGCACCTTGATCCTTCTAGTGAGGCACCTTTGATGCAATGTTGAATACACCAGGAATGGGGACTGAGGGAATCCACATAGATTCCATGCACTGGAGCCAGACTACTGACTTTCCAGAGCTGAGGGTTCCAAAGCAGAGCTGGGGATTTCTCTCTTGGGGAGGGGAGCAAAACATTTCCTGTGTTCAGTGATACAGGATGAGAGGGACCACAAACAGCAGTGTCTGCAGCTGGATCTAAGGACATCTTGACAACATCAGTATCACAGCATTCCATGCCTTTCCATATGGAACCATGGCAACAGCATCAATCAGTGAAGCTCTCATCCCCCACTGCAGCTGGTCCAGCAAACACACACGCTCCCTAAATTCTCAAAATATTGGCCCAGCATGCACACACACATACCCCAGCCCCTCAAAATGTTGGTGATTACTTAGGCATTCAGGTTCTGTGTTATTACACCTCACCACACTGAATAGTTTCCTTATTTAAAAAAACATGAAAATAATTTCATCTTTTATAAGGTTATATACTTCCATAGGTAGTTAATACAAAACACTTAGTGGAATATCTGGAATTTTTGCTCACGCCCCTGAGACAACCAAATGTTGGTTGGTATCAAATGAACAAGTCGGTGTATAGATAGCTATATAAATCAGAAACTACATACAGCCTTGAGCAGGAGTAAATGATTTAGCACAAATTCATGGTAGAATGGTCTATGTTACCTGTTCCAGGGGGCAGCCATCTCTGGCAGCTGCTCTCATCTTACTCAACAGTCCATGCTTCTGTGTCAGGTATTTTCTACACCATCTAAAGCTGAATGCCAGACAAAATATAAACACAGGGCCAGGAGAGAGGCACACTCTCAGAAGCTCTGGGTGGAGGGGATTGAAAGGGAGGGGAATGTGGCAGCTGCCTTTCCGTGAATGTCCTCTGCTCTCTCTTTTCTCAAGGATGGGGTCTAAGGGGAGTTGCGGGGCTCGGTGGCAAAGCACCTGTAAACTCGGGCTTCCCGAAGAGATCCATATCTTCCCTGTGGTGCCTAAGACAGAGGTGTCCACAGGCATGCGCAAACGTGGCATGAAGTCCCTGGAGGCTGTGCGACAGGGAACTAAAACCCCAGTGCTGCCCGTGCTCAGGCTTCCGCAGCGGTGCCAGCTTGACTGCTGTTGAGGGTGGTCAACAGCTGCATGTTCAGAATGGGTCTTTAGGCCATTTTACTAACAGGCACAGTGGCGTGTATGTCTCTGGGAACTCCAGACCGCTGGGGCCAAGCTTTAAAATGACAGTATGTATCTCTGTGGCTCTCTCTTATCATGCTGGTAGCACACTGGGGTATAGGCTTCCCACAGTGGCCACATGGTTGGAACAGGACATCCTGGGCACTCTCCTTTGATTTGTCTCATCAGTCGCTACCGTGAGGATCCTGGGTTAGAGATGACTGCTGAGAAACAGATTACAAAGGGTTCTAATTCCAGCAATATGAGATTTTCCTTTAAGAATGTCCTATGCTGAGTGTGTCTCCACAGGCACCTCTAAAAAGCCAGTCTGCTGCAGCCTGGTACAGCCTGCTGCATGGTCCTGCAGATAATTCATCCCACAGAGCAGGCAATTCATCTTCCTTTGGTTTCCTCTTGGAGTGTACAGCACAGTGCCCCTTGGCTATTCCATGTTCTTCTGTCTGCTCTAGAAGCTTACTTTGGCATGTGACTGTCACATTTCAACGCTCAGGGAAGGCTCCTACTGAGTAGTTTTCATTTTACAAAAAGTTCAAACTCTTCAGTTGTTCTGAGAGCCTCAGATGGTGAAATTTAAAGACATAGGACTGAGAAATAGAAGAAAAGGGGTGTCTTGGGCCATGTGTGGTCACATTTGATAGAGAGCAAGGGAACAGGTCTTGTTCAGCCAGTGGCCATTCTGTCTCGCCCACGCCCCTGAGACAGTTCAACAGGAAGTCTTCATATGGATGTTCCCATGAGACAGTCCCAGTTAACACTGGACATTCCACTACCTTCCACCGCAGCAGTTACTGGTGGTCCGAAGAGTGACTGCCATTTTTGAATGTATCTTTTTCAAACTATGGGCAAACGTCGTGCTTTTCATGGCAAGATTTTTCTCCCAGAGTCTACATATCCCTTGCATACAACGTGTAAACTTTAAGGGCTTTATCTATGGTTATGATTAAACAGAAATGGTAGACAGTAGGAAACAAAAGACTTGGGGTCCCATCTGAGCATATGTTCCACCCAGAGGCCCTGGGCCGTCCTCCCCTGGGACCTAATGCCTCTCCTCCTTTGAAGAGAGATAGCATCATTTTAGCCAATTCAAGCATCTGCGAGTTAAAAGCTGCCTCTTGAACCCGTGGTCCTTTAAAATTTACGGAGGAACATGCTACATCAGGCTCAATGAGCTCGGCCTCACAAAAAGTCAATACTCATTTCAAAGCAAACACAGTTCTCGAATACAAGGTCAGAGTGAAAGAATTCCAACCCCTGTCCTTCCCCCAACCTCTTGCCTCCCTTCAAAGACCTAAGCAGTGAGCTGGCTCCCTGTGCAGGTCAAATGCATGTCATAGCAGACACTGGGGTTAATATTCAACTAAAAATCAGTAGATTAGATAACCGTTACATGCTTTTAGTGCCAATTAATTTAATAGTTGTTTTTCTCTTTTTAATTCTGCCTTTTACAAGGCAGGGCAATGTGGCACATAGTTTCCTGTGGCGAGTTCTCAGGTGGGCCCATGGTGCTGACTGCCACCAATTGAGTGGCTGACGCATGTAATCCCCTCAGACTCGGCTCCAGTGATGTCAGGCTGGAGCCCTGGGAGTGGACTATTAAAGAACACATTAAACGTGTCCCTTGTTGCAAGATTTATGCTGGCTTACTCTGGGATCACAGTGCTGCAGTGGCATTTGTTTGAAAACGAAAGGATTACATGGTCTTTGTAAAATGGGGAATTTAGTTCTGGGGAGGGGCAGTGTGAAGGTGATTTATGTCTGTTTATGTTTCCCCGAATCCTTTGATATGCCACCTTCTGTCACTAAGCGTTAGGATACTTGTAATTTCCTGAATCAATCAAGATAAGATACAGAAATAATTTATATTAAAGACTCCCCTGTAACTGTTGCCTAAATAGTGGGCTTCATCCCAATATAGAGGAGGAACAGCTGCTTGGTTTTCAAAGTCCTCCATCATGAATCTGTGCTTTAGGCGTCCAACAGCTACTGTGGCAGCCATTGGTTGAGGGCGATTCTCTCATTCTGAGTTTTGGTTCGGGGAGAAGGATCTGCTCTGGGAGGAAACTGGTTGGCTGGCCTCTCCCTGTGATCCAGTGGAGAGCACACAGCCTGGGACTCTCTTTCTCTCCTTTGGAATGCTGTCCTTTAGCCAACTGCTTCAAAGGAAGAGTTCTCTGGGACATGAGACACCTTGCCTTTAGCCTAAGAGGTTTAGAATCCAGGAAAGGTCCTGGCCTTCCTTTGTAAAAACCCTCATCCCCCAAAGCGGGCAGAATCAGCATGGGGAGGCAAGGCTGCTGGGTGTCACGGTGACATCACATCCTCATGAGACACTTCAAGTGTCAGTCTGGGTCTGCAGGAGTGGTCCCAGGAGCCACCCCTAGCTGAAACGCGGCAGTTGGAGTAAGGGGGTCCCTTGTCTAGAAAGCCCTTCTCTGCACCCCAGAGATATCCATCTCAGAGAGGAACACTTCGTTTGGAAATGAAGGTTCATTATTGTGCCACCTGGGAATCAGAAATCCTGGAAAATGGATTCCACGTTCTTATCCTACTATTAATTATGCATCAGGAACGGATGGCCTGGTGGAGCCAGCAGTGCAATGGGCATGAGAGCACAGATCCTGTTTCTCAATTCTGGAAGGAGGCATGGGACACATGAATCCCACTTTAGTTTGCTCACCTCTGAGAGGGAGGATGCTGGGCAGGCAGGAAAAAAGCTGGGACCATGCTTGGACACCTCCTAACTCATTGTCAGGTTTGACTTTCAGCTCTTTCTTTCCCAGGCCTTTCAGAACACTGTTCCTCCCAGCTGATGAGAACCTTGACCTCTCACTTGCACCCTACCTTGCTCGTTTGTTGTTTGTTAAGTGTGTCCTGATTAAAAAGGTGGATGTGGGGAAGTGTGGTCAGGAAGACGACCATCTAAACAGAGGCAAAGTATTTCCCTTCCTTTCTCCGTCATGCAAAAAGGACCTGCAGACACATACTCTCATACATGCACACAAGTGTTCAAGGATACAAAAATGCATACTAGACGCACTTACACACACACACACACACACACACACACACAAAGACCCATCTCCACACACACACACCTCCACACGCACAGACACACCACATACCCACACCTCCACACACACATGCACACACACAGACACACCTCCACACACACAGAACACCTCGACACACACACACATGCACAGACACAGACACACACACACACACACACACACACACACACACACACACAAACACACACATGTATTGGTGGTTGGGTATACTCCTTGGAATATTTTTATCTTTTCCTGAAACCAGTTAGTCTTTGCTCTTTAACTTTTCCTAGCTGACCTGTGGACTAAACAGCAGAAAGTCTGGTTTGTTTTCTTCTTCTTTTCCTTTAATGAGTGACAGAAAAACAGAGGAGAAGAGAGAGAGAGAGAGAGAGAGAGAGAGAGAGAGAGAGAGAGAGAGAGAGACTGCAATTTCTTTCTAGAAGGAATTTCTTTACAAAGCAATAGAAATAAAGGCAAGGGCATGCCCCTGCTCTCATGATGTCTACAGACCCTTGGGTTCAAGAGCTGAATTCTTAGACACGGCCAGTTTGCTGCTAAACTCGCTTCGCCAGTGGGCCTCTTTCCCTGTGGGAATCTGCTTTCAGTGAGTTTGGAGTCAGATCATCACAGCACGTTTTTAAACCCCCAGGCAGCTGCACTTGATCTCAACACAACTGCTGGTGCTCCTGGCTGCTCCTGTAGCATGAGTCCCAATTAGAGGAGCTTTTCCCCTGGTCTGTCACCCATGAGAGCACAGGTTCAGCTCTGCCTGCTTGTCTCTCAGAACAGTATTCACAGATTCGGTCTCTTTCTACTACTCTGTGTCTGTCTGCATTTGAAAATGTGTTCGGTATTTACTGAGAGGTTCCCTTTCAGGATGGCTGTATAAAGATGGCCGCTTCCTTCCCACCCTCTTGAAAAATCACTCAAAAGCAGCAAGAAGAATGAGAATAAAAATGCAAATGCTGTCTTTACAGCAAAATCAGAGACATCTGTAAGTCTGAAACACAATATAGGAGGGAAGGCTGCCAAGGAGAGAGAGGGCCCAGAAAGCCCAGGAGGGCTGGAAGGACACCCGCAGCTGCAGAGCTGAGACTCTGAGACCCAGCCCCAGGGGAAAGCAGCCACCGGGTATGTAAAGAGGCGAGAAGACGATTGGGCCAGGAGCAGGTGTCCTGAGGCAGCTTGCCACAGAGTCCCAGGAAGCAGAGGAGGCAGGAGAATTATTTTGTAATTGATACTTCTTCTTGTAAATAAGAAAAGAAGTGGTGTTTTGCTAAGGCAGAGTACAGGAAAGCTTTGCACAGATCAGTAGCCCTGATTGGCTGAAGCCAAGTTAATACAAATGAGCTTATTTATATGGGTAACCTGAAGGATCAGGACAGTTCCTCCCTGCTCACTGTGTGGCCTTGCACTTATGCGGCACATGCTTCATCAAATGTTACATAGGAAGAATCTTCCTGTTCAGTGATCACTTGTGATTCAAGAGGTATACTTTCAGATACCAGAAGGAAATCCACTGAATTCACGGTATGAATGGATTTGAAAACTATTGCCAAGAGGCAACCACTGTGACCACTCATTTTACCATGAAAGTTTAAGATTCTTGAAGCAGCTTGCCTTCATAAAACAAGAGTACCACAGCAAGATAGAAGAGCTCATGAACAATTTATAGTTGGATGAAATCAACTATAAGTTGTGGGCCTTTGGGAATTATCATGAGCAGAAGTTCCTGCTGGAAGCCTCAGAAAGAAGAAAGACTCAGGGAAGCACTAAGGAACATGGTTATTGAATAAATTAAAAGTACAGCTCGGGAAAGTGTTCTACAATTAGAGGAGCTGAATAATTCAACAAGCACAAATTACAGTATTTTTTTTAAAGACTGATGTGGAACAGTAGGAAGGGGGACTCTTGAGTGTTACTGTGCTTCAGTGCAGAGAAGAGATGCTTCAAGATCCACTGGTCAAGAGGACACCAACGAAGGCACCATATAGCTTGTCCAGTCAGTGCTCTCAATGACATGATATCCATATGTTACACAAAATATGAACAGTGGTAAAAGTCATTTCAAGGTCATGTCCATCATAGAATATGAGTGACAGTCATCAGCACCCTGATCAGATCATTGAAGTTGGGAACTGTTTCTCTTCTCCTGTAATCAGAGTGGTGCAGTTGTCCCCACAACAGAACCTGGCAGAGGTGTATAGCGAAGGATGACCCTGAACTTCTGAGTCTCCTTTCCCTAAATTCATATGTAGAAGTCCTAAGCACCAGTGACCACCTGGTCTGGCAGTAGGCTTTGCAGAGGACATTTGAGTTACCAGTTCAGAGGGTAATGTTATGGCCTGATAGCACTTCAAGTCCTCCCAGAGGAAGGGAGAAACTTTCCAGTCCTGTATGCACAACAGATTGTGTGAGCACACAGAGGAAGGGGTGGACGTGTACAAATTGAAAAGAGCCTTCAAGATGGGAGCTATTTGCTGGCATTGATCTCAGACTTCCTGGGTTTTATACCATTTAGCCTGTAGGATTTTATACAGCAACTTGAGTGAAGACCTACTTCTGGGAAGTGTCTTCCCTTGATTTTAAGTAGAAAAACAACATGCACGGTAGTGTGTGAAATTTGCCATGCTTTGTGTAAAAGATGATACTCGGACATACATAAGTGAGCAATCTCTTGAAGAATCAGTATTTACCTACCTATTACCTGTCATTTGTCACCATCTCTCTACCTATCTTATCTATTTGTCCCCTATCTACCCATCTAGCCAGCCATATGTATCATGTATACATCACCCATTCATCTGTGCATTTATAATTTATTATTGATCCATTAATTATCTATTTATCATCAATCTATTACCTATATTTGTTATCTGTCATCTAGCAATAATCTATGTCTTAATTAATTTTCAATTTCCCTAACAAAACTGTGACCAAGATAAATTAAAGAAAGTTTTCATTTGGGACTCATGGTTCCAGAGGGTTAGAGTTCATGACCATCATGGTTGGGATCACAGTAGCAGGTAGTCAGGCATGGTCCTGGAGCAGTAGGTAAAATTTCACATTTCAAAATCCACAATCATGAGGCAGAGAGAGCTAGCTGGACCTGGTGTGGGCTTTTAAAATCTCAAATCCAATCTCAGGCAGCACACTTCCTCCAACAAGACCACACCTTCTAATCCTTCACAAACAGTTCCACCAACTAAAGATCAAATATTCAAAACAATGAGCCCATGGGGGGGGCGTTCTCATTTAAACCCGTTTGTCTGTCTATCATCAATATATTACCTATCTATCCATTACCTGTCCATCTGTCTGTCTATCTACCTTCACATCATAGGGTGATTCTAGGAAAGGAATTTTTCTCCCTTATATCTTTAGGACCTTTGAGTTTGTGAATATACCCACATATTACCTAAACAACTTGGGGAATGATAGTAAGAAATGACAAGTCAGACTGCGCTAAATGCAAAGAGCTGGAGACCTGAAGAGAAGCCTACAGAATGGAAGGGCCTCTTCCTGCTATTCATCAGCCAGGAATGGAGATCCGGTCTGTGCAAAGAACTCAAGTGATATGATCAGTAACAGCCAAACAATGACCAAACGAGCTAAACAGACAGTTCTCAGAAGTACAAATGGCCAGTGCATGCATGAAGCAGTGTTAACATCTGGAGCTAGCAGGAAAACACAACTCAGAGATGCTCTGAGATTCCATCTAACTCCAAGCAGAATGATTACCATAAAGAAAAAAACAAAACAACAAAAAACAAATCAGTAAATGCTGGGAACCCGAGAGAAAGGAGTTCAATACAGCAGTCTGAGGAATATAAATTAGTAAATCTCTGTGGAAATCAGCATGCTTGTCCTCTAAGGAATTAAAAAGAGACCCACTTTGACTTAGCTATACTACCCAAAGAATAAGTCAGCACACCACAGAGATACCTACAATCCATGTTTGTAGGACTTCTGTTTACAATATCTAGCATCCTGGGTGACTATTGATGGGTAAATAAATAAATTGGTTAAAAAAGTGTCACACAACGGTGTTTCGTCCGTCCATAAAGAAGAATTAAATTTTATTGTTTGCAGGAAAATTCGTGGAGCTGGAGGTCATTGCAGGGTGGTGGGAAAGGTGGTTGTGGCGAAAGCATGGGTACATGTATGGAAATGTCAAGGTGAAGCCCGTCAGTCTGTGTAATTAATGTACACTGAAGAAAAGGTTAAAGGCATTTTATTTGTGTGAGTGTTAATTGGAAGGCGTGTGCCAAAGCACACATGTGGTGGTCAGAGGACAAGCTGTGGGGTCACCTCTCCTTCCGACATCTTGGTCCTTGAGTTTGAACGCAGCAGCAGGGGCCTTTACATGCCAGTCCATCTCTACAGTGCTTCTGATAAGAATATTTTAAATGAGAGTGGACAGCCTGGTGAGAGCTGCACTCGGGTGCAATGAGATTTGCTCATGAAAACCAGATCCAGTGGCTTTGGTTTGGCCCAACTCCGAGTCTCACGCTCACTCTGAGCTGCCACCAAGGACCTTCGAGTGACCCAGCTCCAGAATTAAATCTACTCACTTTTCATTCTCCCCTCTCAAAGCACAAACTGAGGTCTGACAGTTTGGGCAGCACTGTTTCAGGTGACAGGTGAGGGATTGCTGGGCTGATGGCCCAGTGTCCTTACGGGGATGGCGGGCAATGGACGAAGCAGATGATGGAGATGTTCCTGGAGCCTTACCACCTCTTCAGCTGCCAGATGCTGGCATCTCTTCGTGACTTATTTTATGTCCTCTCACCAGCCTCCTACCTCCCATAAGTTATCATAAAAGTGCCATGTACTTTGCCATAGGAAGTAAGGAAGCTTCTCTCATAGCTTCATGAATATACCATCCCTTTTCTGTTTATGTAAGCAACTCATTATCCTTCATGACTCACGGAGTAGATCATTTCATATCCTTCCTGTGACTCCGAACTCCCAATTACTTGCACTGACCCTGAGGTGAGCTTGCCCTTGCTTCACACAGGAGAGCCCCAGAAGTCTAGCCCGAATGCCCCTTCTTCCCAGTGACCTCTATGCTAGCCCACCCTCTTCAGTATGTCCCTGTCTCCTCTTAGGAGAGTCACATTTTATGCCTTCTTTCCAAGATCACTTAAGCCTCATTTCCCCTTCTTCATATTTTCAACAATGTCAGCCAATTCTAATCTCGTCTTTTTCAGAATTCCTATTTATGACAATCACTCTTCAAATTCTTCTGATTTGAAAGACTTGGTCCCCTGCTAAGTGATGAGCTCCTTAAATCCCTCTTTCAACTGTATTCCACGTGGCCTCTGTGATGAGGCTGGGTGCCCTGAAAGCTCAGTAGCTGTCTTGTTAGCTGATTGCCACGCAGCCTTGAAGGGCCCTGCACAGGGATCACCACGTGTCAGGTGCCTTACTTCTCGGAAACTTTGCAGGAATGCAATCTCCGCCTGATTGTGTTCAATTGTTTCACTTGTGTTTGATCATTGATGTTGCGTGTTCTCCCAATTGCTGTGGTGTCATCATGAGTGTTCTGAAGATCTTTAGGTTAAAGCATTTGTGCTGTACTGAGGACTGGAGCAAGCAGGGTGAACCCGTAGTTGCTTTAAAAGTGCAAGCACAGAGAACAGTTTTCAATTCTGGGCAAGGGGGATACAGTGCTTCTCTTGGAAGTATGAACCTGAGCAAGGAGGGGCTACAGGCCTGAAAGATCCTGTGCACTGAATCTGTGCACTGACACGCCACGGCTCTTCTTAAAAAACTTGCCTCTCAGCAGCGTCTCTACTCAAAATGCGGTTGCTCCAAGAGCTGGGCCAATCTCTACCAGATGGATGACAGAGAGGAAAGAAATGAGTCTGACCCTGGAAAGGGTCTCCTAGCACACATGAAGTCCTCCTGACATACACCTCCACCCCCCAGACAGCTGCCCTGCGTGTGCATTACAATGCTTGCTCATGCTCAGGAGAGAGTGAGACAAGAGGAGGCATTTGAAAAACTAAAAACAATTTTATGAATATGTTACATTTGTCTGATGGCAGAACAAGTGGACTCTTAAATCTATGTAGAGTCATGTCCTGAACTTGGATAGAGTAATGACCCTGGGGCTCAAAAGCCATGTTTTGTACTCTGTCTGCTTTGGTTCTCACCAAGTCTTTCTTGAATTCACACAGAGTAGAGTCATGGAGGCAGTGTGATTCAATTATATCCCTAATGCTGGAGAAGAAGGAATTGAGGCCTTATCATAGAAAGTGATGAAGCTGCTCTCACAGTCCCACAGAAGTGCTGTCTTCTATTTACGGGCAACTCTAACAATCCCGATTAGCCAAGCTGTCATTTCATGCTTTCTATTACCATTGCCCACAGTATCCATTCCCTGTCCCTGACCAGCCACCCGATGGGTTCTTGCTAAAGTTATCCAAGCATCTAAGTACCATGCCTCTCCTCTGCTTCCTGCCTAATGTTTCTGGAAGCATGGGCTGCCTGAGGCACCGATTCTGCATTTTTATACCAACCTTCACTTTCCAGCTGTAAGATGCTCTGTGATAGCAAATAGCCCTTGATGTGGTTGAACTCCTATGGGTATACAAATTCTAATAAAACTGCCATAGGATGGTGAGCACTTTGATTGGCCCAGATAAACTATGCCTTTGAGTTACTGCTTACAATGTGCATTGCATTCATCTTCTTTTAATTGCTTTACAATTAGTAGACCCATTTTTTACTTTGAAGTTACCACTAATGTCCAACTTGGGAAGCACCGAACTCTGCCCTCTTCTTTTCTCTTCTCTTCTCTTCTCTTCTCTTCTCTTCTCTTCTCTTCTCTTCTCTTCTCTTCTCTTCTCTTCTCTTCTCTTCTTCCCTCCCCTCCCCTCCCCTCCCCTCCCCTCCCCTCCCCTCCCCTCCCCTCTCCTCTCCTCTCCTCTCCTCTCCTCTCCTCTCTTCACCTCTCCCCTCCCATCCTCTCTGCTCCCCTTCTCTCTGCTCCCCTCCCTTCCCTTTCCCTTCCCTCACCTCGCCTCCCCTCTGCTCCCCTCCCCTCTGTTCCCCTTCCCTCTGCTCCCCTTCCCTCCCCTCCCCTCCTCGTGTCTCTCTCATTTACTACTCACTGCTCTGTCTTCTCACATGGAAATGATTATCCTCTCCCTCCTAAGGACACGTTAAATAAGAACACCATATATATCGTGCAACTGGGAATTAGAAGGCTTGGACTTTTGTTCAAACCTTTATTAACTTATTGATGACCTTGGATAAATCATCTAAACTTTCTTAGTCTTTTTTTATTATTAAATGTAGAAGAAATGGAGGCAGCTGCTCCATGATGGTCCTACAGGCTCTGGAAATCGTGGAAGTACTAAATGCAGATGGGGATTCTCCAGAAGGACCGACTTTCCGTCCTCCATTCCTCCTTCTATTCCCACCCTCTTGTTAGACAAATACTCTGTTACCAAGTCACATACCTAGCCAGGCATGTATCTTAATTTCTTTAATTCCCACCAGAGAGGTTCATGGTAAGATTGAAACAGATGCCTGGATGACCAACACTGGGATTGTTGAGGAATTGGAGGGGAACATCCCCAACCCAACGCTGATAAGATGAAGAGTTCTGTTCCATGGAGAATTTGTTTAATGATTATCCACTGTGTGTTCCAGAACCCTGTAAAAGTCTGGGTAATGGTGGGAAGTCAGTGTGAGCTCAGAAGGGTCCTGATTCCTGAGGCATATATGTCTACTACACACAGAACTATCCCAAAGTTTGTACTGCACCAGGGCCCAAGAGTGGCTCACTGTTTTTGCTGGATATAAACAATTATTGGAGAGCAGTCAAGGAGCAGATCCTATTTGGTACTGAGTACATATGGAATCATAGAGACCCATGTCCAGGGAAAGTTGGCTCTGCAGGCTGGAGGCTCTACTCATTAATAGTTTCACACATGACTCCTCGGAGTCATGGATCTGTGTATTAGACCATGTTAATATGAGCATTTGGAGGCGGGGTAGAAAGTTCTGGAGTGCACCAGGCCTATAGAGGAGGCTGCTCTGCCTTCCCTGCCTCACTGTTATATCAGAGATGAGGTACAGCCACAGTGGTGCATCCATGGCTTCTTCTAGATCAACTGTCTTGAGTTCTACGAGAGGGAAAGGAACAAGAGCTTGAAAATGGAGTAAGAGATAGCATGCCCTTACTGACAAGTACTCTTACTGTCTTGAAAGACTCTGAAGGGGCACTGAGAGAAGTAGGCCAGGGAGGTGAGTGGCAGTTAGGGGTGGAGAGAGGTGACTTACTTCACTATCCGGTGTTGTAGTTGTGTGCATGAAGGGTCTGTTCACACATTAACCCCAGTCTGGGGAGTGCATCTTGTGTATAGTTTGGCAGATTCTCTTCCTTGTGGGGACTCATGGAATCCATCTTCGCATAGTCCCAGGAGAAGGGGCACCTATTACTGGGCACCTAGTGGGTGCATGATGCATTCTGGGTGTTCATAGTGCAACTGGTCTTTACAGGACGATGTTTGTGTGTCGGCTGCAGTTGAAGACATTCACAGTCTTGGTTTGGCTGGCAATGGTTCCAACAGAACACTTCTCAACTCATGTCTATGTCCTGCCCCTGTTGCCAAGCAGCAGAGTGACCCTCAGGTCCCTGGACCATTCTCTGCCATTTCCACACTTGTGCAGCTTGGCTGCCCCTACCCATTACGTGTTCCAGTCCCTCCTTTCCTTGGCCCATTCATGGGACCCACCACACTCCTTACTTTATGGAAAATGCATTATGTGGTTCCAGGTTGGGCCACTCCATGTACCCTGTGTCATGCTCTGCCACCAAGCCTGTATTCGTAGTGACATGAATGCCTCATGTGGGAGAAGGTACAATAGTACCATTATCTAACTTGACTTTAGGCAATGGCAAGACATGTTTCTTTATTCTCATCTTAAATAAAGGTGGAGAAAGGGGCCGTGCCAAGGTGGTGAGTGGCAGGGTACCAGGGAAGAATCTGCTTCCTGGGATCTACTTGGAGTCCTTGGGTGGACCTTGGCATGGATTAGCATCCCTAGAGGTCCCCACTCCCAATGCGATGAGCAGTGTTCATACCTCCAAGAACCCGGCATCTCCCTCACACAGCAATTGGTGGAGCTTCCCTGAGCACAGGTACCCTTGGAGTCAGGATTTGGGATACATTTTGATGCTTCAATATGACCAGAGCTAGACTGGAATGAAGCAGTTTTTGAAGGTTTCCAAGAGTTCAGGCCCCCAAACCATCTTACCTTTGTAATTTTCCTACTGGGAATTCCATGGCCTCTGGGATAAATGTCAGAGAATATGGCCTGGCAACAGAGCAGACGCTGAATTACAAGGCTCGGTGTGTTTAATTAATTACCAATATAGTTATATGATTTCAGACAAAAGTCATGCTGCTGTTCAATGTCGGATGAAAAGGAACCAGGCTCCACTTTCCTGAGCTCTCGTTTGGGGGACAAAGTGGAGCAGGAGAGGTAGGTCAGTGGGGCAATATTTTTGGGAGTGCCATTGGGAACATTTTTTTCCTTGTTGCTTTTTTCTCACTTTAGTGGTGGAAGGCCATCAGCATGCTCTGAGATCGCTTAGTGGTGCCTGAGCCCATTCAAAGAACGGAGAAAAAGCACACATTCAAAAAGTGTCTGCAGAAAACCCTGAGAACAACTGGGTCTCTTTAGTTCTTTAGCTCCCAGGACTTGGGTCAGTGGTTCTGATCAAGGTGGCATTTCAGTAAGATGGGACTGCCACATAAAGACTGGAGACAAGGTCTCTGCATACCCAACAGTCAGAGCATTAGTCTCGGTGAGAGAGTCAGAGCAGGGTCTGAAAAATCTCAGGAGGACAGTGGAGACTGTGGGCAGAGTGAGACCTTGCAGCCAGGTTTGCTTGGGAGGAGAGCCTGCTCTAGAAGGACGGGGAAGGCTGGAAGATTCTGAACCATGCTTTTGAAGAATGCCCTATGCCCAGGCTTTCTTCTCTATTTTCTGTGTCCTGTTTTCATAATAACTAATAGCTCTAGAGAGAATTTCATGAAAGGGTCTTCTTGCCCAAAGTTCTGCTCTTAGCATGAAGCTTGCCATTGTGACATTTAGAAGTATCCTTTTGAGCCAGGCAGTGGTGGTGCACGCCTTTAATCCCAGCACTCGGGAGGCAGAGGCAGGTGGATCTCTGAGTTTGAGGCCAGCCGGGTCTACAAGAGCTAGTTCCAGGACAGACATCAAAGCTACAGAGAAGCCTTGTTTCAGAAAACAAAACAAACAGGCAAACAAAAAAATCTTTCTGTCCTTCTGTAATGTTTAATTAATAGAAGTGGAATTTCTTATTAAGTTATAGAATAAGAAGAACCATACTTGTGTCCCACCCTGACCAACATTTTGCACCAGGAAAAAAAAAAAGGCAAACGCACCAGGAAAAGGGGCAGAATGCTTCTCTGGGGCCTCAAGGTGCTGGATTGATGAAGCCTTTACTGAGGTTAGGAGTAAGGCTGCAGGATGAGGCATGGACTCCCCAGCTGGAGCTGCAGCTCTGAGTTCCTGCATTTCCTGTCAGGAAATATGGACGGATCCCACCACCAACCCCAGGATCGATCTTTCCCCTGATGTACTCTGACACCTTTGGAGCTGCTATGCCACTTCTCTGACCAAATCTCCCCAAGCAAGGTGACAGCTCACCCAAACATTGAGATGATCTGAGAAGACCTGACGCTCACTGGCTCTCATCCCCATGGGATCTGGGGCTGAAGATACATTAGACTGGCCTGGCTCCAGACCCTGGGCATACAGAACTGCAGTACTTGTGGTGCAAACTGTGTGACCACTTTATAGATGACAGAGGTTATTCTAGGCCACTGTGTGTGTGCTCGAACATATGTATGTATGAGTGCATGCATGCATGTGTGTTATGTGCATACATGTGTGTGTGTATGTGTGTGTGTTTGTATTTTGTGTGCTTTCTATGAAATTATTTCCCCTTTATAAACAATTATCCAGAGAGGAAAGAGTTGACATATGGCAGGAACCTAGTTCCCAGGTCTCTCACATAGGAATGGGACTGAAGGGCAAGTCCCATTCAGAAGCAGATAGGGCTTCTCTCTGAGCTTGGGTGGTCCTCTGCCTCTGCTTCACAGTGTGCTCTCCTTAGTGGAGGAGTGGTTCTTGCTAGCCTCTGGGACTGTGTCTTGTCTTTAGTGATTCCAGCAGTCATTCTCCTTCTTGAATCAGTCTGAACAGTTGCTGGGACAAAGTCCCCTATAATGTGATGTTTTCAGGTAGAGAAACTGTGCCCAGCACATTGCTATGTCTGCACCTGAAGCCATAAAGTGAGACCACTGTGTGTCTCAGCTGACCTGATTTATATGGAGAATGCTCAATATGGGAGTCAGAAAAAGACAGGTTACAGCAGATCAAGAGAGGGAATAGCAAACACACACAGCTCAGGCTTGGCCAGCAGGGATGGCAGTAGAGAACCAGGGTAAACTGGGGAAACAGTATAGCAAGTTGCTACCCCATGGGGAAGGCAGGATGTGTGCTGCGCCCAGTGTTGGCTGTTGACTTTGTGCAGGTGTGTGTGCTGACTCCCTGGAAACCTTATACTGGACTCATAGTGGGATGCTTTTGATGCCATAGTGGGGTGTTTGCTGACTTCATAGTGGAATGACTACTGGCACCATGGAGGGGTGCATTCTGACATTATGGGTCCTGGCTCCAAAGTAGGTCCCTGCTCCATGGTAGGGCATGTCATGGCTCCACAGTGGGGTATGTCCTGGCTCCACGGTGGGCTATATCATGGCCCCATGATCGGATATGTCTTAGCCTTTCAGTGGAGTATTCTAGGGTGGGATATGCCCTGGCTCCATGGTGGGGTGTGTCTTATTATTCTGGCTTCACATTGACATTTGTGCTGGCTTCATAACCTTCATGCCTTCCCTTCTCCCTGCAGGAGGAGGCCTATATTCGCCGTGTGTCTCTTCAGTTGGTTAAGTCTGGAGAACCCTTGGCCTGGAGAAGAGGACTGAAGAGCTAGGAGGCCCAGGGAAGTTTTCTAGAGTAACAGAGGTTAACATCTCACTCCACCTTCTCGGGCAGACCATTTTGTTTATATAGCATATCCTGTACTTTTGCTTCTATAGACACCTGTGGATTCTTCATAGCATGGCGTAGCTTGGTTAGGAAGTTTTGTCTTCATTGTTTTTGGTGATTCAAATGTTGACCCATCGTCATGACGTCATCCTAAATGTTGACTGGAAATGGAATTTTCCAAAATCTCAACACGTTTCCCTATTGCCTTAAACAATCATCTCAGAAAGGAAACTTAACCCTAATTCAGATTGATTCTCGATCAGCATCAGCTGCTAGGGCATTAAAATCCCCATGTGATTCTTCAATGAGGAATTAACAAGCTCTTTGCACTTGGAAAGTTAGGTACTTACTTTATATGGTGCCAGGGATCGAACACAGGGCTTAATGCCTGCTAGACAATCTCCTACCCATGAGCTGCGTCCCCAGGCCTGGAAAGTTACCTAGAGGAGACACTGAGAAGCATTTCTGAGTGAGTCTTGACATATTTACCAGGGTTGTTACAGAAAAGGTTGCATCAATGTCTCCTTTCCAGTTAAACCCGCCAGAATCTTCAGGTTCCTGCTGCAGACCCTTGTGCTGAAACAGGGGATTAAGGAGTCAATAGACCCCAGGCTATTTCCCAGGGTGTTGGAAGTTGGCAGTCTCTGGTGTGGCAGTTAGGAGTGACATGGCTTAGCAGGCAGAAGCCTCTATCAGCAGTTTTGTCGCTGTCCACTCTCAGATGATGACTAATCTCTTTCGTGGCAGGCTCACACCTACTGGCCCCTTTCCTGATTCCTACTGATGGTGGAACATAGAGGTGATTGTTTAACATGGCTCATGTGTTCTGCCTCGCACCTGGGCTCACCTCCCACCACATTGTCCTGCTCCTTGGGGCTCAGCCCTGTTGAATGGAACCCCTAGTTCATAGTTCAACTGGGGGTCTGGTTCTTTTTTTTTTCACTTTGTAGTGAAGTGATAGCTCACTCAGTCTCATTGTCGCTAGCCTCAACTGTTTTGTGGGCTATTGTAGTGTCCACTCCTTAACCAGGTTCCTTGTCCCTGCCTCATTCCCTCCCCAGGGCCAGTTTTTCAGCTGGATCCTCCTAAGCCAAGCTTCCCCTCCCCTGAGCTCCCCGGAGTCTCTGAGTGTCAAATGTGATCTGCCTCTCTGTACCTCCTTCAGTGAAGGTAGCATCAAATGTCACTGGCCTCCATTGGCACCCCTTCTGCCTCTCAGTCCTCTCCTTCCTTTCTTTCCTGTCACGGAGGTAGAGGGGATGCAGCAGTGGCCAACTTTATGTACTTTGGTGAGGGGTTAATGGGGGGCGGGTACAGATTTCTATGCCACGAAATGAAAGACTGTTGAGTTCCCAAGGCTGGTGTGTCGTATCACTGATGTTGGCTTGTATGACTAGGGTGTGTGTGTGTGTGTGTGTGTGTGTCTGTCTGTCTGTCTGTCTGTCTGTCTGTCTTCTGTAGGTGTAGTCTGTCTGTCTTGCATGCCTTTCCTGCAGAAACTGTTTTATTCCTCCAAAATCTGATTTGAAAAGCAGCTTACAATGATCCCAATATAGAGGACAGTAAGGTGTGACAGTGTCTAATTCCAAGAAGGGGTCTCTTAGTGGAGGCTCAGGCTGAGACCATGGTGAGAACGAGGAACTGACTTGGAGAAATTGTTATCTGACTATAAAATGTTCCTCGGGCTCCTTTGTTTGAATCTAGCTGGTGGGCAGCTTTAGAAGTTGTAGAACCTAGGAGGTGCTTCGCTAGAGGAAGTGTGTTGCTGGGCATAGGCCACAGAGGTTTCTGGACTCATTTCTAGCCCATCTTTGCTCTTGAAGGGCGGATACAATGTGAGCAGTGGCCTCCCATTCCTGCTGCAGTGCCTCCCTCACCATGGCGAACTCTAACTCGGCTTAAACCATGAACCCAAATACTTGTAATTACTTTTCAATTGTTGTCATAAGACACGATGACCAAGGCAACTTATAGAAGAGACAGTTGATTGAGGGGTTACAGTATCAAAGGAGTAACCCATGACCACTGTGACTGGAACATGGCAGCAGACAGGCTGACATCACACTGGGATGGAGAGCTTACATCCTTGTCCTCAAGTAGGAGGCACACACACACACACACACACACACACTCACACACACACACACACACACACACACTCACACTGGCATGGGCTCTTGACACCTTCTCCAATAAGGTCACTCTTTTTCCAACAGTTCTACCTGAGTGGGGACAAAGTATTTAAATATATGAGTCCAAGGGAGACACTCTCATCCAGACCACTAGTGCCTCCTTTCTCCCTACATGGCTTCTTGTCATCTTGTCACAACAATAAGAAAATGAACAGATAATTACTGTGTTCATTTTAAAAGCTTAGGGAAAACACCTAAGATTTGCTTAGTTGTATGACTGTTGCCAGGGCCAGCGGTGTCTTGTTTCCTGCCACCTCATCAGTTTTCTTTCTAAGTGCACAGGACTACAGCACACTCCACAGTTGAATAGCTTCCTTAGAGTCTGTGAGATCCAGGTGGAACCAGGAAAATTGTGAGGTTCTCTTTAGCCATGTGAATTGGTGCTCGCTCTGATGCAGGGTCTCTCCTCTGTGACAGTTGTTATGGGTGGCTAGTCCTGATTCCACTCTCCACGCCACCTAGGAATGTAGTCACTGTGTTTGGAACAGCTCGAATACACTGTATTTCCTTACATTATAAAAAATATCTTCTAGCACTTTCTCCTGAAGCCACATAAAACGTACTTTGGAATTTGGAGACGGCTGGTGGGACTCCTCCCCATGCCTTTTTCTTCTTCAGCCCTTCTTACTGATATACTATTTTACCCAATGGAAGGAATCTGAATTTTTGGAATCAGCCTGGAGCTGAGGCACTGTCAAGCTGCCTGAGGCTAGGTAGGTTTATTGAAGTTTCTGAGGTTACCAGTTGCTATTTTTAAATTTATACAATAGGAATGAGATCCCCATCTCATAAGATTACTCTGAAAATGAATCAAGCAAACCCCTGTGATTATATCAGTGTACATTCAAAATGTTCCTGGGGCCCATGAAACCTTGCGATCTGCAAATGGGCCAAAAATGGTATCAGTACTCTCTTTTGTGTGTTCCTCTGTGGACCATCTAATTGCTCCTTTAAAACACTTCATTCAAGCTTGAACATGATACGCTGAATTCCAGGTGTGATAGATCTGGAATCAGCTATGGGCATACACTGGGCATACACTCCCATGAAGGAATTTCTTGCTTGGATTATTTGAAGTGGGAAGACTCACCCTAAATGTGGGTAGCATTTGCTAGTAGGAACCCAGATAAAAAAACACAGGAGAAGAGCTGTGCTCTTTGCCTGATTGCCTTCACTCTCGCTGACCAGTTTTTCTCTCCTGCTGCTGCCTTTGCTGTGTCTTTTCACCGACAAGACCCAGCTTCTTCAGGTTCTATTATAGACTGAAGAACAGGAGCTCTTTCAGAATCTTCCAGCCCTTTGGTGCCAGAGTACAACTGCCAAGACGCCAGCCTCCTGAACTTCACGGGCCACTTGGACTACCACATTCTTGACCTCTCTAATGTGAGAAAGCCTCTGTTGGGGTACCCACACTGTATTGTGTAAGCCAGTCTAATAAATACTCATCTAATATATATTCATTTTATCAGTTCTGTCCCATAGAGAACCTGAGTAATCCACTGGGCTAGTATAAGCAGTGGTTTTATTTCATGATTTTCCTGAAGATGCTAGGTTGGTGGTCACATATGTCTGAAGCGTGCTTCTGCAACACTACATGTATTGTGGTGCTGGCTCTTGAGTTTTTCATTCAACTTAAAGCCTCGGGCTTTTGTCGGAAGGACCAAGATAAACTAGGCACAGTTGTGGCAAGTGGTCTGTCAAGGGCAAGGGTAGGGTTTGGCTTTCCTTCCAACTAAATTACAGGCAAGTCCTTAGGCAGGCATTCAGTCTGCGGACCTCAGTGAGTCTCGGGTCGCCATCAGTCCTACTGTTGCTTCTCCTAACTTTGTGTGTCATCTGCAGTTTGGTTGGATAGATTTTAAAAATTGATACTGGAACCAGGCCAGGCTGGTCTACAGAGTGCGTTCCACAAAAGCTAGGACTGCAACACAGAGAGACCAAATAAATAAATACAATTATATTGTTCTGGCTTAATCTCTTCTTTATCAATTGCCCAGTTGGGTCAGCAGTTATGGACTCCAAAATGCTCACTCCATGCCTCTAACATGTTAGGGGATATCATGACCTCCATACAAAGCAACTTTCTTCAGTTAAGGACACAGCATAGAAGATGAACCAATGAGAACTCTATTCTGTGCCACCCTTCCCACAGTGATTCTCACATGTGTACCCTTTACTATTGCTCATCCATCGTGGGATGCACCAACAGCATATTGATCACTGTGCCCTGTGTCACAGTCATGAACAAGCCTCTGCATAGCACAGGCATGCAGATGCAGGATGCCAATAAGCAGGGCAGCAGCTCCCTTCCAAAGAACCCTGTACCAAGGTGTTCTCAGTGATTCTTGAATCCTGCACAGTGAACACTGCTATGTGCTTCAAAGATGGAGAAACTGAGCCTCAGAGAAGTCCAGAGACTCCCCAGATCACAGACTACAAGTGAGGACAGCGAGACTTGAACCCAGGAAGCCTTGCCTGGGTATCTACCACTGCTTACTCAAGAGTTGGTGTCAAGTATCAGCAGGTTTGCAGTGTATTTTAAATAATTACTGACTTTATTTATTTTTTTTGAAAATATAAGAGATAGGTGATAGCTTTGGTTGATGGTTTGAGACTGTCCTTGCTAAGGAAATGATTAGAGACTAATATTATTTTATTCCTCTAAACTTTCCCTTTGGGTTTACTTTCACGCAGTCACCTACAGTGTACATGTCACAAAATATTCTAATTTCAAGTTCAAGAACAAAACTTTCTTTAAAAGTGGGAAAATCATTTCCCACTTTCCTAGAGTCCTTGTAGGTTTAGCCCTGTCCCCGTATTTAGTAACAGCCCTCAGGGCAGAAAACACTGATCGAGTCATAGGTAGTGAGGATGGAGCCTGAGGACAGTGGCCTTGAGTCACACTGTGTCATCTTCAGCATGAACTGTCATTTAAAAATTCAGTGACTCTGGCTCACCAAAGAGTGACAGGCGGAAAAACAAAAGGGCTTTTCCTGGTCATCGCTGGGTCCATGTCATGCTTTGCTGGCTAGATAAGTCTTTCCTCCAGGATTAGTCAACCAAAGCTTAACTCTCCTACTTCATAGTCCAGTTGTCACTTGAAACTCTTCAGGGTATGTGCCACAAGAGCATGACGTCATCAGAAGATGCCACTGTCTGTGTCAAGGTGTGTGTCACAAGAGCATGACGTCATCAGAAGATGCCACTGTCTGTGTCAAGGTTTGTGTCACAAGAGCATGACGTCATCAGAAGATGCCACTGTCTGTGTCAAGGTGTGTGTCACAAGAGCATGACGTCATTAGAAGATTCCACTGCCTATGGCCATGTCTCCTCTGCTCAGATCTTGATCACTCACACTTTGATTCTGCCGAACTGAATCCTGCTTTGTGCCAAGTGTTATATGAATTTTAAACCCTGATTTTTATCAGAGAGAGAGAATGTCAAGTACGTTCAGCCACTAATGAGCTGGCATTTTTCTTGAAATTCCTCAAATAGTTATAATTACCCAAACACAGCGAGACATCTGGCACACGGGAAATGGTCCTCCAAATAGGCCAGTGAGAGAGGCCAGCGAGTTGGGAAGCCATTAGGAGGGAGAAATGGACATTACCCCACAGCGTGGCCCAAAGCATTCGGTGAGGTCCTGAGGACAGTTCGCTTCCTGCCTCCATCCCTGTTTTTATCACTGTCCTTCATTCTCAGAGATGCTGCTGCCACTGCTGACATTGTCATTTCCTGGGCCAAGATGTCCATTTGCGTGTGCTTAGAGTGCATCTCTGCTATGCCTGCTGCATGACGAGGCTGGCAGAGAGCTCAGATTGCAAGCCATGCCACCCAGTCCTCAGATATTCTGGGAAGGCATCCTGTAAAGAAAGCCACGTGAGTATTCACCCAATGTCACCCAGAGGCAGTGGAAATAAGAATATAGGAGCATTTAGTTTTCTTTTAAGAGATCTCAAAATACTTGACCTTGTCCTTGAGTTGATCAAAGCAAGTACACGTTGTCTCCCAATTTTTAAAGTCAACTGAAATATCTCCAGCCAGTTTAGAATGCACACTTTAGAATATGGGTTCATGCATACATCCTAAGCCTGGCATCAAGAAGGGCACAGACCCTGCTAAAGATAGTTTGCATCTTTGAGTTCAGCCCTCAGACCCATGAAAATGGATGTTTCACAGATAAAGGCTAAAGGCGGCTTGCCCACCAGAGAAGAGAGTCTGCACTTATGCTGGCAGCGGGCAGCCAGCCATAGGAGTAGAGTCCTTCAGGAAATTAATGAAGTGAAAATAGCAGTGAGAAAAACATACACAGATACTTCATAGCCAGTTTGAATTCCCCAATCCAAAACCGATTCATAGAATTGCAGGAGAAAGCACATGGCCTTGCCATAGGGTATCCAGAGCCATGCCACACTTAGTGCACAAAGGACTCCTGGGTATCAGAACTGAAGCGGGGCAGAGTATGAAGAGTAGGTCACCTCATGTATACAAGGAGGTAAGGAGTCAGCCTGGGCAGAGGGAGGGGCTCTGGGCATCAGAGCAAGGAGATCAGACCATCCTGGACATATGAGAAGGGGAAGAGCTGGCCTGGGCATGGAGAGGGGCCCTGAGCTCAGCCAGTGCTAGCACAGGCCTGGGAAAAGAAGAATGTCAGTCACATGTGGCCTAGGATGTTAGAAGTCCACACCTAATTATCCTGAACCCACTCCCTAAAACACACATGCACTCATGCACATTTGTGTGCACACAACTTTGCACTGCACACAACTGAAATAACTTGTGTGTTATTTCAGTTCATCCGAGTATATTGTCAACAAGATGGATTTGCAAGAGAAAAAGTAAAGTAGAGGCTGACCCTCCGACAGCAAACATGCATTCTCCAGCTCCAGTCTCTGGGTGCTGCCTGAAGCAAGCTCAGCCCCAGCCTCAACTTTGGGTTCAGTGGAACACACACACACACACACACACACACACACACACACACCTTCAAACAGTGAAGGAGGAAACCTAAACTGCCACGGGAGTAGTTTTCTGACAACCAGAGGCTAAGCACGTGCAAAATTCAAGTGGTTTCAAAGATCACCTCTTTGACACCTTTGACAAATATAGACAAAAAGTCACCACTTTCAGAATACATAGGAGTCATCGTGTAAAAAGGGCCAGGTGAAAACAGAAAACACAGATTCCAGAGTGATCAAAAGCAGCGTCATTGGGTGAGAAGGGAAGTGAGACTCACATCTGAAAGGTGTCAGAATTCTGGGCACATCCCCAGATGACATCTCACCGAGGCAAAGCAAAATGAAACCTGAGCACATCAAAGCAGACTCTCCCAGCAGCCAGGCAGCAGAATGTGGGCTGGGGCCTTGAGTGGCCCTGGGCAGCGATCCTCTCAGTGATGATACAGAAATTGGTTCTTTTGCTCCTGTCACGATTGTCATCTCACCTTTTTATTTATCAGAGAGGAAAGAATCTATGCAGGTGGCTCAGCCAACGGGATGGCTAGGGTCCAGTCAGAGCGAGGCTGCTGCGCCTTTCTGTGTGTAGCTATCTAGTGATGCTTTAATCCTGCTGTGAAGAAACCAATGGAAACAGGACCAGAAAGCTTCTGCCTTTAGATAAGCAAAACAGTAGTGGGGCCAAGATCAGCCCAGGCCTTTCTCATTCTGGGTCTGCAGCTCCTCTCTGCGGCAGATTCGCATCCCGGTTTCCTTGTAGGGAAAGACATGAAAGAAATAATTCTATTCTATCCTATTCCTGCCCTCCTTCTCCCTCCTCTCCCTCCCTCCTTCTTCCTGTCTCCCTTCTTCCCTCCCTCTCTTTCCCCCTCTCTCATCCTCTCTCCTCCCCCTCTGTATGTCTGGGTAGGTGTGGATATACACATAAGCCTCAGCACATATGTGGTAGTCAGATTACAGTTTCCATCTTGCTAGATCTTGTAAGGCTTTTTTTTTCTTTAGTTCAGCTCAGGACTTGCACCAACACTGTGTGTGTGTGGATAGGGCGGAAAGAGGAGTAGACACCATTTGTAGATGAGACTCAGAGGTATACATACAGTCTGTGGGAACACAGACTCGGGCCCAGGAAAGGGAACCAGGAAAGACTGTCAGCCTGTCTCAGAGGGTGAGCAGATGTTTGCTAAAGGAGTTAGCTGTACAAATATGTTTGCATATGTATACACATGCTCAAGTAAGTGTGTGTGTGTGTGTGTGTGTGTGTGTGTGTGTGTGTGTGTGTGCTCGTGCGTGGATGAGACTCAGGATCCCAGTAAGCTTCAGATTGAGGGATAGTATACTATATATTCAAGAAATTGTGATGGCCAGCATGAGGCAGTCATTTGGGTCTAGCCTTGGAGTGGTGGAGATCTCTTGAAAGATGGTTTATGAGCTGGACCTGGTTGTGCAGACCTGTAACCCCAACTACAGGTCTTTGGGAAGCTGTAGTGGTTTGAATAGCAATGGACCCCATAGACTCATATTTTGAATGCTTGGCCCATATAGGGTGTCCCTATTAGAAGGTGTGACTGTTTTGGGAGTAGGTATGACCTTGTTGGAGGAGGTGTGTCACTGTGGGAGGCGGGCTTTGAGGTCTCATATGCTCAAACTATGCTCAGTGTGGCCCACAGTCTCCTTTTGCTGCCTGTTGGTCAAGATGTAGAACTCTCAGCTACCTTTCCAGCGCCATGTCTGCCTACATGTTGTCATGCATCCCACCACGATGATAATGGACTGAACCTCTGAAACCATAAGCCAGCCCCAATTAAATGTTTTCCTTTATAAGAGTTGCCATGGTCATAGTGTCTCTTCACAGCACTAGGAACCATAACTAAGACAGAAGCTGAGGCTGGAGGATCACTAATTAAAGACTTTTCTGGGTTGTACAGGACAGAAGGGGCCCCATAATGAAACCTTGTCTCAAAAGGAAAGCAAGGGCTGATCATGTATCTTAATGGTAGACCCCTCGCCAGCCCTGAGTGACGAGGTAGGCATTAAAGGAAGTCTAACTAAAGTAGGGGTTAGAGATGGGAAGGAGGAAGGGGAGTTATAGGTCAGGTGTCTATGCAGCCAAGGGAAAGAGCGGCTCCTCATCCAGGCAAGTTGATGTCCAAAGGCAAGTATGAAGCTTAGAGTTGTACTGGAATACGGGATGACCAGGACTTGGCGATCTCTGGTCTGATCTGGGCTGAGAACATACTGGAAAGTCAGAGCAGCTGGAACGCTCTCGCTCTGCACAGTTCTCCTGATCCTTGGACAGCAAAGATATTTTCACTCCCTCTGAATATGAACCAGGTAATACTTATCTTCCTGCAAATTTGAAAAAAACTTCCACTTTAAAGCACATGGGCTGGAGATTCCACAGAGAAGAGCCAGTGGTTCTCAATGTTTGGGTCGTGACCCCTCTGGGGAGTTGGATATCAGATATTTACATTACAGTTCATAATAGTGAAGCAAAATTACAGTTTTGAAGTAGCAATGAAATAATTTTATGGTTGGGGGTCACCACAACGCAAGGAACTGTATCGAAGGGTCACAGCATTAGGAAGGCTGAGAACCGCTGCTGCAGACCCTGCTTCTGGCTAATCAGGAGCTTTGCCACCCACCTGCTCCCAAAGTCTTTGGAACCCACACGGTACCTTACCGTTTAATAATGTGGCTATTGATATATTTAATCAAGGTAAACAAATTAAGTGTAAAAGGAAAGAGGCTATAAATATATAGGCTATAAACCATTGACCTAAGAGGCTATCCTGTATGCTTCAGCTGTTTTCTGTGAAAGAATTTCAGAGCAAATGCAGACATAAAGACAATCTATCCCTCAGTCCTTCAAGTGTGTATCTTTGATACACTCGAACCCGTGATAAAGATTATGTGACACACTTAATGATGACCCCTAACTTTACTGCTATCAAATCTGTTTCCATGCTTCCCCAAGAACCCAGTAGGCACCTGGCAGCAGGCACTGGTGTCAGGAAGTGGCTAGGGGTCAGTTCTGCTTTGTGTGGCTGAGTACTGTTTCCTAAGTTAGCCTCATATAGCTGAAGGAGGCTGTAGCGACCTTGCTAAAAGTTTTCTGGGTACTCTAAGGAACTGGGGGTTCGGTGATTGCAATCCACCAGGAAGTTAGACTTTAGCTCTTAGATACTTTTTCATGAGTCACTTCCAAGAGTTGCTATCTATGATGTCATCTTCCCTGTTACCCCCCATGGTTACCCCCACAATCACAACTCTGTAGTGAAGTCCCATTTAAGAAACGGAGCTTTTGATTAAAAGAAAAATCCAACCCTTGAGCATCCAGGGGCAGTGCAGATACTGTGTGAGGTGAAGTGTCCCTTAGGATGCTTGCCTTGCTCCACTCAGCACGGCGTCAGTATGGAGACTCAGCCATTGGTTCTGGGTGTCTTACCTTCTGGAAGTTGGGGAAGACTGATGGCAGAGCCCAGAGGGCAGTTCATGCCTCAAGAAATTTTTTACCTCTATGTCTTTTGCCAAATTTCTTTGGATGCTTTAATTCAAGAAAGCAGGCAATATTCATTTTGCAAGTAAAACAAGGACTTGCCAAAAGTTCTATTTCAATTGTCTCTTTTTGTTTTGTTTTGAGACAGGGTTTTTCTCTGTAGCTTTGGAGCCTGTCCTGGAACACGCTCTGTAGATCAGGCTGACCTTGAACTCACAGAGATTCACCTGCCTCTGCCCCCCAAGTGCTGGGGTTAAAGGTGTGTGCCACCAACTGCGGCTCCAGCAGTCATTTGTTAAGGCTGCTTCTGCTGGGGCATGACTTGGATCCTTGCTGCTGTCAAGGCACGATGGACTCTGTGCTGGATTCCTGAGTCTTGGCTTGACCCATACCTGCTGCAGCCTTTGAGTCACGGCCCTCATGTCTAAAAGGGAGGTCCTGGCAGCTGACTTCAAAATACCCTTGTGAATTCTTGTTCTAGCGGCGAATATGTATGGGTTGCTTAACTTCCCTTACGTTCATAGTTTCCCCTTGAAAGTAAACCTAAGTAGAAAACCCAGCTCCACGTTTACACAAACAACAGACTTAGGAAAAGAAGTATATGCAAGTTGGTTGTGCTGATCTCTAGAGGAAGAAACAGAGAACAAACCCCTACCCATCACCAAACTATTAATGGCTGGTCAGGAATAATGGTGATCTTATTGGGTCAGCTGAATGAGCTCCAGTAGGATGGGAATGGTGGTGGAAGGCTGCCTGCTCATTCACAGTTCCATCCTGCAGTGGATCACGTGGGGCATTGGAACCTGCAGTCCTTGGGGGCGGGGTCAGTGAGATCAGAGCCAAGGTCAAGGCCACTCAAACACTTTGCTAGAAGCTCCAGTGCAGCCCTTGTACGGCACGCCTGTGCCTAGGTGACTGCTAGCCATGCTGCTGAGTTAATTCCAGCTCTGTCCTCTTTATCTGTGCTCCCAACACAGCGAGGGGGGCAGCCATGGTCTGAGTGTCTCCTTTGGAGTCCGCATGCTGGAGACCTTATGCCCCACACAGCAATGTTGACAAGTGAGACCTTTAGAAGGTAGCTAGGCTACGTTGACTCTGCCCTTGACAGTGGGTGAATGTTGTCATTACAAGCATGTATCTCTGATGAAAAGGCAGGCTCTGCCCTCGTTTCCCAGCTCTTCCACTCAAAGCCCTTTGGACTCTCATTTTCCTTCACGAGGAAGCAAGAAGGCCCTCGACAGATGCTGCTTTTGACCTTGACTCCACAACCTCACTCTGTAGGAACCCCAGGCTAGACATTCTGATTAACAACTCAAAGGCAGGCGAGGGATCCCCTTAAACCCCAGCCCACTGGCCCCTGACCATATCTTAGTTCTGCTGTTGGTTAGCAGCAGCTACTGCTACCAAAAAGGCTCTTTCTCCCTAGCCCTTTCCTTAGTGAAGAAGTTGGCTGGATAATCTCCACGTGGTGTGGACCCGTGGTGGTGAACATGTGGACTGAAGTGGCAGCCTGCCCTAGACGCTGCCTTTACCTCTTTACTACACACTGAGCAGAAACGAATAGCAAGATGTTGTTTCCATGGATAATCGTGTGCCGAGACTTTAAAAATTGCTTTTTCGTCAGCTGTGGCACGTTTAAACACCCCACATATTTCAGGAGACAGTTAACTTCTGTGTTGTAAAGAAAGATTTAATAAAGACGTGCGTGTTGGGACTTGCTCGCCGGCACTTTTCTGTCTGTGGCTGGCAGCTTGAGGCGCAGGCCTTTGACTGCGCAGCCGGGGATTTTCTCTGCCGACTGTACACACGCTCTTAACTCTTCACTGTTCTTACTCTCTAGAGTGGCTGCCAAATAGCACACAGCATGGTGGAGAAGCCCAAGTGCAAAGAGGTGGAATTGTCCCCAAACGCAAATTCCCAGGGAAACCTGGTCTCTGTTGTTCAGACACAGCTTATTCTAGATCTGGTGCGGCAAGGTAGCGCTAGGCTAGAAATCTGTGGTGCGTCAGGCTCTGGGTCCTCGAAATGCACCATGGAAATACCCTTGGGTTCTGCAGCGGTTAAGATCCTATCTCTCTTCAAATCATCATTATGGGAGGGAGGGGTAATTTGGGAGAGCCTGTTAGCAGTGCTCTGAAACATCCTCACAAACCTTTCTTCTGTTGTGGCCGAGGCATATCTGTGCTTAGCATCTGGTCCGTCTGCCAGTACTAAATATCATTTTAATAGTAATGACACGTTGCACTTGGAGAGCTCCCTTTCATCCACGGAGCCCAGAGCATTTTAGGAGTGTTAATTAATGAAGCTTGCTAACACCGTTTGAGGTGGAGATGCCCAGTGTAGTGCAAGATGGTTCAAGTGGTTCCTTCTGAGGCTCGCCCACTCCCCGGCCTCAGCAGACGTTCTGACAAAGGCGCCCAGCTGCTGGGTTCAACCGAGTCTCAGATGAAAGGCAAACACTCCTGCCGAGAACCTTCTGGTGTGGCTGCTTGGAGATTGGGACCAGTCCTCTACCTTGCTTCCTGAAGAGCATCTAGTCCCCCAGCCTACAGCCATATCTTTTCATTCCCTGGTTCTCCTGACATGGAATTCATAAGTCCTGGTGGGGGAGGAGAGACTAGTATCCATTCTAGCCTCATCTTCTGAAGGGAACTAGGAACTATCCTGTCCCCAGTCCTGCTGTTCTGAGGTCAGCATGGAGACAAAAGGCACGGGTCCAGGTTTTCTCTTTCCTGCGTCAGGAGCCATGAGCCTCACCACTCAGGCCAACAACACAGACATCTGCACATCCTTGCAGTAATCTGTCCCACAAATGTTTATCTACTGTCTGCCTATACTAGCCACCTGGAAAGGCTGAGATTGGAAGGAATGAAGTTAATGAGCTCTCAACTCAGCTTCCTTTGCTCTGACCATTTTGAAATGACATGCCAAGGCTGGTAAGAGATGCCCTGGGAAAAGTCAATGCAGGTAGGGTTCCAAGGGCTTTGCCACTGTGGCCCACACAGACCAGGCTTACCAGGCTCTACTCTGACCAGGGAGGGGCCTCGGTCTCCTAGGAGCTGTCCTTGGGTCGGGCTCCTGAGAGGTTTTGACTTTGTTACTCATTTTCGTTCTAAAGACGGCTCCTTTATGAATCTCCCTCTAATACCCTAGTGTCTCAATGGAGTTAGGCCTCCTGGAAGCTGTGGGCCTCAGTCTACCTAAGAGGAGAGTGAATAGGCACTAGTGGGCTTCCGGGTCACATGGTCTTTAGACGAAAGGATGAGAGCGAAGCCATTGCTCTTCACCTGCCCCTCAGCAGGGAGTGGCTCTCTGCCAGTCTCAGGTGATGGTGACGGGAAAGGGGAACAGTTGTCATCCAGACAACTGTTGTATGTGCTCAGTGTAAGAAGAGAGAGTGCAGTTGTGAGAGAGTGTGTCTGTCAGTGTGACCGTGGAAGTCTATTATGTAATCCTGTGTGAGCATGTTTGTGAGCGTGTTTGTATGAGTGTGTCAACATGATTATGACTGTAGATGTGAAATTGTGACTGTAGTGTATATGACTGTGTGTGGGAGGTTGAGGATGTGAGTGTGTGAGACTATGAATGTGTCAGTGTGACTATATTCGTGTTACTATGTGAGTGTGTGTGAATCTGTGTGAGGATGAAACTGTAGCTCAGTGTGGCTGGCTGCAAATGTGTTTGTAGGAGCGTGTGAGTGTGTATGGGAGTGTGAGTGGGTGTGAGACTGTGTAACTGAACAAATTACTGTGTGTAAGGGCAAAAAGTTGTGTGAGTGTGTGTGTAAGAGTGTGTGACTGGGCCAATACAGAGATCTGTAAATGTAAAAAGAAAGTATTATAGCCATGTGTGAGAAGGTGAGTCTGTGTCAGTGTGTGTATGTGAATGTGTGAGTGTGGGTATCTGAGTGTGTGAATGTGTGAGTGTGGGTTTCTGAGTGTGTGAATGTGTGAGTGTGGGTATCTGAGTGTGTAATGTGAGTGTGGGTTTCTGAGTGTTTGAATGTGTGAGAGGGGTTTCTGAGTGTGTGAATGTGTGAGTGGGGGTATCTGAGTATGTGAATGTCTGTGGGGGGTATCTAAGTATGTGAATGTGTGAGGGGGTTTCTGAGTGTGTGAATGTGTGAGTGTGGGTATCTGAGTGTATGAATGTGTGAGTGGGGGTATCTGAGCATATGAATGTGAGTGGGGTATCTGAGTGTGTGAATGTGTGAGTGTGGGTGTCAGAGCTCACAGGTAAACTTCACATGGTCTCCTGAGCCCTCCTAAACTCCCTCTGGGGTCTGTAAGTCCATTATTAGGAGTAGCCAGTGTCTCTCCTTTAGGCTTGAGATTGCTTCCTCCAAGTTTATTTATTTGTTTATTTTTACCTCTGTACTCTTATTTTCCTGCATTTTTCAGAGTTGAAGAATACATGATGGAGGAAGTGTTTTGTTTTTTAAGATTTTATCTTTGTTCTTGTCATGGTAACACACACTTTAGATGCCAGCAGTCAGGAGGCCGTGATCTTGAGGTCAGATTGAGCTATGGAACAAGTTTTAGGACATCCAGGATCACAAAGAGAGACCTTGTCTCAAAAAAAATAAAATTTTATTTAATGTGCATGCGTGTTTCCCTGCATGTTTTTATGTGTACCACATGTGTGCAGTGTCCACAGAGACCAGAAAAGGACAGACCTCTGGGACTGGAGTTACAAATGGTTCTGAGCTGCCATGTAGGTGCTGGGAATCAAACCTGGGTCCACTGGAAGAGCAGCCAGTGCTTTTAACAGCTGAGCTGTCTCTCCAGCCCCTGGTGGAGGAAGGTTTGTTTTATGTTTCCTACACTATCAGAATATTTGTCTTTTAATATGGTTCAAAAGAAAGAATATTAGGTACAATTCAATAGCCCTCTGGGAAGAGATTACTATGTGATTATGTTTAGAGTCTGACCTTCTGTTTCCTGGGCTGTGATTATTAATGTCTGGTTAGTATGCAGCCCTTAAGGAGAATCCCAACAGGAGCTTTGACAAGGGTCTCATGTAATCACAGTGACCATGACAAATATGGAGCACCCATCCATTTCCTCCTAAGTTACTCATGCCTTTTGTAATAGATTTGCTCTTCTGACCCCAAGTCTTGGAAACTGTGACTTTATTCTTGCCTTGTTAGATTGTCTGAATTGTTCTGGCAACAAGTACACATGATAGGCTTGGTGCCCAGCTCTTGGCAATTACTAATCCATTCTCCAGTTGGCAAGCGTGTGGGTTGTTTTTAGTTTGGGACACTGTTGCAAGAGTTTTCTCTTTGGAGGTGACGAGGCAGTGTGTACTCTCCTCACTTCTAAGGTCCCAATGACAAAGCACAGTTTATTCCGCTGAAGTTCCCCCCGGGGACCCAGTGAGTTTATTAGGCTTTTACCATTAGAGCATTTGTGAATGGTCATGGGCATAGGTGACTCAGAAGCAGTCACACTGGAAGGTCTGCATCCAGCATGGATGACGAGTTCCCTAAGGCTGACAAAATGAAGCCCCATTCCCCTATTCCTGCCCAGCCTGTATACTCTGTCCCCTCCCCGAGACCCAGAGGTCCCTTGCAGTTCGGACAGATGGGAGAAGTGACTGAATATCAGGACGAGGGTCCTATGACCCTCCCCACCCATCCCTTCAATGAGGGGCCGTCAGCAGTCAACAAGGCCAGCTGTGACAATCTTTTGCAAGCAGGCATAGTGAATTTCTGAAAACAACAATTGTTTGGCTGGGACAACAGGCACTGCTGAAGCGTGTTAATCTAGATTTCCATGAGTCTCCATGGGGGTATTTGCATTTAATTGTCTCAGGTAAGTGCCTGGAGTGAGATTCTGTGGTGTGTGTTTAACTTGACATGAGACAATGTCAGCTCATTTCTAAAGTAGAGGTACCGTTTTCATTCCCATGTGAGCCATGTGAGCCCTCCATGTCAGCAGCTCCACTCTCTAGTGGGTGAGCAGTGACGCCTCAGTATGGGCGAGCTGGAGTTTCTGAATGGGGATTGGTCGTGAGCGCTTCCTCACGGCTAACTTGCCGTCTATATTCTCTTTGGTAAAGTGTCTGTTCAAATCCTTTACCATTCATTCTCTTTTAAAAAAATCAGTTTGTCTTTTATTATATTCTAAGAGTTCTTTATAGATTTTGGCCCAAGCTTCCGTCAGATCCGTGTTGGCCAAGAATCTTTTCCCAGTTGGTAGCTGGCCTTTTTATTTTCCTTAATAGCAGTTTTTAGGAAGCAGCAGTTAATGTTGATGAAGTTCAGTGCCCATCTACCCATTGATTTGGCTTGTCTTTACTCTCTTGGCACAGCTCCCTTTTCAAAAGTTGAGCACAGTAACAGTCCAGTTTCCTCACTTGCTTGGCATTGTGGAATCTTATTATGGTTATTGAAGTGACTATAATCTCATGCCTTTATTGTCTTTATAACAATACCAACTCAGTACTGTCACTTGGCCCTTTCTCCTCTCTTCTCTTCCCAGTTCACAATGCTTGCATCTCCTAAAAGCCCATCTTCTCTTTCGTCTACAGCTGCTCAGCCCGCTGGAGCCTCAGCACTGTCTTCTCTCTAGTTTCAGGCTTCGTCCTTTCACTGTAGCCATTGCTAACTGTCCCAGTCCTGCTCTCTCCGGGCAGACGGGAGTACTTGCCTTTCCTGTGCTATGTGACTTGGATGGTTTATTGATTGCTCTAGAACTCTGGTGGGTTCTAAAAAATTCCACATGTTTTCAGCAGCCCTACTGCACAGGAAAAAACTACATATCTCTTCCACCTAATAGACAGACATCGTCACATTATCTTACTGTGAACTGATTCTGAGTCAGCAAAGTGGAGTGTGGCCCAGGCATTCTGGCCACTTGTCTTTCCCCAGAAAGTTCGTTGCTTCTGCCCTGATATGACATACTTTCCCATCAGTATTACCACTATTTCTTCTTCTTCTTCTTCTTCTTCTTCTTCTTCTTCTTCTTCTTCTTCTTCTTCTTCTTCTTCTTCTTCTTCTTCTTCTTCTTCTTCTTGCTAGTTTTTTTGTTTTGTTTTCTTCTTATTGACTTGAATAGAACTGCCAATAAAGTTTGACTGATATTGATGATAACGGGCATGGATAGTAGATCTAAAATTAGATGAAGGCACCAGTGAGAGCCCCGCAGTCTAGAAAAGAGCCCCTGTGAGACAGCCAGAGCTGATGAGTGTGTGCTTTCTCCCCCAGAGCAGACAGATGCAAGGGTGTGCTTTCTGCTCGACATTGAACTTATTATTGCAAGTAAAGTATATATACAGAAAATTAATAATTCACACACATGGGGCATAAGGGGTAAATAAGCTTTTCATAGTGACATGATCACCAATGCAGAAAACCCAAAACAATGCCTTAAAATGGATGAGAATTTATAACATCTAGCAAGTGAGAGCCGGCTACAAGAGTATCCTGTCGGTGTGTGCTGGAAGAAACATCTGCAGACAGAAGTTAGGATAATGCTATCGGACTGGGGGAGTGGTCCAGCTGTAAGGTACTTGCTGTGCAAGAATGAGGACCCAAGTTTGATCCTAAGAACCCATATGGAAGAGTTTAGTGTGGTGGCACAGATTCCCAGCCCTGGAGTGTGGAGATGGGTGGCTACCAGTCTAGCCTGCTTTGTGAGTTACAAACCAGTAAGAGACCATCTCAGAAAAAGATAAAAAAGATGGGTGATATCTAAGTTGTCTTCTGACCTCCACATGCACAAACAAAAATATACGTGTGCATACCCCGACATGTGTGCACCCTAACACACATAGACATATACATGCACATACACACATATATAAATAATACTGCTTGCATCGGCCAGAATCAGGGTTACACCTTACAAAGTGCGTACATGGGTTATATGCACAAACTACCAAATGTAAGTGAGTTATACCTAGAATACTACTGCAATAACACTCTCTGTCTATTAAACTATTAAGACAACAACAAGCAAGATGTCAGACCAGAGAAAAATCTGATTGGTATGACTTCTTTGAAAAGTTGATTTTGTAGGATGTATGAAATGCCCTGAAATAATTTCCTCCAAGGAGGCTAGAATCATCCCTTACACTCATGAGTGTCACTGGAGCTTGAGTTCCATGACTGTGGAGACAAGCAGTGTATGTTTTGACAGAGGCTGTTAGGCGTCATGAAAATATCCATGCATGGACCTACCTACTCTGACTCATGTGGCTGTCATCAGACCCTGCCCCAGCTGTGTCCTCACAGTGGCTTCAGCTCTCACTTCCCTACTCTTTCATCCTGTGTGTCTTGAAGATCTCTGCAAGCCTCAGCTCCCTGCTGAATAGGCTGGGGCTCCCTGGCCTCTACCTCATACCTGTGCCTTCCAATGTTCGCTCCTGTCCTAGTGCCAGGGATCCACCCCTGGCCTTTCAAAGGGCACTTGTGAGAGACCACTGTCCTTATACCTGATGTCTTAGGCATCTTTCCCATGGGCTCCCCAGACCCCTGGCATTCCCATTCTCGCCACAAAGGTGACACTTTTGGATGGAAGGCTGGCTGGCTTGAGCCACTCCTGCGACGTTAAATGCCACAGCAGGCACTGCAAACAGTTTCCTATAGAAGTGAAAATTGCTTCGATAATGCGTTCCTCACGACCGGATTCCTTACCCCTGACACTACCACCTTGGTGTGCACCACTACAGAGAGTAAGTCCATTTTTCTACACCGCTTTCGCCCAGGCGTGTCCCTCTTCAGCCTGAACTGTCTCAGAAGGACCCCAAGCTCAGCTCGCATCAGTTGCTCCACAAGCAGGTGTTCAAGACAGGCCATACTGCCCAACCATTACATCTCAAAGAATTGCAATCTAGTGAGAATGAAGGAATAAAGAAGAAAAGAAAGACTGAAGATCCTTGGAACCTAAGTCGGGGAGAAAGCAGACAGATGCAGGTCTGATTTGTACTGTCTGTCCCCTCCTTGTCAGCAGAGTTTGACTGCCACTCTGACCAGGAAACAAAAGGCACATGGTTTTTGCCTGCAATAGGAATAATTGTTTCTGTGAACATTCTGCACCCCAGATCATGATTGTGACCCCAGCAGAGGGGTAGACACAACATTGTATTTGGTCCCGGTGGCTGCAATGGCAGCCCATACAGTATGACATGAACCTCAAGCTATTTTGAGAATATAATATTTATGTAAAAGGTGTAGCCCTGTCTCCATGTAACTCTCATGAAGAAACTGTCAACATACAACTCTGCTCTGAATAAATGTGATTGTCGTCACCACAGGAACAGCTTTGAGGTAGAGTCACTGAAGCCTTGATCAATGCTCTAAAGACTCAGTGCCATAGCCTAGAAGAGACCAGGTAAGCCATGGATCTGTCCTCTCAGGGATCCCACTGCCTTGGGCAGACAGTGCTGAGAACCATTGGCATGACACACGTAGAGACTCCAGAGTTCCAGAGTTCCAGAGTTCCAGTAGGGTAAAGTCTCCCTGCTCTGTGGCTGTTCCGACTTCAGAGTCTTGGCTTCCAGACATGAGATGCTAGACTCAAGTGCTAGGACTGAATCCTCAGGCCACAGCTCTGCATGCTCCACAGTAAAGCCATAGGGCCCTCACAGGCCTTTCTGTCCCCAGCTGCTCTGTCCTTAGCTGGTGGGGACAACTCAGCATCTCCTGGACATCTCCCTGTGGTGTGACACTATTCCTGGGGAGAAGTAAACAAATGTCTACTCAATGCAGGTAGAAAACTGAGGGCAGACAAAAGTAACAGTGCCTTCAACGTCCAATTTGATGAACAGAGCGAGGCTTACTTAACAAATTTTCTTGAAAACCAAAGAACTCCAGCCCCCATGTGTTAGAAAAGCAAGCTGCCAGAGTTTGGAATCAATGGCTTTTCAAAAAAGAAGCTACTAACTTGAAGCTCTGCATGTTGGATTCCACTTCTGGGTCTTTTGACCCAAACCACTGTGATTCAAGAATGCTTAGGAAGTTTGTCTTTCCACCAAGGGAGGCCTCCATCAGCCAGGGGCTTGGGAATCACAGTCATCAATAAGTCCGTCTCTCAGTTGTGGAGAAGTCACATTTCAAAAGTATGATCTGATATGAACACCAAGTTCACATTCCTCCTTTGATTGGTGAAAGGCCAACTGAGTGCAGTCTGTCTGGGGATAAAGATGAAGGCTGTGGGTTTTTTCTATAAGTTGTGGAGCACTCAGGCTGCAGCGTGACTGTGACTGTGAAGGAAAAGGGCTCCTAGGAGGTCCCATCCTGGTTTAGAGGAGTGGGCAAGCATCCCTTGGCTGGCTGCCAGTGGCCATTATCTGCTCAGCTGTCTGGTGAGGAGAGGGGTGTCACAATGTTCTTCAGTGCTGACCGGGACTGATGTCCATGTTGAATGCTCTTAGGGCTTTCCAAGTGCAGAGTTGCTACCTGGCAGAAATGTAGATCATTTGTGAATATATCTGCATTGAGTCCCTGCGTGGGACTCCTGCTACATGTTCTTGTAGACTCAAAGATAGCCAGGGCATCCTCAGGGAAGAGCATATTGAGCCTGCTCTTACTTCAGGACAGATGCCAGTTTCCTGAGAGATGTGTCCAGGCTGAAAGGCCCTGGACTTCCCAAGCTGCTCATTGCATGGCAGAGAAGTTCCCTGGAGGTGAAGAGAGCAAGGGAGTATACAGAGCTCTGACAACCAGAAGGGTTCAGGGTTCAAACTGTGCTTATCTTTACCCAAAGATATCTGTACTAAGCTCAGGTCAGGATATTGCGGTCCAAATGAACCGGTGTCAGTGGGGGTGCTGTGCAGGCTCGGTGGCCGGACTATAAGGCTTATGAATGACCTTTCCTAAGGCAAACAGTTGCACCCTGCCTCAGGCCTGTTCAGCTGCCCACCACAGACAGACAGTATGGTTGCCCAGGCCCTTGTGATGGGAGCACATGAAGCAAACTCTAAAGCTCAGAAGACAGAAGGTCATGGCTGAACAGAAATCCCATCCCATCCCATCCGTTGTGCTGGAAGTGGAAAGTGGTGTTGAACAGTGCTGTTCGTGAAGGACCAGGAGATGGCTGGAGTTCTCCTGATGCTGCTCTGCCTCAATGGCACCCTTCTATGTGGCTCTTCAGTGGTGTGAGCCATGCCTTGTGTGATGAAGGACCTCGCACTGACCCTCCCCCCGGAAATGTCTCTGTGTGGTGTAGAGTCTCAGAAACATGCTCCTTTCTTTACTTCTGTGACTGTGGCAGTGGTCACTTTTCTATTCCTTTTCCTGGCCAGGCTACTTAGTTTCAAAAGCACACATGAAGCATACTAGGCCAGTGATGGAGAAAGCCTTCCAAAGCATGGAGTTTGCGAATGATGGAATTATTTGTTATTTTGCTCTGGTTAGACAGAGGCAAGGAAGCCTTCCCCTATCTGGTTAATTGTTGTGGACAGTTAAAAACAAGCCAGCTCTGGAAGCTGACAAGTCTTCCATGGTTTCCACATTCCCTGTGTTCTGACGGGTAGAAGGCAAGCATTGGTTTAGAGGAGCGGCCCAGTCACAAAAGGCTTTTCTTCCCATGGCTGCACTGTGTCCTGAAAGACCAGAACAGCTCCCAGGCCCATCAAAGTGTCTGCAACTCTTTCTCCAATTTGCTTTCTGCTTTCAAGACATTAAAGAACACTTTCAAGTCAGGCCTCTCGCAGGACTGTGTGAAAGGAGTTGCCAAAGTGCCATCCTCACTAAGTTGACCAAAGGGATTGTGTGGAAAAGCTTCGTGTTTTCCTTTTCAGTCTGAAAGGGGTTGGAGGGATCTCAACTGAGGAGTAAGGGGTGGGACCCCTCCCCAAACCAGCTTTCATCATGCGCCCCTTCCCCCACCTCCCCTGTTTGTGTTTCTCCCCCGTCCAGGGAGGCCCTGGAATTTTTCTTTAGCTTTTGTTTGCTAAAGGGAGATTCAGGGCTTATGTAAAAATCGGCACCTAAGTCTGACATAGTTTTCTTCAGCCTGAGCAAGAGCGCATGGCCTCTGAGGAGCAAGGTCAGCTTTCAGGCCCTGCCTTAATTGTTGCTCTTGTAATCCCAAGATGTTGAATGCTTTTTTTATTGCAGACACAGGCTGCAGAGAGGAGCCTTTTTACAAACTAAGTGCCCTACTAAGCCGCTGAGTGTTTTCATAAGACACCTCCGGGAATGCTGAACAACGGTACCTAGAGCCCTTGGTGGCTTCTGGAAATTTGGCTTTGTAAAGACTTTTGCTCCGGCATGAGACTGTAGACTAGCTGCTGGGGATTAACTATACAACAGAACACCTTCAATACAGGTGACCCCCTTAGAGCATTCTGCTGGAACCTGACGTGGCAGTGTCTTCAGAGTGACAGCAGGCTCTAGTGTGAGCCTTTTAGTGGACAGGAACGGAGAATCTCATTCTCCGTGACCAGCAGACTGACCAGCTCTGCAGTAAGGGTAGTGCTGTGAACTATGGTATAGATGGCGAATTATCTTGCAAAATTCTTGGCTGCTACTTGTCTGGAAGGGCAGCCAGGACAAACTTACACAGAGAAGGAACTGAAGGGGCATCTTTGGGATGAACTCTTTGTTTAGACAGCAGTGTGGCCTTGAGTGAAAACTTGGTGGTGGTATCTTGTTTGCTGATATCCCATAGAGTTTTATGGTATGTTGTGGTGTTTCATGGTATCTGTTGGTGACTTGTAGCATCCATTGGTGTGTATGATATCTGATGGTATCTCACAGTGATTCATGGTATCTGTTGGTGTCTGTTGGTATCTGTTGGTATCTTATGGTGTTTCATAATATCTATTGGTATCTTGTGATATCCCATGGTGTTTGTGTAGTATGTGATAACATTAAAAGAATTCTATTCTCATGTTTGATATCTCATAATAAGTGTTGAAATCTGATGGCATATCATAGTGTCTGCTAGTATTTGTTGGTACCTGATGGCATCTCTTGGTATTTCTTGGTGCCTATTAGTAAGAGGCCTGTCTTAGTTGCTTTTCTTGTTGCTCTGATAGAATACCTTGAAAAAGTCAACTTAAAGAAGGAAGGGTATTATTTTGGCTCACAGGTCAAGGCTCACAGCCCATAATGACAGGAAAATCATGGCAGCAGGAGCTTGAAACAGCTGGTCGCATTGTGTCCTCAGTCAGGAAGAAGGGAATGGAAAGTGATTATTTCATTTAGCTTCAGTCTTTTATGTAGTCCAGTATGCAAAGTTAGGGAATGGTACCACCTTGATTTAGGCTGGTCTTCCAATTTTAATTAACCTAATCAAAATAATTCCTGATAGGTGTTTCCAAAGGCCAACCTAACCTATATAACCACTTACAAGTGTGCCCAGAGGCCAACCTAGTCTACATAACCCCTCATAGGCTGCCCAGAGACCAATCTAGTCTATATAATCCCTCATAGATGTGCCTGGAAGACGGTCTCTTAGGTGATCCCAGGTTTTTGTCAAGATGACCATCAACGCTAATGGAGCTGGCGGAGCCTACCATAAGCAGCGCTGTGCATGAGGAAGAGGAGCTGCTGCTGTGCGTGTCTCTACAGAGGATGGAGTTGGCTGGTTTTGGCCTCCATGTAAACGGTTAACTAATATAATGGTGACATTTCTGTCCACTGAACATTAAGTCAACTACATAGATGGGGTCATTTTGTGACAAAAAGCATCACTGTGCTGTCTAGCAGACCTGGGTTCTAATGTTGGCTTTGGCACATTTCTGGTTTCTTGGATGTGAAGAGACCATCTGTTGCAGTTTAGAAATTGCCTTTGTAGCACCTGTTTGATAAGGTGCTTTCTTGTTTGCTGGGAGAAACAAAAGGGTAGGAAAGTCAGTCTAGTTGGAGATAGAAACTGCTAATAAGCACAGACAATGAGCAGTTGCATAAAAAACACAGTTACAAAGCCACAGGGACCATTACAGAGCAGAGGAAACTTGTACATGATTAAGACCAGAAGAGTCCAGGGCTGAGCTGCGTGTGATTAATTCTGACTAGAAGGTTTGTAGACAGTGTCACAGAAGGCAACCTGTTTGAACTGGGCCTTAGAGAGAGAGCCATAAATGGCTCGTGACAGCAGCATGACTGGGATGCCCATGCAGAGGAAAGTGTGTTGTAGGCATCTCTTCTATGGCTCTGAGCTTCAACTTTCTTTAGGCTAATGCTTCTATAATGGGAGGAACAGACAGACACACTGTGATGTAAGGGCATCTGGAGTGTAAGGGCAAACATGGAGGGAAACAGAGAGGCTAAATCAAAGTCTTCTTTTTATTAGAAAATCAGAAACTGGCAAGACTGTTCATGAAGGTTCCGCACTGTTCTGATTCAGAAGTGGTCATGGGTTCATCTCACCAAAATATCAAGGTCCCACCAGATCTTTGGAGTACAGTACTCACTTCAAATTCTTGGTCTTTTCTTTGAACCACAAGTTACTATGCATAATCAATTTTAAAGTTTAAAAGTGCATGCATGCTAACTGGATAACAACATGTAGAATACAAATAGATCCATATCTATTGCCATGCACAAAACTCGAGTAAAATTGGATCAAAGACCTTAATATAAAACCAACCACACTGAACCTCAAAAAAGAGAAAGTGGGAAATACACTTTAACGCATTGGCACAGAAGACCACTTCCTAAATATAACTCCAGTAGCACAGGCACCGAGAGAAACAATTAATAAATGGAGGCTCCTGAAACTGAAAAGCTTCTGTAAAGCAAAAGACACAGTCAACAAGATAAAACGACAGCTACAGATTGGGAAAAGATCTTCATCAAACCCATATCAGACAGAGGACTGATCTTCAAAATATACAAAGAACTCAAGAAACTTGACATCAAAAGAACAAATATCTAATATAAAAAAATGAGTACAGACCTAAACAGAGAATTCTCAACAGACAAATCTCAAATGACTGAAAGACATTTAAGGAAATTCTCAACATCCTTAGCTATGAGGGAAATGCAAATCAAAACAACTCTGAGATTCCATCTTACACCTGTAATAATGGCCAAGATCAAAAACACTGATGACAGCTTATACTGGATGTGGGGTAAAGGGAACACCCTTCCATTGCTGGTCGGAGTGCCCACCAGTCCTTTGGATATTAGTATGGCAATTTCTCAGAAAATTAGGAAACAATCCACTTCAAGACCCAATAATACCGCTTTTGGGCATACACCCCAAAGAGGCACAGTCACACCACAAGAACATTTACTCAGCTATCTTCATAGCAGCATTATTTTTAATAACCAAAATTTAGAAACAACCTAGCTGTTCCTCAACTGAAGAATGGATAAAGAAAATGTAGTACATTTACACAATGGAGTACTACACAGTGGTAAAAAGTAATGACATCTTGAAACTTGCAGGTAAATGGATGGATCTAGAAAAAAAAAAATATTGAGTGAGGTAGCCCAGACTCAGAAAGACATGTATAATATGTACTCATAAGTGGCTTTTAGATATAAAGCAAAGAAAAATCAGCCTATGTTCCACAACTCCAGGGAACCTAGACAACTAAGAGGACCCTACGAGAGACATACATGGATCTACATAGGAAGGAGAAAAAGACAAGATCTCCTGAGTAAACTGGAAGCGTGGGTTTATGGGAGAGGGTTGAAGGAGAGAGAGGAGGAAGGGAGGGGAATGGAGTAAAATGTGTAGTGTAATAAAACAATAAAAAAATAAATAAAACCATGACAGGGAAGATGATCTGCCCTGGTGATGCTAGACACAGATGCCGTTCCTGCTGCATCGCTGTACCCGCTTGGGGAGAATTCAGCACTTACTTCCCTTCAGCCAGACACGGACGAGGTTTGTAAAGGTGCAAAACAATGCTGTTCTCCCTAGAAAATGATATATGTTTTTAGAAAACATACTATTTTTCAAAAGATATAGTATTTTAAAAATTCAGTGGATGCAGTGATGGGTCTCATAAGGACAATCTCCTGAAGTGTCTCAAGTGCCTTGACTGTCTTCATCCCTCCCCCTTCCTTTGACAATCTCTTCCCGTTCCCCATGTAGACCCCATTCTAGTCTCATAACACACACACACACACACACACACACACCACATGATCTTATGTATATATAAAATTTATGTTATATGTCTGAGAGAATGCATATGGCATTTGTCTAGCTTTGTTTTGTTTAATATGGTGAGCAAAACAACCCTCTGGACAGGTAGGCAAATGAAGCAAAATCTCTCCAAAAAGCATAGATGGCCAATGAACATATGAAAAAGTCTCAACACCCTTAGCCACCAGGAAAACACAAAACTACACTTATACTCCATCTCACATCATAGGAATGACTATCTTTAAAAAAAAAGTGTGCTATTTTAAAATATGTATAAGTAATATGTGCACACAACTGATGACTTCCAGGAAGGGAGGTGTCTTAGTTAGTTTTCAATTGCTGTGGTAAGACATCATGACCAAGGCAACTTATAGAAGAGATAATCTGTTGGAGACTTACATTTTCAGAAGATGAGTTCATGACCAAAATGATGGGGCACATGGCAGCAAGTAGGCATTGTTCTGGAGTACTAGCTGTGAGCTTATATCCTAATCTACAAGCACAAGGCAGAGGGAGCTAACTGAGAATGACATGAAATTTTGAAACCTCAAAGCTAGCTCCCAGTGACATACCTCTTCTCATAAGGCCACACCCCCTAATCCTTCCCAAAAAGTTCCACCAACTGTGGACCAACCATTCAAATATATGCACCAATGCTCTCATTCAAACCACCACAGGGACTCAGTTTTCATTAAGGGTATAGCTCTTGGCAGACCCACCATGCTCTAGTAGATAGACCCGTACCCAGGAGTATGTGGACAGCACAAATTGAAACATGTCATTTTAAAAAAAAATGACACAAAATTTAGGGTTAAGGGTTGTAGGGTAGATTTGGGAGGTGTTAAGGAGGGGAGTTGGGGTGAATATAATCAAAATTTATTGTAGGAAATTCACAAAGAAATAAGTTTAAAAATATTTCTAAAACTAAAAAAATTATAAATGTCTCTTTTAGATGGTAAGTTTTCATACAGCAAATGTCAGTCTAGTAACCCCCAAACACATAAACACTGGGGAGGTCCTTGTAGTCTTCGAGACCAGAAAGGAGCTGTAACTCACGTGCTGAAAGTAATGCTTAGAGGGTACCTGTTTGGGACACTTGGATTCCATTCATGCTCACCTCTGCCCCCTGAGCCTCTGGGTACCTGACTCTGAAGTCTAGTACTTTCCACATACTCTTCGGCCCTCCTTTGGCACCCAGGCTGCCTTGCAGGCCATCACAGAACAGGCTCAGGCTGTTGTGGCAGTATCCTGGCAGGCATGTATCCACTGTCTAGCTCCCTCCTAGAGAGGGCATGGGGTCCCCTCCAACCCTGTGTCACTGCTCTCCTGGCACTTTGGTGTTGTAGGAAGTCACGGTGCCCTGTGTGCCACACGCCTCGCTTCTTTGGCTTTCATCCTCTCAAGTGTGCCCCACAAAATATCAGGGAGGGGGACAACGCCAAGCTTGCCTTAAACAAACCCTCCCTTCCTATAGGAAGCACCTCTCTACATGTGAGCTTTCTCTTTGACACAGACATGCACTCTGTCTCCGACACTTGAAAAGCGGCCATGAGATCAAAGACCTTCATGCAACACCTGTCCTAACACTCTTCTCAATGGCTACTGACCCATTCTTTGAGATTTTTATTTTGTGCAGGTGTTTTTCCCCCAGTGAGATTATAGCATTAAAACCAAACAAAACTCCGAGTCTGTGTGTTCGTGTGGCTCTCCATGTTCACGCACAGTTCTGTAGTTTTTCGCAGCACATTTTCGGAGATAGTGGAGTCAAATCCCCAGCTGCCACTGTGGTGACTTACAAATAGTCTTTTGATAGTCTTTTATTAACAGTAAACTGAATAACTCTGAGGGATTAATGCAGAAGAGGGAAACAAGCATATGAAGGGGTGTCTGTGTCACAAGGGGAACACACCTGGCATCAGGCACTGTGCCTGCCGGTGCCCTCACACGTGGTCAAAGGAAAAGTGCAACCTGAATGGACTTCCAAGGTTGAAACGTATCTTAACTGCTACATAAAAGCATAAAAATTGTACATATGAATGAGTACCCATGGCGTTTCAATTCATGTTTATATTACATAATTCTCAAACCACATTAAACAGATCACTCTCCTCAAACATTGATTGTTTCTTAAGGGTAAAACATTTTAAAATCCCTTTTTAAAGTTTCTGGAAAGAACCACAAGACTATTGTTGTCTGTCATAGTGCTGCTGGGTAATGGCATGCCAGAACTTCTTGTGTCGCCTGATTGTGACCCACTGTCACCCTTTCTCACACACCTCCTCCCCAGCCTCTGGTTACCACCATTTCTCTCCCAACTTCTATGACGCTGAGTTTTGTAGGCTCCACACAGATCCTGCTGTGTTCATCTGTCTGCCTCTGGCTTGTCCACTTAACTCAAGGGTCTTTATTTTGTGAACGAGAAGATTCTGTTTTCTTTTTTCTGGCTGAACGGTGTTCCAATGACACATGTGTATAGTGCTGTCTGTGTCCATTTAGCAGTGGATCGACATGGTTCCCATTTCTTTGTTGTTGTGCCACAATATACATGTCTCTTTGCTATACCATGTTCCTTTCCATATATACCTAGCATATATGTATATGCTAGATCATGTGATAGCTTTTTCTCTTTTTCATTCAATCCACATACAAGTGTCTTTGGAAAACATGCTGAGTGTGTGCACAGGAAAACGATAGGCTTCCTAATAAACAGACTGTGCTTCCCGGAATTCTCCTGTTCTGGTAACCCCACCTCTACTTCCTGACTGTCTACTGGACAATCAGCATTTTATTAAAATACAATTGACAGGGTACAGATCCTTGTGCCACAGCAACCAAGAGGGTGGCTGTCACCAAGAGGGTGCGAGAAGTAAGATATGTTGTCTAGGGTGTGGAGAAAGAGGAAAGGCATGGGCACCATCCCAGCCACAACAGCAAGGGAACTGCAGAAATGACAAATGGAGGTATTGTGTGACCCAAGAATCCCACATCCAGTACACGTGGAAGGAAATGAACCATGAACTATGTTTTTCATGTTTATTAAGGCATCAATAACCACATCTTAAGATATGGAAACAACTTAGTCCCTGACAGTGGATGGATGGGTAAAAAAATGAGACTTAAATGCATAGCAGGACACTATTCGGCCTTTAAAAATATCTGGCTGCTGTGACCATAGGGATCAACTCAAAGGACATGCATATGGGATCCAAGAAAGAATTCATGATGGCAGAGAGCAGAATGGTGGTTATAGAGGAGGTATCTCCATTATGCAGGATGAATGGGAGCTGGGTGTCTAGTACACAGCATGGTGGGTGTCACTGCAACGCTGCACTGGACACTGGGGCAGGATACAAGGATGCACACATCCTACAGTGCTCTTTGGGGTGGCTGTGTGAGGTGAAGATCTGATCAGTGACACTATTTTACCCCACGTGTCTCATTGTTAAGTTTAAAGATGGCAACTTCTATTTATCAATGCCTTTCAATAATGCAGGTAAGATTAGAATAGGGGGAGTGGCGGAGAAAGATGCTAGCTTTCCCTGGAAGTGCTTGTGGGAGCACAAGTGTCCCTGTGACTTCTCTGTGTCCATGTCTGTAGGACAGAGCAGCAGCAGTGCCCAAGACAGAGTTTCTGTCCGGCCACTGCAGTGTCCTGTGCTGACTCTGCTCCTCCACCAAGCTGGAGGAGCAACAGGACCACGATTAGAGACTTAGCAATTTGCTCCTCTGGTTTAGCTAGCTGTGAGCATGCTTCCGAAGAGAGTGAGGATCCCACCTTGGTAATTTTGGGTGGATCATAGGGTCCCGTAGTCCCAGGCTCAAGACCCACCTTCCATTCGGTGCTCTACTGTTTCTGGATGGAAAGTGGCCGTGGATCCACTTAGTATTCCACACACCCAATTCTTTTTTCTGAATGGGACTCACCAGCAGGGTTTCATTTGTCCTCTGGTACCACTGTGTGTTTGGGATCAACAGAATTTTAAAGTCATTATCTGTATACTGATATATTTCCCCTTTTCTGCCTGGAAGCATTTTCAGCCTTTCTGCCAAAGTCGGTGCCTGTTAATCACTTAGCAAAGCAGAGCCCACATGCAAACAGTGTAGCTGCGACGTGTCTGCATAAAAAGACATAACAATGCCTCACAATGGCGGCTTGTGGAGCTCCATCTTTCATGCAGTTGGATATTTCCCACTGAGCTGCATCCCCTTGGCCTTTGGAGACAGTCTTCCGGCCTCGCCATCCCCAGTGGTGGGATTACAGAGGTGTGCCACCCTGCTCAACTGCACTGAGGTTTCTCAATGGTAGAATCTGTTAGAGTCCACGCCTCTTATCTCTCCAAGGCCCCTGGGTAATGTAAGCACCAAGCATATAAAAAGAAATGAATGGCTGGATTCTCCCTTTGAGGCAAAGGGGGCACCCTGAGGAGAACCAGAGGGAATATCAGTGTGACGGCAGGGAACAGGCCTTCCTATGTGTGTGTGAGGGGGTAGGTGTGAGTGTACATCCGTGTGCACATCGTGGGCACAGGTAGAAGGCCAGACGTGAAGGTCGGTGTCTCCTACTCTTCTTACTCCCTTGAGACAGCATCTCTCACTGAATCTCAGATTCTCTGTTGGGGATTAGGTTGGCTATCCAGCAAGCTCTGGCAGTCCTGGCTCCTCCCATGTGCTTCCCCTGCCCTAGCACTGGACTGCAGGTGTCCATCTTTATCCATGATGAGGTTCCTCACGTAACTGGGAAGGAACAGTGGGAAAGGGACGGAGTACCAAGTCCATCAATGCATCCCTTCTGTCTCTGTCCCCTAGCACTGAAAGACCTAGATGGCAGAGAAAGGCTGTACCTCTGAGATTGACCCCCATCCTCTCTTTTCCCCTCTGCCTCCATGTGCTGAGTTCACCTGTTACCTGTGCATGACTTTTACCTGTCTGCCCAGGGCATGGAAGGAGGCTCCTTTCCAAAGGGCAGGTGTTGGGGGCACCGAGAGAGAGCCCTGGAAAGGGACCGAGAGAAAGAACAAAGAGCAGCTGAGAACAAGCAGAACCCTTTGGAAGGGGTGGATGCTGCTGCTCACGTGTCCCGGATAAGGACTTCTGATTTTACAGGCCTGACAGATAATCAAGGCCTTATTATACTGGGTGTCAGCCAGAGGGTAATATTTTCACAGGGCAACTACTTAAAAAACAATTTCTGTCACACCGGCTGCCCATGCGTCAGGCGTGCCTGCCTCTGCACCACTCTGCTGATTTGGAAATAAATTATGCTGATTGCTCCCGATATGAGGGGAATCCATCATCATTCCCCTTTGAATTCATCTGGCCACCCTGTAATCCACCCTCTTCCTCTGGGGTGTTAATGAGATCTCAAGGCCCTCCGCTGCAGGCCCCGTGCTGGGCTGCCATGGGGGGCTGGGACCCTGGACTCCCAGGGACCAACCCTCAGCTACCACTGTGTCTTCCACTTTGCATGTGATTACTCTGAGCTTAGCCCCTTTTCTGAAGTTCTGGGAAAGCTGCCTGCTGGTTCCTGGATAGGCCTCTCCACCCTCAGGAAGGCAAAGGTGGTATTCACTTTGTTTCACCATATTTCTGCTGCGGATGATTTTGAGCTAGAGAATTAATCGAACGTGAGCTTCTCTTTAGGGGTCCCTGACCTGTCTCTTCCTTTAAGACAAGTATGTTCTTGGAATTACTATAAGCATTGTTTCCCTCTGTCCTATTTGGGGGTCTAGAATTCAGCTGGAGTGTTAGGTCTCAATGGCTGAATGCTTATTTCATTTGAAGACAAGGGCAAGATAAAGTATGGACACAAAAGTGTTGGAAGAAAGAAGTCCCAGTGAGAGCCCCTTAGGGATTGTCACAGTGGCTCTGTGCGCATGGATACTCTACAGAGAGGGTTGATGGCCTCCATCACACTCTCAAGTGGTCTGTGACCACTGAATAACGAATGGGTGAACTAAGTGGGTAAATAAAAATAAATCACCAAGTACTGCAGGCACGCATGGCTGCTGCACTGTCAGTGGGCAGCGCCGTCAAGGTTGTGTGAATTCAAATGTGAACTGACAAATGTTCCAATTTTCCTGGTGATCAGAGGCAGGTAGAGGTCAGAACCCAGGTCCTTGCTATTACAGGGTGTTCTTCCCAGAAAGCTCCTCCAAAGCATCCTAGTGAAACCCCAGATTCTCCTCCTTCCCCTTGCTGGTGCCTCACACTGGCTTATGTCGAGTGTTACCTCCACACTCCCTATGCTGGTCCCGACTCTGACCAGGGATAGTGTGATGACCTGGAGTCCCACTTTCCCTCCTTTTGTTCTCCCCACAGTGTCCATTCTGATGAGCCCCAGTCATTAGGTTGTAGGCCTGGCCTGGCTTCAGTCCTCTGGTTCTGTTATAACAAACTATAGATAAGAGGGGCATGGCTTGTGAGACATTGGACGCTGAGCACAGTGGCTGAGAGTTAGGTATAACCCTACTTTGGGGATCCCCGAGACAACTTCTCAGAGAGATGAATAGCAACTCCCAGGGTGCAGGATCTGGAAGTCCTTGGATTCCAAGGCAGGGCACGGTGTGCCCTAAGAGTACCATCATGATGTGGGTAAGGACTGCCATGAAGGTGAGACTCCAGCACTCATAGACTTGGGATTTGATGTTTGCAGAGAGATACACTCACTTGAGCCTAACTATATGGTTTCATTTTGCCTTCCTCATCACAGACATTCTCTCCATACATCACTGGACTGGATTCCCCATTTCCACTGCAAGAGAACTGTTGCTTCCAGGAGGCATGCTATGTGTTAGGCGCTATGTGTTAAGTACTTTGTAGCACTCAGCTTGGCTCTGGCCATTCCTTCAGTTAGAAAGTCAATGCTATGCCTATCCTCCTGTCTGGATTCTCTGTCTCTCCTCTCTTTGTCTGTCTGTCTGTCTGTCTTCCTCTGTGTCTTTCTCACTCTCTCCCTCTCCTCTCTTTTTCTGTGTGTGTGTTGTAGGTATACATGCATGTGCATGTACATGTATGTGAGTGCATGTGCCCTTGTATGTGTTAATGTGGAAGTTAGAGGTTAACATCGAGTGTTTTCCTCAATGTCTCTTCACCTTACCTTTTGAGAACCCAAAGTTCTCTGACTTAGTTAGACGAGCAGGCCCCTTGTCTTGTCTGTGTCTCCCTAGCTCTGGGAGAGCAGGTGCAGGCTACTTCACCCAGCTTCCACACAGGTTTGAACAGAGATCCTCATGCTTGTTCAGCAAGCCTCTTACCGAGCCCATCACAGCCTCCAGTCCTGGCTCCTACCACCTGTGATGGGTGTTTCCAAAGGGTGGGGATCTTCTCCTCAGGTGGTCTTTTTGAACTTGAGGGTCAGCAGGCTCTTTTCCATGTGGTGGCCTTAGAACATTACATGACTGAAAAAGAGAAGCGTGCACTCTGTGAACACAGGGAGAGCAGCAGGAGCGCCGGCTCCCTTGGTCCTTCTCTTTTGATAATTTCGTGGGTACCAGGGGCGAGGCGCTCTTTTGAACATTGTTCTTTATTTAGGAGAATTCCTTCAAGATGAAATTCTTCCATTTAAAGACCGCAGTAGCTTCCTGATGGAATTGAAGGCAACAGTGCACACCTGGTTATTAATGTGCATGGCTGGCTAACTGGACATATGCTTGAGTTTTGGTGGACATGTTCTCTGCCTTCTTCTGCAAACATTCTGCCATCCCTAAGCAGTGAGCACCATTCTGTGATTAAAGGAAAGGGGGACCCTTGGAGAAATGGTTGATTCAAGAGGTGGTACAGAGTGTAAAGGCCAAGAGCCTGCATAAGGCTGGTGACCTGGATTCTATGCCCTGAACCCACAGACATACATGTATGTGAAATTTGTCCTCTTGAGCATTTTACACATGGAGAATTGCATATTGACTTTAGAACTCATCAATGCTATTGAGACTGTGAGCATGCCTCCAGATTATTCTGGTTTTGATGTCCAGAACATGGAGTATGTGTGGATGTCAGAGAAATCAATCCCCTCCTTCCCTTCCACTTGTAGGTTCAAGGGATAGAAGGCTTCCCATGTAAGTGTAAGTTTCTATTGCTGATGTCTAGAATAGAAAGAAACAAATGTTGTACAGATCCTTCTGTTTGCTCGCTGGAGGCCTCACAACAGAAAGGCACAAGATGGCTTAGCCCACAGAAACCCCCTTAGTTCAGAGAAATCCAAGTTCAAGTTGTGACAGGGTTGCTTTATTTGGTGCAGGTAACAGTCTTCATGGAACTCTTCTGTGCATGTCTGTGCTAAAATCCATCATGTGCAACTTAGATTCGGGCCCACCCTGAAGAACTCATTTCCACTTAATTGGTTTTTAAAGTCCTTATTATCAAACACAGGTTCTGAAGCACTGGTGCTTGGGACTTCAACCTTAAAGTATGGGGGACAGGGGGACAGAATCCATCTCATGCAGGATACAGCTCACATTCTGCAACCTCTCCAAACTTGCTCCTAGCACACTGTCTTTGTAGACTCCATAGAAGATTTTAGAAGATGATCATGCCGTGTGGTGATAAATTCTGTTTAATCCTCAATTTCCCATTCCGATTTTTAAATTTCTTTTTCTGGCTAATTTCACCGGCTAGACTCATAAGCACATGGCTGAGCAGACCAGAGAGAGCAGACCTCAGCCATCAGTGCTTTGCTCCTAAATTCAGAGGAAGCATTTAGCCTGTCACATTAAGTCTGATGTCAGCTCAAGGTTCTTCATAAATGCCTTTATCAGCTTGAAGAGGTTCATCCCCCCCCCCCACTTTGATGTGTTTGATTTTTAATCATGAATGATTGTTAAATTTTGTCAGATGCTTTTTCTGTGAGATAATCATATAGTTTGGCTTTTAGTCTGTTAATTAGATGAATTACACATGACTTTTTTTTTCTTGGTGGGGTGAGGTGGGAGGAGACAGGGTCTTGCTATGTAGTTCAGGCTGGTCTTGAACTCAGGCCTCCGAAGTGGTAAATGCCGGAATGACAGCTGTGCAGCACCACACCCAGCCCGCATCAGGTTTTTAAATGCGAAACCACATTGCACTCTCGGCACAAATTGTCATTTTGCATTAGCTTCTTTATGTTTTTGGGTTCAGGCAGTAATTTCTTGCTCTGTGGTGTTGGCTGTAGTGCCTGCCAGGCTTTCCCTGGTGAGGAGTAGCAATGTTTGCTCAGCAAGTGGAGGAGTGTCCTCTTCAGGCTCCTGGTTCTTTCCAGATACTTGAGGAATTGGGGAGAAGACTTTTGCGCATGCTCACTGAGGTAGGGTTTCCTTTGCAGCTGTTTCCCTAGATTTCAAGGGATTCATATCACTTATTCTTTAGTAAAATCAGATTGTCTTTCAAAAGATTTATCTAGTTCATGCCGAGTTTCAGATTATTGGTTTTCTATTCCCTGTCCGGTTTCCAGAGGCTCTCAGCACTGACGCGCCTCTCCTTCCCACCTGATCCGTGTCGGCTCTTACTCCTCCTCTTTTATCTATGTTGTTGATTTTATCAAGGAACCAGTTTGTTTTACTTATTGTTTGCTATACCCATCTCTATTGTCTTTTTATTTTCCATTTTGCATTTCATTATTAATATTTTGTTTACATTTTGCTCTATTTTTTAGTTTATTATGATCATTTTGGTGGTGATGGCTAGTTGGGCAGTGGTGGCGCACACCTTTAATCCCAACACTCAGAAGGCAGAGGTAGGCAGATCTCTGTGAGTTTGAGGCCATCCTGGTCTACAGAACTAGTTCCAGGACAGCCAGGGCTATCAACCACCCCCTACAAAAAAAGATCATTAGCTTGAGATTTGTTCATTCTATTTATTTTTTATTTACTCTTTGAAAACTTCATACATGTACATAATATATCTTGACCACACCCACCTCTCGCTCCTGTTTCCATGTGCCTTGAGGACTCCCTTATTTATTTACTCATTTACTTTAATCCACTGGATCCAGTTAGTGCTGTCCGTATGAACATGGGCATGGGGTAATTCCCTGGGACATGGGAAGCTACCAGTGACAAAAATGGCTAAAGAAAAGTGACTCTTCTCTCCCCAGGAGCTATCAACTCCTAATAGCTCTAGAGCTAGAGGCGGAGCCTCAGGATTTGCCACACTCCCACCCTGTTTCCACCCTGGAATTTTAGCCAGCTTGCTCTTGTGGGTCTAATGTGGGTACCCACAGCTTCTGTGAGTTCATGGGTTGCCACAGCCATATCATATCCAAAGGACAGTATTTCACAGTATTCCTCCCCAGGAACAAATTTCTGGAATCTGTTCTCCTTTCACCACGGGTTTCTGGGTTATAAGCCTCATGCAGCAACTGCCTTTACCCACTGAGCCATTTCACTTGCCCTTGCTTTGTGCGGCAAATCACAAACACTTGAGATGGCTTTGTGCTCTTGATGAACTGTTCATGCATCATTAATGACCCTAGTAAGGCAGATATTCTTGTTAGGACCCCAATGATTCCCGCCTTCTGGAGCTCGGGTCTTGATGATAAACAGGGTCCATGGCTTACTTTGGGCCACTAGAGAGACAAAGGTGGCAAGAAGAGCAGCAACATGGCACACAGCACAGAAAGTTGCCCCTAAGATCACAGAAGCCCTCTAGCTTGAGTCTTGTATCTGTCTTCTTTTCTGTTCATAGAGTTCCGAGAGGTATATGGAAAACACTTGTTCCAACGGCCTTTTGAGTAGCTGTGGAAACAATGCTCGCAATATTTTATAGACACACCCCATCCTGTGCATCCCTTTGTCTGTTGACTTGGGTCATTTGTTTGGCTGATATGAACATTGGTGTGCAAATGTCTCCTGAGTCCTTGCCTTCAGGCCTGGGAGTACACACAGAAGTGGGATTGCAGACTCAAGTAGAAAAGTCCATGCTTAGTTTCCTAGGGAGCAGATGAGCTGTTGCCCACAGACGCCGCACCCGTTCACATTCTCACTAGCAACCTCAGGGTCTCCTCTTTTTTTCCCAATGCAGGTTGTTCCATTAACAGTGCCTGTGCTAGTATCCTAGCAGCTGAAAAGTAGATCTCATTAAGGTTTTGCGTTTGCATTTTTCTGATGATTAGCAATATCTTCATAAGCTATTTGTATATTTTTAGAGAAATGTCTATTAAAATCCTTTGACTATTTTTAAACCAAGGCTTATTCGTTATTATTATTACTATTATTATTATGCTGTAAGATTCTTTACTTATTCTAGATATTAATGTCTTGCCAAATGTATGATTTGTAAAATATTTTCTCTGACTCAGTGAGCTGTCCTTTAATGCATGGAATATTTTACCTTTGATGTGTCCTAATTTGTCTACATTTTCTAATATTTGGTGTTCCTGGTGTCATATCCAAGAAGTTATAACAATAAATGTTATGAAAATTTCCCCCATGTTCGTCTCTTACATTGTTTTTGCTCTGATATTCAGACTTTGTTAAGTTTTTATGCGGTGCATCGGCCATGGATTGAGTTTAACCTTCAGTGTGTGGATACCTACTTTTCCCATCACCCTTTGTTAAAGACTGGCCTCTCCTCATTGGATTGCTTCATCCTATGTCAAAATTAGCCATATATGTTAGAGTTTATTTCTGGCCTCAGTATTCCATAGCATGATGGACATTTTAAATTTTAGGTAGTTACTGCTTCTGTAGGTTCTAGTCTTCTATCTTGTTGGGTTTTGTTTAACTCACTTTCCCTCTTCAATTTTTTTCTTCCTTTTTCTGGCTTCTTTGGATTGATTAGTCTATTATCATTTTAAATCTCCCTTGCTGGCATTTTACCTCGTTCTCAGTGTTGTTTCAATGGTTGCTTTATGGCTCATCTGTATCATAATGTGTAGAACTGAATTCTCCCAGCAGTGTCCTTGTCTGTCCCTACTGGACATCACACTCTTGCTGATACCCATTTCCTCCTGTGCACATTTGATGTCCATAATATCCTTCTCTCAATGGGATTCCTGATTAGGGGAAACATGTCTAGTGGTTTAGACACGTGTTTGTTATGGTACTGTTCACTCTTTTGTATAGAGATAAAGTCTTGCATGCTTTCCACTGGCAAGAAGAGCTTCTGTTAATATTCTAGAAGGGTGAGATGAGTTCTTGGCTCCTGAACAGATGAGGAAGCAGCCTATGTCCCAGACATCATCTCTACACTGTGCAAGTCACCATGTTCCTTGATACTCTACCCTCGTTGGTCCTCTCTTCTCCCTTTAACTTGTGAGCTTTTGCCTTAGCCATGGGCCCACTTGGCAATTCAAGACATCTTTTGATATGTTCTTTTGATGAGCAGCCATGACCCCCTTTGCCATTTTGCCTTTTTGTTGTTGTGGTTGTTATTGTGTACCTCTTTTCCTGTGACCCAACAAAATAGATTCTTGGACATACACATCTTAGGGGAGGGGAATTTGCTCCCTGCTTTTCAGTGGGTTGATATTCTGCCTTGAGGTCAGGTGAGATAAATAACCAGACTCCTTACCAAATACAGAAGTCAGGGATTCTAATTTTAATCTAGTTTTAGTCAAGTGATGGACTGAAGGGAAATGAGAGGTGATAGAGTAAAGGTGACTTCTAGATGACCTTTGAGGGACTTGGTGATGAGAGAGACAAGAATTACCCCAAAATGCATTGTTAGTACTGAGAGTCAGTATGGAGAGGAAAAAGGAGTTTGGCCTCCAGCTCTGAGACTGCTATCTGCCCTAGTTAGACAGCAAAATTGTCATGGATCTCCAGATCTCTGCCTCAGGGCGCAGGAATTCAGGGGCTGGAAAGCATTTTTGCAGGGTTAAGAGTGCCAGGTGAGTCCAAGGTGCTGTTTCTGGCCCTGTGTCTACCTGCTATCAGTCACTGTGAGAATTATCAGTTCTCAGTCCACGACAAGCAGGAAGCCTGCCTGCTGACAGCTCATTTACTTAGAACATCCACAAACAGTGCCTTATTAGGGAGGGTCCAGGGTACAGGAAAGTGAGTGTCCTTGTTCTTACTACATTTAGGGAGAGCCATGCCTTGTATTTCTTTGTCTCTTTCTTCTCTCTCCTTTCTCCAAGTGTTCTTCCTTCAACATCAGGTTATCTCAGGTTGTCACTATACTGGAAAAATCAATTGCTGTCAATTATATGTCATTCGTTCTGGGATATCTATGCCAGTTCAGTGCCTTTCTGTAGCCTTGGAAGAAGGAGAATATTGAATGTCCAGCTTCCCATGTCCTCAAAGATCCCTGATTGCTGAGAAACCCTATTGCCATATTCTCAGCTCATTGCTTGGGATTTATGATGCTTAAGATGCAATCCAGTGTGTTGGTGCAGCATGCTAAGTCATCAGGTACTTAGATGAGACAATGAAGCCAAAAATGAGTTCAGAAATGTTCACCAAAATTTTAGGATTGTTTTTGGTCTGGAACCAAGGCTGCCAGAATGAGGCCAGTGAGAACGGGCACACAGGAGAATTATTGCCATGAGCGGTGACTCTGGAACACTTGCTACTTAGCAGTGTCTGTGACTGGAGTTAGATGCCAGCTTTCTCCACTAGGTGCTTTGCTCTCTTCTCTTGGTTCCTCTCCCTCTTTCTCAGAGTCTCATACTGTGCCCCAAGCTAACCTGGTGTTCGCTACCTTGTAGCCCAAGCTGACCTGGCACTCGCTACATTGTAGTCCATGCCAGGTCCAAACTCTTAGTGATTCCTCTGCCTCTGCCTCCCATGTCCTGAGGTTACAGGTGTGTGCCACCATGCCTGGATTTGAGTGTTTTCTCTTTCTGGATATAGTTGTGAAGTTGAAAAGTTTTTTTTTGTGTTGTGCGATACCCTGACTGAGATAATTACAGCTCTCTGTGAATTCTTAGCAACTGCTTGTCTCTGAGCAGAATCACAGTGGGTTTTAATCACCCACATTTTAAAATAATGGCACCTGGTAAAGGGAAACCCACTCACAGCAAGGCACAAGCAGAGTCTGGAAATCAGGACCTGGGAAAGCATAGCCTCCATCTTCACCCATCTATTCAGGCCTCGGTGGTGTCCTCTATGAAGCCTGATCTTTTAAATTCCTCCATCAGCTTCCTGACTTCATGGAGTTGGTGCTCCTGTCTGTGGTCACTCAGGGGCAGCTGTGAAAGAACCTTGGTTGGGTGTGTGCCGTACAGAATGATTCCTTCCTCAGGATGTTCTGTAGCTTTGGGGAGCAGAGAACACAGGAGGAAAAGAGAGGGGCAGAGAGAATGATACAAACGAAGGAGATACATAATTGTCCCTTTTAAGACTTCTACCTAATTTCTACTTCCCAGGAGTATAGAATAAGTAGTTTTTCCTTCTTATTTAAAAAAAGAATTAATTTGATTTTTCTAATTGGAACACTTTCTCCTCACTGATTGCCAATTGGATTCAGATCATGAATAAAAGTTTAGAATTACAATTCAAGAGAGTCATGCAGTTAAATAATTAAGTTATCTGCAAGAGAAAAAAAAAGCAAGTCTGGATGAGAAGGGCAAATGGGGTTGGTTGGGCCTCCTGCCCAAAGCCAGCGCAGGGAATGCAGGGTGAGATAAGGGGAGATGGATAAGCAGGTCCTCAGTGGCCAATGGCAGCCGACTTCATTGGGCAGACAGTAGCAGAATCGTAAGAGGTGAAAGCCAGACCTGAGAGTCTAGGAGCTGGGATGTTTTGCAGTTATGCCCATTCCTTTCCCCTTGCTCTGAGCTCTAGACTATGGTGCCAAACAAACAAACAAACAAAACAACAACAACAACAAAAAACTCACAGAGCCAGCCAGAGAAATGTATCTCAGGACAGCTGGAAGTTAGGGATAAGCCTAGCCATTAATGTGGGAATGACCTTGTGTCGGCCCACCCTTGAAGCCTCTCCTGCTCCTTATTCAGTGTAAGCCAGATCATTTGACCCTGAGCAGACCAGATGGACCAAGAATGGACTCCTTAAGGAATAAGAAGGTCTGGGATTCAGGCTGTCAGGAAGGGATACCTTGCCAACTGTCTCTGTCCACAAGTTCAATAGGCTTCACAGACATATCAAACCAGGCTGGGGATGCGGCTCAGATTATAGGGTGCCTGCCTGTCATGCTTGGCACACTGAGTTTGATCTCCAGCATGACATAAACAGAGCATGGTACTGCATGTTTGAAATTCAGAACTTGGGAGATGGAGGTAGAAGCTAAAAGCTATCCTCAATTACACAGTGAGTTTGAGGCCAGTCTGGATTACATGAGACCCTGCCTTTAAACAAACTGACAAAAAAGAAAGTGGTGTTGGTGCTGTTGTTGTTGTTGTTGTTGTTGTTGTTGGTGGTGGTGGTGGTGGTGGTGGTGGAGGAGGAGGAGAAGGAGGAGGAGGAGGAGAAGGAGGAGGAGAAGAAGGTCAGGAACAGTATCCAACAAGACAATGCTCAAAATGCGTGTTGAGTAGAAGCAGGCAGGAATGCAAACAGAAACACTGACTAGACACAATGATTACAGCAACCAGTCAGTTTTAATCCAGAAGGGATGGCCCATCAGCACAGTGGGAACATCAAAGCCACTTCTTGGAGATGCCCCTAAGTCAAGTAGGGGCATCAGGGACGAAAGAACACCAATGTAGAATGTCTCGATGTGAAGTCTGTCATGTTTGAGATGGAGAAATGGCCTGGAAGGATCCATTGCTGGATCAGACACAGCAACAGAAAGGACTCAGTAGAGGAGAGGAAAATTGACCTTCAAGCCTCAGAGAGACCCTGCTGCCTATGCCTGAGCTGGCATTTGCTATGTGTACATTTCCCAGTTGTATGGGCACTGTTTGGCAGAGGAGCACAACCCCACTTTTTGCAGTGTCCTTACCTCTGTGGCCACTGCCATTACCAGCCTCCCCACTTGTCAGGGCTTCCCATAGCTAGGTCCTCTGACTTCCTTATATGATGTGGTACCTGCCCCTACTTCCTGTGTCCATAATTCCTTCTTTAAAGTTACAATAAGGTTCTCTCCAGGTAGGCCCCCACAACTCCATCTTCTTCCAGCCACCTCTAGCTTCAGCTCTTTGTTGTTTCCTATGAAGATGTCTCTGTGTTAGATCCACCATGCAATTTAAAGAACCTTAAATGCCCAGGTTCTGGCCTCCCCCACGGAGAGTTGTATTGAGAGGTAACTCGTGCAATATAAGAACTTCACATAGTATAACACTTGTAGCTGCACACATTGGTAGCACACACACCCCACCTTTTGTGGCAGTTGACCTTGGCTCTGTGCTCCCACCCTTGTGGAGATGTACCCTCACGGCTCAGTTGGAAACTTTGGGTTCTGATACCACTCCTCCCTGCTTTATACTGTTAGTAACATTTCTTGATGCTGTGCTAGTTACCAGGCAGAAGGAAGAGTTTACTTGGCGTTAGAGTTTGCAGGTATTGACCACTGTGGTAGGCAGGGAAGGTGCAGTGGAAAGAGGGGGAAGCTGGACAGGAACATGGCGACATGACATCCACAGTCAGGAACGAGGGAGCTGAATGCTGGTACTCAGCTCCCTTGTTCCCTCTTGCCTGTCTACGCAGCCCTAGTCCCCAGTCCACAGATAGTATCTCCTACATTCAGGGTATGGCTTCTCCTTCCCTCCTCAGTTAAACTGCTGGAAAGGTCCTCCAGACATGCCCGGCCGTGTTTCTTCAGGGTGAGTCTAACCCCATCGAGTGTGTATTGAAGATGAGCTGTCACAAAGGTCACAAGGGACCCAGTATGTACCTGGAGTGCATACTGCTTGGCGGTGGGTTTAGAAAGGACCACACTTCCTCCTCTCTCACTATGCCTAACACTGGCATTAACACACAGTGTTAAGAAAAAGTGAGAAAATGTGCAGGTCAGCTTTAAACAGTATTTGGCCCAGCGACAAAACAGGTGGATGACAGAGTCACTTTCAAACACCAAGGACTTGAAATGAATTTCAGGTGCAGCTTCAGATTGGCCTGGAGAAACCTATGCTTCCCCACCACCTACTAGGAAATACCTTTGCCTCACTGGAGCTCCAGCTTGAGGTTCCAGCTTATGGCCTGGAGAGTGATGTCACCATGGACGATTATTGCCCTGCTGAGGGAGCTCCCAATGCCAGCAATGTCCTGCTTGCTCACAGGATATCCTAGTGGCATGGAAGACAGCCTTGAGTAAAATAGGTCAACGGTCCTTAAGACAAGTAATGCTTTAATCGGTCTTCAGTAGTTTCTGATGGGTAGTGAGCAATGGCAACATACCTCTTACATGCACGAGAGAGAGAGAGAGAGAGAGAGAGAGAGAGAGAGAGAGAGAGAGAGAGAGAGCATAGTCATATGTGTGCATGCACATAGGGACCAGAAATTGGTATCAGGTGTCTTCCTCTAAGCTAAAGTCTCTCCCCAAATACAAAGCTCACTGGCATGGTAGTCTAGCTAGTTAGCTTGCTTTGGGGATCTCTTGTCTTTGTTTCCAGAACTCTGGTATGACAAGCAGGCTGTCACACCTGCTTGTCATTTCTGTGGGTTCTGGGGGCCCAAACTCTGGTCTCCACACATACCATCTCTAAATTTACTTTTTAGGGTGGCATGAACAGCTGAAAACGCAACTGAGTAGATCTCTCCTTAAAGCCATAAGTACTCATTTTGCCTCTGCCCATTAGGTATGTCTATAGAAACAGGCTGTGCGAAGAGTCCTTCTGTTTACTGTAATTCTGTTGCTTTGGAGCACCTTGGAAATTCACACAGCCTGCTGTATTTATAGTTGATCCCCCTGTTTCCATGGCTCTCAAACTACTAAAGCAACAACAACGGGGCTGGCACTGCATGTTTTTATGCCCGGTGAATTCCCTACTTAAACGCGCCCAATCTTTTCCTAAGTCCGTCATCTAACGCAGGACTTCCCCGACAGATAAGATGAAGACGCACCACTCAAAAATGTAAGGAAATGATGTAATCTGCAATGTGAGTCCCAAGACAATCACTTGAATTAACGGTGGGTGTGGGATGGCAGACAGGTGAGGAGGCACCAGGGCTGTCTGAACACAAGGTGATGGGGAAAGACAGTACCAGTCCTTGCACACATCCCCCACATCCAAACTCGACTCAGCCCCTGTCCACACGAATCCGTAACCTCTGCCTGCTGTCCTTTGGATTTAACTAAGGGTGTGGCTTGCACAGCCTGGGGTTCCTGGGCCACTTTCCTGAGAGGTTGTTGCTGTGATCTTCATCTCCCCTGGACTGTGACCTGGCGTCCCAGCTGGGGTTCCCTCGCATGACACAGGCTCCAGGTTCACACACAGGCTTGGTTTTCCCCTCCGCTGAGACTGTACTACATTCTGACCCTCCTGTTGCATGGAGGTGCAGGGACCCAGAGAGAATAGGTCCTTTACTTCTCTCAGGCTCCAGGCAGCCATCATCACTCCCTAAGCTCCCCTCTTCCATTGCTCCACTTGTGGGTTCTATTAGACACAGGGCAGTCCCAGTCTGAAAAGCATCTCTGCAGGATCGACTTCCACGCCAGGATGACGAGAAGCCCATATCTGCTGAATGTCAAGCCAGCAATCCAACACTGTGTGGTTCACATTTGAATCTGCAGGTCTGTTCCCTGCCTCGAGTTAGGAGCTTCTGAAAGAGGGTATTCTCCCTCAGTCTTTGTTCCCTCAATAACTCCATGCTGTACATCTTTAAGGAACTCAAAGGTAGTCTGAATAAATCAATACCATTTTATTCCTCTGAACAATTTCTCATTTCAATGACTATAAAAAATCCTAATAGGAACTGTCATCTCTCCTTCCCTCATTTGTTTTTGTTTATTGAAGCTGTGCTGGATAGCATAGGACTGGGAGGAAGCGGAGCCCACATTCTGCATACACTTGGGAATCATGCTCAATAATGAATAGGTCGTTATTAAAGACAGATGTGGACACGACTGCCTGAAACCAAACTGCTGAATGAAGTAGTCCACAGCAAGCTTCGTACTGGCAGACAAAGTAAATTCGGGGGCTGTGGCTGTAGTAGTAGTAGAAGTGTGTGTGTGTGTGTGTGTGTGTGTGTGTGTGTGTGTGTGTGTGTGTTGGTTTGGGAAGCTTCTAACATTTTTTAAACCAAACTATACTCTTATTAACACTAGTGATACAAAGGAATATTTTTACCTCAAAAAACTTTATATATGTACATATATACATATATACACATATGTTAAAATATGAAACAACAGGAAAGAATTGAAAGCACACACTCCTAGAGAGAGTATTGAAGTTTCTTGAAGAAACTGTTGTAGGGAACCCCAGCACTGTCCTTTATTGTTTCTGAGTATAAAATCTGCTCAGAGTTCAACCCCCCAGAAAGGCTAGCATTAGACAAATTACAAAGAGTTCATGAGAATACAATAAGTATGGAAAAGAAGCTGAGCTCACTGGGGAAATGACAGCAAAAGATGGGAGCATTTATGATCTTCTTGTGAGCCACTGTTTCTTGATACAGGGAGTCCATGACAATGAGTTAGTTCAAAACAGCCAGGAAGAAATCCTTGTGTCCTCCAAAGTTGCCAGATATGAAGCTGACGACATCTTCAGTACTAGTCTCCATTTGTTCAACATAAAACCTGTAGTTAACAATGATAATTAAAAACCTAAATTGGATGGCAAAGAATTAAACGGTAGACTAAATCGCCTTTTGACGGTGAGTTGCAGACACCATCTTCTTGGGAGGGAGGGCAGATTCTGTAACAGGGACACAATTTGCTTTGCGTTTCCAACGTGCAAGCCAACTTTCTCTGGCCAACCGGAGGCAATCACGTGGTATTTGTGTGTCTATCTGCATAATTTTCCGTTGAGTGTGAATGTGACTTGCAGGACCACAAAGGGACTTAGAGAATCTTTAATTTCATATTCTAACCAGTTGGCCCTATTTGTTTGCTTTGAATCACTCGTTTCAATAAGGTGAAAACGTGTGCTAATCCTCCATTCATCAGGCGCCTGGGTGCGTGTGAAATGGATCATGTGGACAAAATAAACCCCAGCCAGACGCAACCTGCCTTTGTCCCCTAAGCTGCTTCGAGGAGACCCTTCACAGGTACCAAGAAGCCATTCCGGCCACTTCACGTGCTTTTGAAGACCCTTCCCTTTTTCTCGATTCACACATTACTCAGGCACAGAAGAAAAGCTAAAGGCGGGCGTTGGATGAAGGGAGAGTTGAAGGAGCCGAACCCATTTTCCACACACAGAGATAATTGGCACGGCAGGAATTTTGGAGAGCTGAATTAAATGAATAAGTAGTGACATGGGAAAAACTGAAAAGGACAGCAGTGTTCTGGCTCACACAGAATCAAAACTGTGGTAAGCGTTTTTCTTGAAGACCAATTGATAAAACAGGACAAAAATGTTTTTCCCCATTAATTGCTTTCAAACACTGTCCTGTTAAACACCCAATTAAAAGGCAGAAGTGTGGTCCTCTGTTTGCCTCTAATGACTGTTTTAAGAGGCTGGGGTGGATGGAGAAGAGGGATGGGAGAGGAGGAAAGGAAATAATGGAAGAGCCTAGCATTCTCTTTCATGGGCTGTAGAATAAAAAGATCAATGAAGGAGGTTTATCACGGCTCTGGCCCACAAGAGCCTCAAACACAACAAGACTGCATACCTCTTCTGAAAGGGACTTCTTTAGAACTGACATATCTAAATGCATTTGCACACACAACCAAGCGCCCAGGTTAATGGATGCACAAGAAAGTATTTGATCAGCTCAGAATATCTGACATCTGATATTTATCAAGTAATTTCAAATTGTGACAGTCTAAACATTGCTCTAAGTTGGAGGTAAAAAGACAAAATTTAAAAAGTAAGCACTATTGGTTGTGCTTGGGCCACAGCAGAAATTTGAAAAAACACAGAAGAGAATGTGGCTGCTGTGTCTGGGCAAGGGGCAGGAGACTGGGCTCAGGGGAGAGAAAGGGCTGACCAGTGCGCTTCCAGCATAGCCCTCTCTAGCACTTGCCTCCCATTCTCTTTCCTCCTGGGTTCCTTTCTATGTCTCCTAACCCACGGAGTGAGATAAATGAAGACAGTAAATCCTGTCCTTTACTTTGTAGAGCATCAAATGGTTAGGGAATGATGAGAAGGAGTTGAAGAAACTTAGTCTGTTTCTATGAATTCTTACTGATTCAACTCAGAAAAGGGACCAGTCCCTAAACAATGCTAAGAGCAACAGTGGTACTGGAGCTGTTGTTTGGAGGTGGCGCCTAGTGCCTTAGGACGCGAGTTCAGGAGCTGGGGGGGAGCCCGGCCAGGGAGGTCTGTGTGTGACATCGTGGCTCAATGTTGTGCAACATCCCTGTAGACTGAATTTTTGTTCAGCCGACAAATCTCAACATTAGTGAAAACAACTAGTATCTCCTAGGCCCTGACTGCCTGCAGGATTTTTTTAAAGCACTTTTCTTTTGTGAGCTCACTGATTCATGTAAAAACCTACCGGCAGGGTGTGAACCCTAACGTGATTCTTATCTCATAGCTAAAGAATCTGGGGTCCCAAATATGAACTAGAATGCTCATGTACACCGTCAAAAAGTCCTAGAGTTCCTGCTGGAGCTTATGACGACCCACAGAGGCTGTGCATGGTGATTACCTCTGTATTAATTTGTTCCTTTAAAATAGCTTAGGTCCACTTGGGAATTTGTACAGTGCAGTCGATAGGATGGGAAGAAGGATGGTGGGGACCATCATGTTCACATACAGGACACTTGGTCCTAGCTACCCCCTCATAAGTTCTCAATGCCAGCATGGTGGCTCATGGAGGTGTTCTCTGCAGGATTTCACTTGCGGGTCTTAGAGATGGGGTGGGAGATCTGGACTTGGCAGTATCAGGACTCAGGGCAAGCTCCACACTCCTTTTCTGTTTATTTGTTTTTCAACACAGAATTTCTCTGTGTAGTAGCCCTGACTGTCCTGGATCTCACTTTGTAGACCAGGCTGGCCTTGAACTCACAGAGATCCGCCTGCTTATGCCTCCCGAGTGCTAGGATTAAAGGTGTGTACCACCACCCCATGCTGGTTTCTAACTGTATCCACAGAAGTTCCAAGAACAAAATGAGCACACCACCATGGGCCAGGGCTGTCGGGTCAGTTTTCAGCAGAACCAATAAGAAAGGTGTGGTTTCATTGGCTCCCTAATCATCCAGAGATAAGTAGATGTCAGAAACATGCATGAGGTGTCCTCGTGATGTGACCTTGGAAACAGGAGAGGGTCTGGGGGTCTCTCAGGACAACATCTTCCGATCCTGTCCACTTTCTACTTGAAATAGCTTAGATTTCTGTTCCCTCTCTAACACAGTGTCTGTCATTACAAGAGGGAGTGGCAAAACAAACACCCACACATAGACCACACAGCTTCAGTGCCACCCACAGCTGAACAGAAAAATGGTCAAAGTCTCCAGATTCTGAGAGTAGACACGTGGAGGACGCCAGCATCAGGAATTCTGGGATTCCAGCTGGCATCCTCTCATCTTCCAGTCTTCAGAGACTGGCATTCGCAGTATCGAGGGTAAGAGACACAGGAAATGGAGCAAACAACTCCGTTTCTGGGACCTCTCACTGGCCTTTTGCAAGGTGAACGCAGGCATTTTTTCATGATCCAGCAAGTGTTCAAGTGCAGCCATCCACAGGCGCTGGGTAGGGCTCTTCTGATGGGAAGCTCCTCGCTGATGCAGGCCTGGGTCTGAGACCTCACTGTGCCAGTGACTACAGCAGCGGAGACGCCTGTGCCTGGTGACAACACTGCACACCTGCCCTCCCCAGGTGCTGCCCTCCTCAGGTGCTGCCCTCCTCAGGTGCTGCCCTCCCCAGGTGCTGCCCTCCTCAGGTGCTGCCCTCCCCAGGTGCTGCCCTCCCCAGGTGCTGTGCGATGACCAGACCAAGGGGAATAAACATGCAGTGTGTTTATCTGTGACCCTGTGCTTCCTGGATAGGGACAGGGAGTGCTCGGAGCTCTAGGGTAACTGGGTGTGTTCTGGGTTGAAGTCTGGGTCGGAGGTACATGAGTGCTGAGATGGTTTATGTGTTAAACTCATTGAGTTTAACAACTCACTTTGAATTTGTGCAAACATTCGGCCTTAAGCTAAACCAATACCAAGAAGGCTGAGGGATGGTAGATTCATGCAGGCTGAACCACCACCAGCTTCAACCATCCTTGGCTAAGTGATCAGTTATTTATACCACACTGGTGGCATTTGTATCTGATGCCCCAGAACAGGGCCAGAACTCACATGAGTATTTTCCAGACTCCAGCTCCTACCCCTGAAGGACGAGAGGCTAGAGGGCAGGAAAGCCACAGACAAAGTGTCTCAGAGGTGGAGGACACACTGAGAGGACACAGGACCGATACTGGCAGTGAGATGCAGCCCACCAGCGTGTGGGAACAAGATACCAGGAGGGTTGGTATGCAGAGCACTGAAAACTGGGGTTTGGGGTAACCATAGCCTCTTAGTGACTTGGAGGCTAACAAGGACTTTCAGGCTCTGATTAGTTTATTGTTATGAGTTGTATTTGAAATTATAAATGTGAAGATGGGACTTCTTACTTTTTCCCAGATACGTAAATTTCATGTTCAGAATAATTTCTCTGCTTCCTTCTGAACTGAAATAAACTTTTTTTGATGTTGGTTGGTTTTAGTGAGATGGCAAGTCAGGTGTGGAAAAGTCAGGCCTGGAGGGACACCATAGTTATGTTAGTACCTGGAGGTAGAGGCAGGAAGATCAGAGATTCAAGTTCATTCTCAGCTACATAATGAGCTTGATGTCAGCTGAGCTACATGAGACACTTGTCGGGGTGACATGTCTGGAGTCCCACCTGACATTCCCACAGCAAGGCTAGGAGCTTCTTTTCCCGGTGCTATGTTATAGATCCAGAGGAAACTGGAAGGTGCTGGGCTCTGTAGGGCATATGTACTGGGAAGTGGAGAGAAGGAACCTTCCTTTAACAGCCTCAGAAAGAGACAGAAGTGGCCCAATCCTCCACTGTCCTGGGGTCATGTAGCTGGTGTCTCTTCCAGTCCTGTGCTACATTCTGAGCCTTGCAGCTTACCGAACTGGTCAAGCTGGATGCAATGGAGAGATAGAAACTGATACTGAAGGAATGAATGTCCCTAAGGCTCAGATCCTCACTGAACAGTCTCATTGTAACTTTATTTTCCCCAAGAAATCCCAGGCTTTTCATCTAATCACCTGGAATTCTTGTCACAGTTGAAACAAATCTTAAGAGCAAGCTTATCAACATCACTTACATTTAAAAAGACCTCATTAAAACAACTATTTATTAAAGTCCACAGTTCAGAAATAAATTTAGGAACTAAATTAACAGAAAAGAAGATGAGGGGAAGGGATAATTACCACAACACGTCTCAGAGAGCGTTATTTAATTTACCATAATAATAAGAATTATGAGCTCTGCACATTTGCAATTTCTTAGCTATTTAGTTTGCCCATGAAACATTAAGAGGAAATAAAAGAGGAACAAAAAGAATAATTGAGTACAGAACATTATAATGAACTGTTGAGGCCCCATTCCCATTACCAAGATGATCGATACTGGAATTCATTGTTCCATCTCTTATTTACACACTCTTAAAGGAGCCACGCCACCTGCATCACTGAAATTGATAGTGATGCATGGGATGCAGGAATCCTGGGGGAGGTGCTGATATGTGGGTACAGGGTGAGGGTGCTGGGTCGAATGGCCCACAAGGGGCTGAAGAGCCTAATCGTCATGGCTTGCTGTCTGCTAACATTTGACACAGGGCATTTCCTACAAGCACAATCTCAGCTTTGTCCCTGCTTCGTTGGCTTGCTGGGGCTGGACCTTATGGACCTCCAGTATCTGGTGGGTCTCATTCCATCTCTGCCTCAGCACTGCTTGTGGATAATGTCTGAGCCCTAATCCACAGGTGCAGATCTCTTGGTGGAAGATTTACCTGTAAGTATCACTTATAAACTATTGGTTCCTAACTGTGAGGCTGCATTTTATTGTATTAAGATAATGCTTATAGGAACATGAATCCCTTATTACAAATGCTCTTCTTCTTAACACTTTATTTGTAATTCAATTACTTTAAAATTTTTCCGCATTAAAGTGGGGTTAGAAATAGAGAAGAGGCTGCTAGACCAGCCTGCAAGACATATTTCAACCAAGCATACAGCTACCACCTTAGGGCTGCTCAAGGAGTAGAGATGGTGGTGAGAACATCACTAGAACTTTTAGCCATCACCTTTAGCAAAAAAGTAACCTGAAAACAGATCTCCATCATAAAGGGGGAGGAGGTGGGCACACTCGCTAGGAGGAGTTTCTAACCCTAACCAAATACTTAAGAGCTCCAAGGCACTGGTTTTTATTCTGTGAGATACACACGTGTGTGTGCAATTCTTTACCATGTATCACCTACTGCTAAAAACCAAGCTCTCTCCTTCCTTTGTCAGTTGCCTCACTGTCACTGGGTGCCATGTTTTAGGGACCCCTAGTTTTCTACTCTCAAAATAAAATGTCCCCTTGGAGATAGCAGCTGTTGCTTTGGCCCCACAAATACAATGCTTCTCCATATATTGTTGCCTCCAGACACTATCACCGTGACTTCCGGTTCAACCACTTCCTGGCCAGTTACTACCTCACGAATCCCTGGTGTCCTCACCTCCAGCAAACCTGAGCTCCTTTCCAATAGGACCTACCTACCTGCGAACATCCCAAGAGAGCCCCTGCCATGGTCCCTCCACAGTCACCTGTTGGGCCCTGACTTCCCTTCCTCTATGGCACTGGCATAGAGTCATACTGTAACAGGTAGCAGTGCCCACTAAACACACATCTAAAATAATTTTACAGTGCAGACAAGTGTAACGTATCAGTACCCAGTAGACCCCTGATCTGTATTTTATTCTTTAGATCAGCCCATACATGTGTGACCAGAAATGAAAGCACTTCTTAAAGAAATGGTGTGAGTGCTCCACCCACTTCCAGCCCCCAAAACGACAAGTCACATTTTCAATGTATTTGTCACCAATTCATTCTCAAATTTTCTGTTAGCCACAGCTGTTTAAGGGGATCCATTCCCTCCCCTGCCCACCCCTGTCATCTCCAGGAGCCTACCGCCTCCCCTAGAAGGATCTAGGAGAAGAGTTCCCTTGAGCCCAGCCCGTCAGTGTGCTAAAAATTCCCCCGACTCTGTGGGTGACCTGCAGTCTACTGTGGGTCCCCAGGTCCCTTGGCTCCCCTTCCTTGAATCACCTCTTATTTCAAGGGATCTTATCCTCAAGTGTCTTGCTCCTGAGCAGCTTTGAGGGTTCACATGCCCTTCTGCCCACTCATGCATCATTGGCACGGCACATGGCAGTTTGTTTGATAACATATTTCTTGAAGCATTTCACGAATGGCTTCAAACCTGCCAGCTCAGCTCTCTCAAGAGTGAGACTCAAGATGCTGTAAGTGCATCGCTTTCTCCTGTGTTGAGACTTCATTGTCTTTTCTCCCTCCCTCTCCCACCCCGTCCCTCTGTTCGATAATAGTCATCTGGAATTTTAATTACAAATTTTGTTCCTTGTGTTTTCCTTTGTGTTTTATTTCTCCTCCTCCTTCTTTTTCAGCAGATGAGCAGCTCGCCTCCAACTTGAACAGGATGTGTCACTTAGGATGACCGTGAACATCTGACCCTCGTGCCGCTACTTCCTAAGTGTTAGGATAGCAGGGGAGCTCTGTCACATTGGTTTGGCATGGTTCTGGGAATCAAAGCCAGGGCCCTGTGCATTGGGTAAGCACTGTGTCCACAGAACAGCACTCTCTCCTCGCACCATGCACCATGTTCACGGTCTTTGTTTGGTTATTTGTGTGTTTCTCGAGACAGCTTTTCTCTGTGTAACAGCCCTGGCTGTCCTGGAACTAACTCTTGTAGACGAAGCTGACCTCGAAATAACAAAATCTTCCTGCCTCTGCCTCCAGAGTGCTGGGATTAAAGGTGTGCGGCACCACCACTCATATTCACTGTCTTAATGTTTACCTAGTATTTGCCTTTGGGCTTCCCAATGCTCTCAACAATTCAGTCTATATCTGGGTTTTCTGATCTGTTTTGCTACTCTTCACACCCCAAATCAGTATTTTCTCTTAAGTTCTGGTTTTTGTTTGCTGGGATATCTTCACTGTGAGTTTCTTCAGAAAGCTCTAACTATCAGGAGCTGTCTGATGTCTGCTTTCAGAAACCTTTTTGTCACACCATTGCACGTGTATAAAAATGGAGCAGGCATCAAATTCTAACCCCCAAATATAAACTCTGAAGACATTATCTCATGTTCATGTGTAGATACTGGTAGCAATGAGCTTGGGGCATTCTGGTCATGGAGGAACTACAACCTTATGAAGTGGACCCCCTCGGCCTGGAATCTCAGAGCTCTGTTTGGTCTTATGTGTACAGCAGCCCAGGCCTCTCCAGTTCTTGTGTCTTTGAGCATGTCTCCCTGTGTGCCCTACAGTCTTGTGTCTCTGCAGTTCTTTACTTCTCTTTGATTCAGTTTATGGGAAAGAAGCTTCTGTGGTTTAGATATCCCGGGAGCACGGTCCCCAACGAGGAAGCCTGGGAGGGAGAGCTGGGTAGGAGGGTTGTGGCCCCCAGCCTCTCTGGCTTCCTGATTTCTGAGTGGTTTCTTCTAGGCATACACTTTGTCAGAAACCAGGCCAATGAGATGCTTAGTATGTCACTCAGCCTTAGAAACTGTGAGCTAAGTAAACCTCCCTGGGAGCCTTCCTCAGGTTTCATTATAGCCGTGGAAAACGGGCTACTACCGTAGCTCAGGTCTGACCCCGCTTCACAGCTCGGCTGACGCCTACCATCAAAACTGCCCGCTGAGGTCTTCTTTCTGCACTGACACTTCTGATCCATGAGATCCTTGGCAAATTATTTTTCATGTCTGCTGCTCTTTCATATGCATGAATAACCTCTCTGTCTCTCCGCATGCCTTAATTGTCAGTACTGGGCTTTCTTTTGTTATCATTTAGTATATCCTCTTCGACAGCATCTTTTGCTCACGTTGTATGTGGCATCTTTCTTCCCATCGTCATTTTCTCTCAAGTGTGGAGTCACTCCCTCAGAGAAGACATGCTTTCTAGCTGGGCTGTGGACAGACAAGGGCATCTCTTCATCCTATGGGAATGGGCTGGGGACATCCTGGGGACAGGGTGGGGCTCTGGATCTGTTTGATAGGAGCAGCTCTAGTACCCACAGGCTTTAGACACCAGGTCCCTAGCTGGTGACACTGTTTAGAGAGGGCATGGGTCTGTCTGGTGGGGGATGGTCACTGGGGCTGGCCTGGCCCTGCATCTGGTCCTGGTTTCACTGCCCACAAGCATGAGGCTGTCCTCACATCACATGCTCCCTGCATGATGCACTGCAGTCCTCTGATCGGAAATCTCAATCCACGACAAATCCTTCCTCCCTAAGACACCTCCTGTCAGGACTTTTGTTGCAGTGCCAGACAAAAAGTAACTAATGTTGGCATCCAAAACCGACAGGCGAGGGAGGAAGCTCTGCAGCTCTGGAGTGGGGTGCTGCTGCAGGGAGCAATGCCTTAGTGAACAGAAACTACAAGGGAAAGTCAGGGGTTACCAGAAGCAAATGAGCGTTTTAGGAAACGGAGGTGCCAATTAACTTGATTTACTCATGATGCACAGTGTGCGTGTGCTGAGGGTCACACTGGGCTCTGTGTGGATGGATAATTAGCATGTGTCAAATTAAAGATAGTAGGAAGTCCTCTGCCGTCCTATTCCTTGTGAGCTCCCTCGGCTGCTTCTCTGGGGAAGTTAGCAGAGGCTGGCTCTCTCCATCCCGGGGTCACAGAATGCTGCCTTGATACCTCACAGATTCTTTCATACTCTGAGGGGGACAGCTGCTTCCAAACGCTGCAGTGACTCCCCTGCATGCACCTCTGCCTTGTGAGAGCAAGACTGCAGGCGAATCGTTCAGCAGAGAATATGTTGGATCCAATACAATTTATTTTGAGAATTTCCAAAGATGGTGAAATCCCCTCTTAGCTCTTCCTGGGCAGACAGGCTAACCTAAACACAAGTTCCAGGTTCAGTGGACCACCAATCACCAAAAGGAAAGCAGAGAGAAATAGAAGACGGCCCACATTGTCCTCTGGCCTAGAGTATATGCACACAGGAGCAGAATACATACTCCCCAACACACACACACACACACACACACACACACACACACACACACACACAAAAGAAATCTAAAATAATTCCATTCTAAGTCTAGATGTGAGTAATTTGATTCTACATACAGTGCGTGTAGTTTACACGCTTACAAATGCTGCACTTTGCCTAGTGTTTTTAAGGTTTAAATTTTATTCATGTGTATATGTAGTCTTTGTGTGTGTGTGCTTTGCATGTAGGTACCCGAGGAAGCCAGAAAAGGACACCTGATCCTCTGGATCTGGGAGGACAGGCGAGGCGACTGTGGGCCATCGTGTGAGTGCTGGTAATGGAACTCAAGTCCTTGGCAGAACAGCCAGTGATCCTTTCTTCAGAGCCTCTTCCAGCTCCGCTGCTCTCCAGCTCCGCTGCTCTCCAGCTCCGCTGCTCTCCAGCTCCGCTGCTCTCCAGCTCCGCTGCTCTCCAGCTCCGCTGCTCTCCAGCTCCGCTGCTCTCCAGCTCCGCTGCTCTCCAGCTCCGCTGCTCTCCAGCTCCGCTGCTCTCCAGCTCCGCTGCTCTCCAGCTCCGCTGCTCTCCAGCTCCGCTGCTGAGATTTTAATCTTCCTCAGTCCCTAAGGTAAAAAATTTTTATGTTTTACCTAAAAGAACGTATTTGACTGTCTTTAGAAAAACGGGGGGCGGGGAGAGTGACTGTAATTAGCCATACACCCAAACCGAGCAGTTAGATTGAACTCTAACATCTGTCTCATGTGAGCACTGGGCATCTAGGCACACTGGGGACATCCATGACACCTGCTCCTCCTGGCCTCAAAGATGGGGATTTATCTGCAACCCACGCTGTCACTGATGGACTGTTACAAGGTTTTGGACAACAGAACAAAAAGGACAACGGCAACATTTTATTATAGTGACACTCCCCACAGAGATTTTAAAGAGGTTTGGTCCACACCCTGTGTCGGTGAATTTTTGAGAGGTCTGATTTATGCATGCCAAGGACAGAAAACAAATTGCCAGGAAATGCATCGCAGGTGGAGAGACTGGACGGAGAAGAGGGCAGCCCTGCCTCCCCAAATAATGCCGGCAGGACGGCAGGCTCAAGGAGGCTCCGTGTCACCTGGGTGACTGTCACTCCCCTCTCCTCATTTAATTTTAAAGAGGAACTCTAGGTCACTCTAGGTCATCCTGTGGTGGAGGTGACTTGAAATCAAAACTGAGCCTTTATGGTTGTACCTCTGTCTTGGTAATGGAGGTAAGAGAGACGCCCGTGTGGCGCAAGCTGCTGGATGCTGCAGGCAGGAAACCTGGCACTTCTCACGTGCACAAGAAACACGGGGTGGGGGTGAGAGGAAGGTGTGGTGCTGGCCTTTGAGGCATGAGCTCTGCAGAAGCCAACCAGGTGGGTGGGACACTGGGAGAGAGACCACATCTGCATCTGTGTGTACCCTTACTTTGTGGTTATTTTGCCATTTTGCACATGTCTTTGCTTCTTGAGACTGGCCTCGTGACTCAGCCCATCAGTTCTACTGCAAAGTAGCACAGTCCAGGTGTCTTGAAAATGACAGGCACACATGTTTCATGCTGGTGCGGAAGATTCTGATGAGGTGTTTTGTTCTGGGCTTAGGATGCCTTTTAAAAGGCATCAGTCCTGTTCCCGAGGCCCCACCATCATGAGCTCATCATTCCGTGAAGGCTCTCCCCCAGCAATGCCTCCTGGGCTATCAGTTTGCGAGTATATGAGTATATTTGGAACATGGAACCTCGTGGCCATAATTCCTGCCAGCCCACAGTCACTGGGGGAAGATGGGGACCAGGGTCGAGAATGCTGACAACTCCCTGATCTGTGTTTAAAAGGTGTTAGAAAAATCTCTGGGGAGACAGAAACTCCTGTGCCCAAAAGATACAACACAACCACTCTGGAACCTTCTTTGTACCACAGGCCATGCTGTAGCTACATGGGCTTCACTTATTGAATGACTTTGGGCAGTGTTCCTTTGTGTATCTGAGACTCAGTGTCCTCCGCTGTAAAGCGTACCCCAGAGTGCCACCTCCTCAGAATGTAGAGAAGATGGGTGGGGTGGAGCTGGTAGGTGGGAGGCCATAGCTCATGGCCTGTCCTGGGCGTAGTTCTCGCCTCTGCTAATCTTCCTATCGAACAGCTTCAAAAGTCAGCTTCAACTGTCCCCACAGGAAGCCACATGCCTCAAAAGGTCTTTTGCTTCCAATTACAAGTTGCTTGGCCCCTTCTCTTACACACCTGTGTTTCCAGGCTGTTCTTGTGTTAGAAGTCATATTCACAAAGCTTAGGACCTTTTATGGAGAGTAGAGTATGGTTGGAACTCTCCTTCAAGTTTTAGAAAGATAGGTGCAGCCGGGCATAGTAGCACATGCCTTCAATCCCGGCACTCAGGAAGCAGAAGCAGGCAGATCTCTATGAGTTCAAGGTCAGCTTGATCTACAGAGAGAGTTCCAGGTCAGACAGGGCTACACAACACAGTAAAACCCTGTATTGAAAAGAAAAGAAAGAGAGAAAGGGAGGGAGGGAGAGAGAGACAGACAGAGAGACAGACAGAGAGAGAGAGAGAGAGAGAGAGAGAGAGAGAGAGATGTCTAGTCAGCCTGCATCAAGGGCTTGAGGGGCCCCAGACCCTTGTCATGCTTATGGACCACAGCTCAGATCTCAGAGTCACTTAGTGATTGTGACTCTGCACTCTCTGTTCTATGACTCCCATGGAGTCCCAAGTATCTTCACGCCATAAACATATACCCCTGCCTCTGCATCAGTTATCATGGTGGAAAATCATACTTCCAGGTCACGCTTACTGTGTGCTGTTGCACCCTCTCTATGCATCTGTCCACGATGTGAGATGAGCCCTCCAAAGAAGTGGCAAAAGAACTCTAGCAGACAGATTATGTAATCAGAACCACATCTCAAGTGTCTGGGTAAGGGTTGGACTTGTCTTCTTCCCAAGGATGATGACCTGTCACCTGAGTTGCAGCAAAGATCCCGGCTTCCAGAAGGTCCCCTGCAATCCTGACCCCTTCCATCCTGTCACACAATGTATGCAGAGATACGTGACACAGGACTCCTTCATCTGCCTTCTTCCTGGTCCTGGTTAGAGGCATGATTTCTATCTGACTTGAAGTCTGAGTACCGGTTGACTTCACTGAGGGGGAGCTGGATGGCACTAAGGACTGCAGCATGTGCATGCCCGCTGCCATTGTGCCTCCTTTCCAAGGGGCAGTTGGCATGGCAGAGCAGTAGAAGAAGCTTGCGTCTCCATCCGCAGGGGCCAGCAACCTCCAGAAAGCAGAGCAACAGGCAGGTGTGCCTCCTACCCAGTAAGTATGAACTAACTCTAGGATGGTCATTTGAACTTCTGACCTCAAGCTGCCATCGGCTGCGTGTGTGAGCATCTTTGCATGTCTGTGGTCCACATACTCACACTAGCAGTTCTCCCAGGAAGCCCTCCTCTGACAGTTCACCCTTTGCAAGGCTGCGGGTCACCAGGGCACTACACTGCACAGCTTGTCAGAGGATTGATCTTCCACAGGTCCCTTTCTATTATCCTCATGGCCACTGTCTCTCTTGGATGACCGTGATGGCACCTGCAGCTACTGATCATCACTCCCACGGGCTGAGGACCCACTGTGAGAACATGACTCTGGCAGCAGGAACAGATTCCGCCACAGGAGGATAGAGACCAGCTCCACACCTGTGCCTTCCTGGGAACTAGGATTTGGAGGTGGGGATTCCCCACATGGAGAGAGGACTTGCGATTTGGATTCCTGCAGCAGGTGCTTGGAAGCGAGGTGAGGCCACAGGGCAGGGAATGAATGCCACAGGAAGCCAGAGACTGCCTGCAAGGTACACGCAAATCCCTTGGTGAGGGTGTGGAGTGGTCTCCAGGAACCCAGTGGGGAAAGGGTAGCTATTGCTTTTTATTTCTTTATCTTTTAAATTTTGTACTGAGTGCCTGTTGATACGTTTTTATACAAATAAATTAGATGATTTCAACGTTCAATGTAGAAGCAGGCATGCTTAAAGGGCATTGTGGTACAGAAACACAAAAATACATGGAAAAGAGGTCCTTACACACAGAAGCGCCCTTTGCACAGTGTTTGCGACAGTGAAAATATAAAGCTAATTTGCATATGGGTTTCTAAGAACCCTAAACAGCATACAAAATTATTATCACTTGAATCTAGTCAGGCGGAAGAATGGGGTAACTGAGAATATGTTTGGGAACAGCTTCACTGGTCTTCCATTTACATCCCCAATGATGCTGTGAGATGCGCCGTCCCTAACCTCAGACACATGGACATGTTTCCCTCCTGTGGGATGTGACAGCATCCAGTCAGCATAGATGTCAACTAAGCATTTAATACACATTAAACTACTTATTTTCTTATAAGTTAATTTTTATTTTAAATTGCCCTCAGGAAAATAGAATTAAATAATTTTAAAGATGTGCATGTAGATAGTTTTAATTACATACTTCATTTAAGACTATAACAAGGACACAAGCAAATGTTAGAGGGATAGCGGGGTCAGCTGTGGTGATGGGCACTGTTTTGAGTGTGGGCTACCGACTGATTTGTGACATCAGAGTTCTACATTGTTGCTCTAATCTCTAGGACATTAGAATTGACATTTCTTGGAAATAGGGTCATTGGAAAGTGGATAAATTAAGATGGGGTCATTAGCATGGGCTCACCCACCGTGGTAGTATGCTTCTTTATTAATTACTTTTCTATGGCTGTGATAAAACACCATGACCAAGGAAACTTACAAATGGGAGGGTACATTTTGTCTACAGCTCCAGAGGGATAAGAGGCCCTCACTGTCACCACGGGGAGGAGTGACAGCAGTCTGGCATGGTGACCGGAACAGCAAGTTAGGAACGCACATCTTTAACCACCAGCATCAAGCACGGAGATTAAACTTGAAATGGTGGTAGTCTTTAAACTCTCAAAGCCCTCCCCCAGTGATAAACTTCCTTCAGCAAGGGCACACCTCCTAAGCCTCCCCTAACAGAACCATCAACTGGGGGCTAAGTATTTAAAGGCCCAAAAATATGGGGGACATCATATTCAAATCAGTACAGCTCCTGAGAAAAAAGAGGGACAAGACCACATGACAATGAGGACAGGGATTGGGCGATAATCCACCAAGTCCCAGAGCACCAGAAGCTGCCAGGTGCCATGTCACCTGGTGGACCAGGGCCAGATGTACCTTCACAGCCTCAGCCAGAGCTGGCCTGCCACCGCTGGAGCTGAATCTGTGCCCTCAGAAGTTATTATCACCCAGTCAGTGACACTTTTCTATCAGTGTTTCCAGTTATCCTCATGGACCCCTCCCTGCAACCAGCAGACGGATGGCTCTCTTTTCTAGCTGTCCCACACTCCCTACTCCTGCTCTCCACCAGTCAGTCCTGCACAGATTCCTGTCCCTTGTACATTACTGCATTTCTGCAAGGTCTGGATCAATGCTTACAATTGCTGTCTTTGGGTAGTTTACTTGAATAGGATTTTTGACTTCTCTGGAGTCTGACTAATACTCCAAATATTGCACGGCTTTACCTGCTCCTTCAGCCCTTCCCTCAATGAAGCTTGTTGGCTACTGAGAGGAATGTAGTTCCTGTGGGACACCATCTTTGACTATCAATGTGGACCATAGCAGTAACATTCTAATCACTTCTGTCCTCCTCCCCTGCATTTGAAGGTCACTTGGTAGTTTAGAGCTAGAATCAAGTCCCTTAAAGTACAAATACAAGTAAGCCACAGGGAACAAAGAGCCATTGCAAAGCACAGTGAAGACACTGAAGGTCTTCACCCAGGACTGGAGGGCACCTGGGTGGGCATAGAGACACTGAAGGTCTTCACCCAGGACTGGAGGGCACCTGGGTGGGCATAGAGACACCGAAGGTCTTCACCCAAGATGGGAGGGCACCTGAGTGGGCATAGAGACACTGAAGGTCTTCACCCAGGACTGGAGGGTACCTGGGTGGGCATAGAGACACTAAAGGTCTTCACCCAGGACGGAAGGGCACCTGGGTGGGCATAGAGACACTGAAGATCTTCACCCAGGACTGGAGGGCACCTGGGTGGGCATAGAGACACTGAAGGTCTTCATCCAGGACAGGAAGGGCATCTGGGTTGTATGAAGGCATTGAAGGTTTTCGTCTGGGATCGTCTGTAGTGATAATGAAACTGTCACATCACCACAAATGGGGCTGCTTGTGACTGCAACATAGCTGACCAATATAAGAACTAAGAAATTCTAGTTTTCCTATTTTCTGAGCCCTGGTTTAACTTAGCTTCTGAGTCTTAAGATGACTTTAGTTATCTGGATGTTATGGGAAGAAGGAGAAGTGGCTTATTTTAAGCCTCTCAAATTAAAATGCCATTTTCAACAGTGCCATAAAAGCTGAATCACCAACCCCACATCGGACAGAAGGCTGATCTACAAAATATATATGAAAGAACTCAAGAAACTTGTCATCAGAAGAACAAATAATCCAATAAAAAGTGGGTTATAGACCTAAACAGAGAACTCTCAGCAGATGAATTACAAATGGTTGAAAGACACCTAAGGAGATGTTCAACATCCTTAGCCATTAGAGAAATGCAAATCAAAACAACTCTGAGATTCCATCTTACACCTGTCAGAATGGCCAAGATCAAAAACACTGATGACAGCTTATGCTGGAGAGGGTGTAGGATGCAAACTTGTACAGCCACTTTGGAAATCAATTTGATAATTTCTCAGAAAATTAGGAAACAATCTGGCTCAAAACCCAGCAATACCGCTCTTGGGCATATACCCAAAGGAAGCTCAATCATACCACAAGGACATGTGCTCAACTATGTTCATGGCAGCGTTATTCATAATAGCCAGAACCTGGAAACAACCTAGATGCCCCTCAACCAAAGAATGGATAAAGAAAATGTGGTACATTTACACAATGAAGTACTACTCAGTGATAAAAAGTAATGGCATCTTGAAATTTGCAGGCAAATGGATAGATATAGAAAAAAAACATATTGCATGAGGTAACCCAGACTCAGAAAGACAAGTATAATATGTACTCACTCATAAGTGGATTTTAGACATAAAGCAAAGTAAAACTAGCCTACAATTCACAACCCCAGAGATCCTAGACAATAAAGAGGACCTTAAGAGAGACATACATGGATCTAAATCGGAAGGAGAAAAAGACAAGATCTCCTGAGTAAAGTGGGAGCAGGGGGGTCATGAGAGAGGGTAGAAAGAGAGGGGAGAAAGGGGGAGCAGAGAATAATGTATAGAGTAATAAAAAACAAACAAAAAAAGCTGAATCAAAAGGAACCATGTAGGTAACTGAATCCTCCTAGAGTTAAAGATACCTGTAGCCTCTGCAAAGGTGCCCACTCTCAGTGCCAGAGTGGGTGGCAGTCAGTGCACTGACTACTGTGGCCCAACCCTAACCTGTTGAAAGTCCCACTCTGGGACAGGCACTTGTCGCTGTCACAAGAGCATGGCCTTAGCACCAGATCAAAACGAACCCATTGTGCAATTCATGGCAAACCAGCTGCGGAAGACAGCACTCCTCTGCAGCGTCACCGTTCCTGCAGACCCACAGACCCCAGCCAGATGTGCTGTCTCTCTGCTGGAACCCCAGGAGCCATCCAACCAAGGGTGTGGTCCAGCTTCTGTGCCTATCAGCAGAGTTCATCTTCCCCAGCTGTACAGCTCATGGACTTGCCTTTTGGCAGCTAGTGAGAGAATCCCAGGCTGTGTCTGGCCTCACCTGGAGAGGCTGACACCCCCAGGCAGTCTGCGTTTCAACTGATGGAAAGTCTACTCTCTGGGGACTCCAATTACGTCTTTGAAATCCCTTAGCTTGCTGCAGACACAACCTAATTTTGAGAATATATTTATACCTAGTTTGAGAGGTGATGCTGTACCGGTCTGTGTGCCTGAGGAGGGTGATGTGGACTCTCCTTGCATCCTACCAGCCACACAGGCTCTCAGGCTTCAGGTCTGGAGTGCAGCCATGCGCAGGTTGGTGGGTTTCCAAAACAGAGACAGGCGAGCAGCTTTCAATACTGTGAGTGGCAAGCTTCGGCCCAGATCGATGTTGGTGGAGTTTGGAGTTAATTTATGGTTCTGCCAAACCTTTCTGCTTAGCCCAACAGAGTAAAAAGATTTAGGCTTAGCCTCCCCCAGCCCTGGGGTTGTCATATCTGGCCAGTCTGGGTCTCTGGAGTGCTTGCTTTGGACCTCTCGTCCATGTTCTGCAGATCTGACACAACATCAAAGCTGGCAGGCACACAGCCCTGAGAGAGAAGTGCTTCATGGACCATGACTTGGGCTCCGTGGCAAGGGCACAGCTGTGTAAGGTCTGTAGAGTCATGCCTCTGAATTCTACTGCATGGGGCCTGGTTAAATCCAGATATTGTTCAAGTGAGCAACCGAGTGCCTTTTTCAGACTCCAGGAAGGTCATTACAAGGTTCCGAGAGTATAAAAGGTGCTTCAGGTGACAGTGGACAAGGAACATGGAAGGAAGTCTTCTGGCTCAGTGGCAGAGGTAGATGTGGCAGGAAGCTTGTGTTCTCTCGCTGACCTCATGGTACTGTGAGACACCAGGATTTGGGGGCCGATGCTGATCTGATTTCCCAGACCTCATGGAGCACAGACTGCATCTAGCTCCAGAGACTCCTGAGGGCAGCTCGACATGCTCATCTTTGAGAAGGGGGAGGGGGCCTCAAAGAGTGAGACAGTCCTGACTCTGGCAGGTGGCAGGGGCATGGGGAACAGGGCAGTGTGTGTTTGCTGTCAGGGAGCCCTCTTTTAGAGGATTCTGGATGTTTCCTTTACCTTGAGGAATAGTATTACAAGTCCCTGTACAAAGGCAAAAAGCTCTGGTTGCCATGGCAATAGCCAATCTAAGGAAGCTGTGACCTACATCATGACTGAGAAAAATAGTACCTTGTCTGTGCCATCACAGCCATTGCTTCCCGGATCAGGCGAGGCCGCGTCCGTCACCTAGAGTGAACCCTCTCACCTCAGGGGGAGGGAAGCAACACTCTACCTACTGCAGAAACTTCAGGGGACAACACGGGTCATGAAGACTTGCTGCTTCAGAATTGCAGACCCTGTGGAGTCAGCCAGGCTTTTCTCTGCCCAGGAACCTCTGCAGAAGGCCTTGTTAGACTCCAGTCTCCCCTCCAGACACAGACAGGCCTAGGTAGGCTGCTGAGAAGGGGGGCCTGCAGCACAGGGCCTGGAGAGCTGCGAGCCACCCGCCTGCTCATTCTCACACAGTGTGCCTGCTGCACACAGCACACAGTACACACACCACCCGCACACTGCACACCGTGCACACAATACATATGTGCACACAATGCATGGGGTGTATGTATATATGTGTTGTATATATGGATGTATATGTACATACACCCCATGCAGACACCATGCACACATTGTGTATATACCACGTGCCATCCACTACCTCATACATCAGGCATACACATGCACACATGCCAGGCACATACCACACATAAACATACCAGATGCATACATCACATATTACATACAGAATCTGACGATGTGCATACACCACATACATTGTGCACACAACACACACTGGATGTAACACACACCATCACTATGTCTTGTACTTACACTATACATCTCATACTTATGTGCAAACTATGCATGCTACTCACTATGTACAATTTCATGCACATACATCATGTACACAACACATACCTTGAACAGCCTCATACACCATTCCCTGTACATACACATTACCTCTGTGTGTACATTACTAAATACACACATGCACGCTCGCATGCACACCTCCTCTTTGGAAAGCTTTGGTATTACAGTGATGACGTGACATGTGTCTGTCAGCTCTAGTTATTCTCTCAACACAATGATTAGATATTATTCCATTTTCTGTTCTAGTCAGAAATCCTGAGGGGATGATGCCAACTTGCCAAGAAAGCTCTCTGTGAGTGTGGCTTCCAGCAGGTCTGCCAGTGCACAGTGGGAGGGGTAGGGAAGGAACCGGGCTAACTCCCTCCCAGCATCCTCACCTCTATGTGTGGGGTTGCTGCTCTGGTGGCTTGGGCCCTCTAGCCTCCCAATAAAAGCCCCATGACATCTCCTTGGCCTTAAGTGGTAGCCTCCTCCACTGGCCAGGCTTGGAAAGTGGCCAGAAGCACAATGCTGCACTGTGAAACGGATGCGTCCCCAGTCACCTCTGCTTTCCCCTTACTTCCTCATCTGTGACATCCAGGTGTCTGGGGACAATTGAGGACAGTCAGGGAATCAAGGTTGCTGTCTGCCACTGTCAGGGACACTGACAGAAGCTTGGGGCCTTTGAGAGGCAATGCTAAAATTGTTTGCCTCTGGAGGCCACCTGGTCTCTCTTACATCTGCCGGGAGTCTGGCTCTGAGTCTCAGCAGCACTGGTGATTCGCACCAGACTTGGTGCAGTGTCAACATTAGTGACGTGGCAGCTCAGGCAGTCCCTGGGGCACAATGCACATCCTGACAGCCAGGGAGTCTGTACCCATCCTCGGAAGGATGCCCAGGACCCACATCCTTAGAAGTATCAAGTCACAGTACGTGCCACCATCTTCAGCCCAGAGCATGGTCCCCATGGCATCTGAAGCGGCACTTAACCCAGCATGTTGTGCTTTGGGCTGAGCTCTGAGCCTACACAGCTGCTTCCCTTTCTTTATTTCTCTCCTCAAACAGCAGGCCGTGATGCTTGGGACTCAGGGTAAAAATAGAAACACTGTCTCCAATTATTTTCTTGTTATTGCTAATGTAATGAGAGCCTGGGTTTAGTTTTTTCACCTAGCCGATTTGAAGTAGGCACAGCTTTTCCACTGGGCTTCTCCCCTGCTTCTGCCCAGCCTGGCCACAACAGCCGTTTTTCTTTCCTTAGCAGATGAGGACACTGGCCCATAGACTGTTCTTTCTCTCCCGCTGGAGGCTCACCTGTCCAGTGTTCTACCCTGCAGTGTCCCTCAGAGACTGGGTCTAACATCAAAGTCCCTCATAATCCAGCCTCGTACATGTTCCTGTTAAGGAAAAACACGCTGTATCACAGACTTGGCAATAGACCTATGACTTTTGGTGTTGGGGGGATGGGAATTGTCAACTCTGCTCTCATCTCTTCTGATTGGCTGTGACAAAACTCAAAAGAAGCAAGGATTCCTTACCCTAACTGTTGGTGCCCATCCACTGCCCAAAGAGGCTGCCCTCCTGCAGATCAGTGAAATGGTTCTCCCCGAGGAGCCCATTCATCTAGGATGTATCACCAAAACTGTCAAAAGAAAATGGGTGTCAAAGACTAAAGACAAGCAGGTGAGCCCTGTGAACAGTCCCCTGGAGCCTGCTAGCAAGACTTCTGGTTTCCTTTTCCTTTTCTTTTTCCACCTTTTTCTGTTTTATAGACATACACACCCACAATCAGCTGTCTAGTCCACTGAGTCTATCGTGTCACATTGGGGGATGGGTAGTGCTGGGGTACTCTCCACCAGAGTTCTGACAGAACGTCTCTCCTAATGGGACAGAGGGGTTCTACAAATGAGGAAGTCTTGGGGACGGCATCAGAAGGAGGATGTTGAGAGAGATTGACCCATAGCCCGAAAGGATGAGGCTCCAGTTCAGTGGTTATCATGGTGGGTCCTGCTGTCACTCTAGTGGTCACCCTGGGCGTAGTGGGTCTGGCAAAAGTGATGAGAGGCTTCGTATATAGTCTGGTTTCAGCCACCAAGACGGCAAGGGCTCTGATCAGTGAGACCAGGGTCACACAAGGAGACTCCTAACAAGTGATGTGACAGATGACAGATGCGTCCTCCACAAGGCTGTTATGTGGAATGCTTTTATAGTGAGGGTGCATAGAACCTGTTCCAGTACCCCACCAGGACTGTGTGAGTGGCACCGTGGACACCACACGGGTGTGATCTGCTCACTGGCACTGTTAGTCTCAGCATTCATGCCGCTGTCAGTGTTATTGTGGCTTCTGGCTGTGGCCGTGCTACTGAGTCAACATGGGTGTTAGCATCTGTGCTCTGTAGTGTGAAAGCCAACTCAGTGGTGGGGCAGGTGGAGCTATTCTGGTCTATTGTTTTTATTATCTTCTAGTCATTAGAGACATCCCAGAGGACAGTGGCACCCCTAATCCCAGGTCTCTCTCCAGATCTTTTACCTGCTGTGACGCCCTAACTCTTACCTTCTGTGCACTCCCATCCTAGAACATTCTTCTGAAGGTCCTCCCTATTCCCAGGTTCCTGAGTATATTATGGGATGAGTGGCTTGGATGTCTGAGTAGTAATAGGGTTTCTCATAGATTCTTAGCAACACATTGGTTCTCAGACTCATCCAGTTACAGGGTTTCCCTCTCTGGGCACTTATCGACAGACCTCATACAGGCTTGCTTTGTGAATGAGCCTCCTACTGGTGCCAGGCATGGGATGTGTTCATGTGGGAAGCCCTGAGCTCTACACCCAGAGCCCTTTCCCCTTGCCTGTCTATTCTTCCCATGCTTTGTGGTTGGGATGCGCTGTGTCCCACGTGCCAGCCAGCAGTTGGCATTCTGATGCAGTTTATAATCAGGCTGTGGCTTCACTCATTACTGGCTCTTGAAGGGATTCTTCAGACTCAGCAAGAACAGTCCCACTGTCAGATGACAGCCTACCCCTCCCGCTCTGTCCAGCAGCCCAGCAACAGGGAAAGGACCATTTGCATCCTGGTGCCTGAGACAGCAGCAAACTGTCACTCAGCTTCACCTTCCCAAATTTCCTGGCTCCCATAAGCTGGGTGGCACCATCTGCACCTGAATATCTTGGAGCCACAGAATTCTAAAAGATATTGGATACTATCATCCTAGGTTGCCGTTGTAACATAGGCTGTAGTCAGAGACAAGACTGAGAATGAGAACATTGGTATGCAGTTACATAATTTAAACCCATGGGAGATGGAGAGGAGGTGTCACAATTTAGCTAGAAACATAGTGAAGTGTGTGAGCATGTGTGTGCATGCTTGCAGAGTGCATATGTGTGTGTGTGTGTGTATATACACATGGATCCAGGCAAAGAAAAACATTCAGCAGTGTAAAGAAACATGGGAAGAGTGCATAAAATAAAAAAAGTAGGTTCCACAAAGCCTTCTATAATTTTAAAAAATCTTTATTGATATTTTATTTTATGTGAATGGGTGTTTGGCTTGCATGTCTGTCTGACTATTATATTTGAACTTAGTGTGTTCAGAGGCCATAAGAGGGCATTCATGCCCTGAAACTGAAGTTACAGATAGTTGTGAGTTGCTATATGTGTGCTGGGAATTGAACTCAGGTCCTCTGAAAGCCCATCCAGTACTCCTAACCACTGGGCCAAACTATACCAGGAAAATACTTTAAAAACCTTAATACTGTGTGTTGCTTACCTTGTTGGATCTTGTCTCTGCCTTCCAAATTCTTTTTTTTCCCCACCCTTCCTGGTTTCATATAGCCAAGATTGTACACAGACTCACTATGGAGCCAAGGAAGACCCTGGAACCAAAGAATGCCTGAGTTCTAGGATTGCAGGTGTACAGCATTAGACCTAGTTCATTCAGTGTTGGGAATCAAACACAGAGTTTCATGTGTTCTTAGTTAAACATTCCACAAGTTTTCTGTATTCCCAGTCCTACTGCCTTCTAGTTTCCCCATTTCTGAATAAGATGTCATCATATGCTTGTCCCACTGCTGGGTGTTAGAGGTATATAACTGGCTTGCTTTGGAGCTGGAGTGAAATTTCTATTGGGACCTTCGCACCTGGAGTTCCTCTCCATCTTAGCCAACCTGGTATTTTAATAAGACTGACGTCTTGAGAAGCTGACCCTGGGCATACGACTTCCGATGAGCACATATTGCACGTGAGAAGGACGTGCATTTGAGAGAATCCGAGGAAGAAGCTCAAATCTCAGATCCTGAAATCTGGTCCCGAGCATGCTGAGACTAAGAGATGGGGCATCTGAGAAATGTCTAGGTCACAGGATGGGGCCCTCATGCATGAAGTTAGTGCACTACTGAGAGGGTACTTCTTGTTTGTTTCCTTTCTCCTCAAACCTCAACATCTAGTCTCTCCTTCCTGGCTCCTATCTGATGCACCTCCTTTTAGACACACAGAGCCTTTTTCCTCTGGCCACAGGCAGATGTCCCTGTAAGACGCCCCTTCTCCATCCACATCCTTGTCTGCAGGCCACTTCTCTAGCATCTACTGATGCATGCTTTTTCTCAAGTCTCTGATATCCCACAAATGCCCCTCACCTGGCCCTGTGCCCTCTCCCACCTCCTTCTTAGCCCAGTGCAAAAGCTATCCATTCTTCCATCATTTCTTGGAAATTACACTGCTTCAAGCCACCAAAAGTCTCCAAGTTTCCCAATCCTGTGTTTCCTGGTCAGCAGTGGAGGCCTGCCTCCGTGAGGAAGTCTCCTTGATGGGCTCTGTTTACATTGTGGTACCTGGAAGCATCCTGTCCAGGACTGCCTTTGGTGTAGTTCACGCTCTCAGTGATTCCACTGGGGTGTGTATCTGGGGAGGAGCCAGCTCACATCCTGAGCCATGTCTACCCATGTCTAAAGCCATGTCAGCTCACATCCTGAGCCATGTCTACCCATGTCACATCTACCCATGTCTAAAGCTACACATTGTCTGGACTTTTAATCCCCTGTAAATATGACATGCTCTGAAATCCTGATAGAACAGAAATCTGAACCCTGTTCCTCTGCTACTCTCCAGTTCTCTTATTTCCTCCTGACTCCCAACTCTGAACCTAGGCCTGAGGAACAGGAAGAACAGAGTGCTTCCTACTGGTTCTGCTGGGGCTCAGGAGAGATCTGCCGCACCATGGCAGCCACTGGTCTAGTTACTCCTGGTAGTGGCAGTGCTGAGTCCAGGCCTCCTCCTCACTTTTCAGGTCCCACTTCTGAGCCGTCTTTGGCTTCTGCCCTTTGCACCCGTTACCCAGTTCACATGCAGCTCTTGTAGACTGTACCTTCAGAGCACACCCAGACCTGACCTCTCACAACCATGTGGTCACATTCATCGGGTGCAAGCCACCCCCATCCTTCATGCAGAGACAAGGAGCCCCTGGCTGCCGTTCAACAGTTGAATCTCCACAGACATTGTTGTGTGAGTCCATTCTTTGGCTTCAGACTCATTCTCTTGGGATGAGCTCATGTTTATTGGAATTTTGTTTGTGAAGATTTTCCCAAGGTCTGATATGAAGTTAGGCTCCTGTGAGGTGTCCTTTGCCTCTTCAGGGGCTGGAGTCTAACTAAGCACAGAGCACCATAGAGCAGCATCTCTTGAGCACCACTTGAGCTGCCATGAACCACTGGACCAGGGTTTTTCCTAAGCACGCCCCTTGAAGACCTCCAGTGAGGACTTTGCAGGAAGTTACCCCCAAATCTGTGCTTCAGTACTGACTTGAAATTTGGGCCCCATATTCTACCTTAAGAGACCATGAGAGGAAATGACAAGTCCACCTAACTTCTCCAGTCTCAAAACAAAATTGGCTTGTCTTATTTCTTTCTCTTCTCTGTCAGTGCTGACAGGCATGTCCCCTGACCCCATCACTGTACTCCCTCTCTAGGGTCCTGATCAAGACCCTCCCACCATGGTTCTTCTGCTGCTGTAGAGGTGTGTGTGTGTGTGTGTGTGTGTGTGTGTGTGTGTGTAGTAAAAGAACAACCTGCACTGGTAGACACTGCCTACCTTGGATTTTGGAACAAGCTCTGCCATTGACTTGGAACTCACTAAGTAAGCTAGGCTGGTATGCCAGTGAGCTTCAGAGATTTACCCATCCATGCCTCCCCAGTGCTAGGATTACAAGTGCATGCTACCATACTCAACTTTTTGTATGTGGGTTCTGGGCATCAAACTTGGGTCCTCATACTTGCAAGGCAAGTATCTTACCGAGTCATCTCCCCAACAACCCCTGACGACCACTTAGTAGACTCTCCTGGATCCACAATATCTTTATCTTGGATCCTATGCTAATCTTTTGTTGCTGATTCAGCCTAAACTCATTCCTTGAGCTAGATCTTGTCTCCTGGTTCTCCTCGGACCTATCCAGTGCCATATGTGAGCAGGACATGGTGCTGCCCAAATGACTCCGAGTTTGGTGAGGAGGGCTCTGTGGCTGAAGACAGAATGAGGGTCTGTAGGATACCCCAATTCACAGACCCGCAGACCTCTGCTTGATGGACTCTGCCAGTGGAAGCCAATGTAAAAGGATGGCACAGCAGCCTCACACACACGGCATTCCCCCGGTGCACCCAGCATCTGCTACCCTCTCACACGGCTGCATCTTTTCTCTGGCTTTGGAGGGAAGTCGAAGAAATAAAACAAACGTTGATTGTAGTTTTTAAAACAGATAAAGAAAAACGGGGGGGGGAGTCCTACATGTTAAAAATGGGACATGGTGTGAAAGCGTGTGTGCTTCCTGTGAGGGGCTTGCCTCCGTAATTTAGGTCATACAGCCCGCATTTTTGTTATCAGTAGGCCTCAAATGCTGGCACTGTTTAGACAATTCTTCAGGGATGATTGGCACTTGGAGTCCCTCCAGTGCCAGCACCTGATAATGGATGTGCATAAGCCTTATTGCCAGGCTCATTTGTGTTATTTTTAAGGAACTTCTCAGACAAGTCCACATGTAGCCATGATGTGAGAATGGAGGAGTGAGTAGGTGGCAGCGTCTCCTTCGGCAGGCATGACTCTGTCATTGCTGAACTCTCCTAATTGCATAAGAGAGTCCCCACTGTTGCAGACAGGGCTGCTCCAGGCTTTGTGCTGCCAGTGCATCTCCTCTGGTACCTGCACTGCCTGCCCCATTTCTCCATCCTCTCACACAGCTTTGCTTCTTTAGGATACTTACCCGACTTTTGATTTTGTTCGCTTTTGTTTTCTTCTAAGAAGGGGTCTCGTGGATACCACACTGGCCTTAACTTGCTGTGTAGCCCCAGGATAACTTTAAATTCCTTGTCTGCAGCCTCTACCTCCAGAGCACTGAGATTATATAGGAGTTCACAACCTGGTTCACTTTCATGTAGTGCTGGACTTTGAACCAGGACTTCATGAATGGAAGGCCAGCACTCTGGCACCTGAGCTGCATGCCCAGGCCACCAGGTAACTTTGTCACATATTTTCCTGACACTCCAGAGGAATGCCCTGGCCTTTGTCATGGATCTGAGCAGGGACGTTTAAGCTGAGATTTGTATCCCTTCCCTCCATGTTGTTGCTACACATGAGGTAGAGAGCACCTGCCCACAGGTTCAACGTGAGACAACAGGATGCCTGAAATCAACTAGCTCGCGCGCTGTGAAATCCAAGCTTCATAGTAGTAGAAAAACTGGGTAACCTCCAGTGTACATAGCACAGAGATGTGTAGTTTCGTCATGGATGTCGCCTTTTCTAGCACATGAAAATCAACACATTTCTTCCGAATAGAACACACAGCTCAGGAGCTTGGTAGTTGTGCTATAAACAGGCTCACCCTCATGTTCCCATCCCTGTATCAAGATGGCTGAGTTAGGGGAGAGAGAGAGAGAGAGCAACGAAAGAGATGTCTTAATAGGGGGAGCTTTTATGGGATCAGGGAGAAACCTGGTGCTAGGGAAGCTCCCAGGAATCTACAAGGATGACCCCAACTAAGACTCCTAGCAATATCAGAGAGAGTGCCTTAACTGTCCTTCTCCTGTAATCAGATTGGTGAGTACCCTAATTGTCATCATAGAACCTACATCCAGTAATTGATGGAAACAAATGCAGAAATACACGGCTAAGCTCTGGGCTGAGTTTCTGGAGTCCAGTTGAAGAGAGGGAAAAGGCATTATAGGAGCAAGGGGTGGGGTCAAGATCATGATGGAGAAACCCACAGAGACAGCTGACCCGAGCTCGCGGGAGCTCACAGACTCTAGACTAACAGCTAGGGAGCCTGCATGGGACCAACCTAGGCCCTCTGCATGTGGGTGACAGTTATGTAGCTTGGTCTGTTTGTGGGGCCGCTAGCAGTGGGACCAAGATCTGTCTCTGACATATGAGCTATTCCCTATGGTGGGATGCCTTACTCAGCTTTGATGCAGGGTGGAGGAGCTTGGTCTTGCCTCAACTTGATATGCCATGCTTTGTTGACTCCCATGGGAGGGAGGCCTTACCCTTTCTGAGGAGTGGATGAGAGAGGGTAAAAAAGAGGTGGAGAAAGGGAATGGGAGGAGAGGAGGGAGGGAAAACTGTGGTTGGTATGTAAAATAAATAAAATGTTAAAGACTCACCACCGTCCCAAGTATCACTTGACTGAGTTAATAATCTGTAATAGCAAATGCCCACAGCACAGTTCTGGGGATCAATAATCAGGCATCACTTGGCTGGTTTTAGTTTGGAGTCTTACAAGCCTTTCATCAGGTGTCGGCAGCCAATATTGTCTCCAGGCTCAGCTGGTGAAGGACCCAGCTCCCAGGGCCACCTATGGCCATCATTAGACTGTATTCCTCATTGGCTGCTAGTCCCTGAGAACCTTTCCAACATAGCAACTCACTCTTCAGTGCACACTGGCCACCAAGTCAATAGAAAGGGAATGCCACCAATGAACAATCAGCCTGGCCTGTGTGACCAAGTCCCTGCAGTGAGAGTCTACCAGCTTTGTCATGCTTAATTTCTTAAAGTAAGTCACTTGGTGTTGTGGCCACTCAAAACAGAGATCCACAAAGGTGGCCCCCAGACGTCAGGAGAAAGCTGCTGTCACCATGAGCTATGGTACATTTTGTCCCCCTGGATGATGGCAATACTTCCAGGCCTATCACTCTTCAGTAGTGGTGTGGGAGTATTCTGTCGATCATGTTTTAAATAAACATTGATTGGCCAGACAGGAAGTATAGGTGGATCAACCAGACAGGAAGTAGAGGTGGGGCGATGAGAACAGGAGTATTCTGGGAAGCAGGAAGCTCCCTCCGCAGTTCTGCCCAGATCACCAAAGAAGCAAGATGTGAGCTGCCCCACTGAGAAAGGTATCGAGCCATGTGGCTAACATAGATAAGAATAATGAGTTAATATAAGCTACAAGAGCTAATAAGTAGCCTGAGCTAATGGACCAATCAGTTTTATAACTTATGGAGATCTCTGTGTGATTTTCTTTGGGGTTTGCTGGATGTGGGGAAATGGGCAGGACATAAACCCCAACAAGCAGGCCCCTTCATGTTACACAGCAGTTCCTTCTGCACCCAACAAGGGTGGGCAGCTGTCCCTGTCCTATCTACCAGGCTCTTCTGCCCAGAAGCAGTTAGGGAGTCAAGTCCAGGAGCTTCAGGCAAACTGGGAACACTGTTCTCCATCAGAGACTCTATAACTTCCAGACAATGCTGGGGCCTTAGCACCTGGCTGCATTGTATGCACCCCCATAATCCCTATAAAGCCCCATATCTTTAATTATGCAGCCACAGAAACTCCTAAAATGTGTGATGAGGTGGAGATAATTAATGACTTCACACACCCACTCATTTGCCCCTGAAATCATTGGCCAGCAGTCGCCAAGTGTTCCTTCAGGCTGCAGACTGCCTGCTCCTCTGCTCAGGCTGGGAACCTCCCGGCTCTGCAGCACCCAGCTCTTCCATCTTCCCACTGCCTGAGTCTCAGTTCCTGCTCTCTCTGGGAGAGACACTGGAGCATCTTCAGAGGGACATTGTCACTGCTCAGCTGACAGTCAAAAGCATGTCCAGGAGTGGAAGTGGACAGAGGCCATTACCATGCACAACCATGGTGAAAGTTGAAGGTCAGGGCTTGTCAGACAGCCTCATGTCCTCACGGCCATAAAATGTCATGAAGTTTTTTTTATAGACAATAGCTTTGCTTTAGCTCTTGGGAACCTTGTTAATGAAAACCCCAGCCTCTTCCTTACCTAACAGGAAAGTATAGGAGCATGAGAGTGAACATGTGACCACATGTGCATTGAAAGGGACTATGTGAGGAACGAGTGTGTGTCTGTGGTAGTATGTACAGGGTGTGTATGAGAAAGAGTGTGTGAAGGAGTCTGAGTGTGAGTCTATGAGAGAATGCGTCTGTGAGTGAGCACGGAGTTTGTGTGCTTGTGAGTGTCTGAGGAAGTGTGTGAGGGAATGAGTCTGTATTAGTCTATGAGGAAATACATCCGAGTGTGTAGGGAGTGTGTATATGTGTGTGAGTATGTGTGAGAGGAGGTGTGTGAGGTAGTTATTGTGTAAAGGAGTGTAAGTGTATGAGTCTATGAGAAAAAAGTGTGTCTGTGAGAGTGTGTATGTGTGTGTGAGTCTATGGGAGCATGCATGTGTCTGTGAAAGTGTACAAGGGAATGCATGCGTGTGACAGAGTGGTGAGGGAGTGTGAGTCTCTACGAGTGTAGAAGGGAGCACTGTGATTGTACAAGAGAAAAATGTGTATGTGAGAGGGAGTGCGGATAGAGGTAGTGTGGGAATTGATGAGAGAGGGTGTGTCTGTGAGAGCTACAAGGGAGTGTGTGTGAGGGAGGGAGACAGTGTGTAAAGTTGTGTGTGTGAGTGAAGGAACGTGTAAGGAAGTGTAGGATTAGAGTAAGAATGTGTGTCTTTGATAATGGACAAAGGAGAGAGAGTGTGTAAGGGAGTGAGAATGAATGAGTGTGTATGTAAGTGTATGTGTGAGGAAGGAAGGATGTATATGTAATTATATGTATATGTGTGTGTGTGAGAGAGAGAGCAAGAGAAAGAAAGAGAGAGAACAAGAGAGAGAGAGAGAGAATAAGAGAGAGAAAAATAGAGAGAAAGATAAACAACAAATTTCTCGACCAATGGAAACACCCAAGACAAAGGGGAAATGGGAGATAGGGGTGAAAAGGAGGAGAAATCGAATGTGCACTTGCTGGCACTCTCTGCTCTGACATCCTCAAAATCACCCAATAGGACTTCACTGCTACCTGGCTGCTGACAGCGCGGAGCCTCGAGTTCCCTCCAGTGTCAGCTGCTGAGAGCTAACGTGGCTCCAGACTCAACAGCTGTAGTAAGGCAAGTGAACAAGTCACTTCTACAGTTAGAAAGGAATGTAGCAGCAACAGGAGGGAAAAAAAACCCAAGCTGAGTAACCATCTTCCTGCCTCAGCCTTCTGAGTGCTGTGATTTCAGGTTTGCACCATCACATCTGTTCATTTTGTATCACTAGCTGCGGACGTGAATGGAGCCAAGAAAGTATGAAGACCTCACCTGCATGGCTAGTGAGTACGCGGCCATGGGCACCACTTTGGGCAAGGTGAAAGGGCCCCAGACGCTTCCCATGAAGCTCCTTGACTATGGTTGCTGACTGAACAGCCCAGTCATGATCGGCCAACTCTAACTTTAATTGAGTTGGAATGTACCTTAAGTTATAGTCCTGCTCAGCCCTTCATTCTGACTTCAGAAAGCCACATCACAGCCAACCCAATTGCCCATAGTTAAACTGGCCAATTGGGCCTCTGGTGTTTGAAACATAGTCTACGTCATGTGGCTTTGCTGGGTCGCTGTGGTCTCAGTGCTCTGAACCCTCAGGAGCTGGATGGATCCCATTCCCCGGTCACTTCAGGACCCTGCTTCTGAGCATATTACTCCCAGACAAGCAGAGAGAAGTTCACACAGCAGTTTGCTTGACCCCTTCTCTTTCTGCTGACACTGGCTCAAAATGGGGGTCTGTGCCAAAGACTGTTTCTAGAACCATCCAGATGCTCCTAGGGCTCATTTACCATGCAACCTGGGGTGGTGAGGCTGCTCTTACAGAGAAGTGAGGCAAAGCCTGCTCATGGCTGTCTCCACAGCCTGAGCACCAATTGTGTGCAAGCTAGAGATGATAAGTCTCTGCCTCTAGGACAGTCTAGTAATCAGGGAACTCCACATCATGGGCAAGGCTGTTATTTGGCTGTATTGTTGGGCTTGGGGTTGGCTCTTCTCGGGGTGAGTGTTTAAAAAGGGTCATTAACTGGGTGTAGGAGTCGGTGAGGGCTCCTTGACCCAGGACCGCAGACTGGGCGGTGCTTAGCAGCAAAGATCTCTTGTCTCCTGGCCTTAGAAGGAAGCCCAGAGCCAAGGTGTCAGAACTGGCTCTTCCAAGGCCTCACTCCTTGGCTTGTGTCTTGGCTCTCTGGTCCTGCACAGGAGCTCTCCTCTGTGTGCCCTGGTTCCTTCTGTTTATCAGTGGTCAGTGATCAGGTTGGATTGAGACACCCCTCACCTTACCAGACTCCATCAAGACTGTCTTTCTAAATGTGGTTACCTCAGCATTCTGGGAGTTAGTCCTATAATGTGGGAGTTCAGAGGAGGGATGAGATCCAACTCTGCCTGTGACAGCAGGACCAGCCATGAAGTGCCTTGCTGCCTGGCAAGAGTGGCTGCCCCACTCAGAGCCCAAACCCCACTGTAGCTAAGGAGGGCCCGAGCCTGGGCCTCTGATAAGGAAAGGAGGGTTTCCTTTTGCAACCCAGGCATCTTTCAGAGGAAAGCTTAATAAATAGGTTCAACACAGTTTGATACCCATTTATGAAAACATACTAAAACAAAAATTAAAGGTAAAACATTTATTATATCAACATGTAATCTGTTTACCATGGAGACTAATGACAGTCTTCAGGCCTGTCATTTTTTAGGCCAAAGTCAATACCAACATTAAAGAGAGGGTAAAATGATCAATCCAGGTGTTTCCTCCCATGGGATAAGCTCGGCAGGACCCATCCAACATTTCAAGGTGTTGCGGGAATGCCCCAGCTGGGAATCAAAGTCTGGATGATCTGAGGAGCCCTGTCTGCCGTGCTAGAACTCCTTACGACTCACCCCCTCTGACACAAGCATCCCTTTTCATCTTACAGCATTGGTGTGTAAACAGCTTATGGCTTCAACAGCTATATGACTCTGAAAAGGTACAAAAGATCAATATGTCCAGCAAATGGCTGGGCAGGGGCTATCTACCCCGAGCAAGCTTGAAGCTCTGCCTCTCCAAGTGCTGCCTTCTTCCCATTGGCACTCTGAGGAAGCCCAGTTGCTCAGCATACCACCCACGCATGTCATATGCTGTGGTGTGTGTGTTGCTCACATCGGGTGCGTGCATTGCTGCACATCTGTGTGCTTCACTACATAGAATTACAGAGCCCCTTTGCCAGGAGAGAAGGAGGAAGGGAGAGAGAGGGAGATGAGAGAGAGAGAAGAGAGTGTCTGGATTCTGGGTTATCTTGGCCTCATTTCTCCCACAGCTGAAACGGCTGGGACTGAAATGTCAAAGCTCTGATCTCGGGAGCTGGTCTCAGTGCACACATCACCTGCCTGTTTTGACAGATTCGTACTGTTAATAGTGATTAATAGAGACAGCACAGGATTGAAGTGTCTCACTTTTACCCCATCCTCTGCAGCTCCCAGCCCCGGTATGTGACAGTCTAGATGTGTGGCTCCCTGAGAAATAACAACTGATCCTAATACTGTTGGGACATAATGTCAGGTCCTGCCTGGGACCTGTGCAGGCTGAAGATCTCACCTAGTTGGCCTAGGCAGGAGGCAGCTGAGCTGCAGGATCAGCACTGGAGAGGAGCGAGAAACGGGATGGAGGACAGGGAGAAGGTCTAAGGGAGAATAAGCAGGCAGCCAGGAAAGAAACTCTGAGAACAAGAAAGCAGGCGCTAGGAGCAGTTGGAAGTCATCTGTGAACTGCAAGGGAGGACAGAGCTATATGCTAGTGAGGTCACAGCAAGATTCTTCTGGAGACTTCCACTAGGCATGTGCCTTCTAAACCACCCTCTCAGAGTCCCCTCTTGACTCCCCACTGTAGAAGCTTACACTCTCTGGAGACAGGTCCCTCTTGGGAGCATTGTCCCTTCAATGTCTTTAATCCCCACTCCTGTACATCAATTCATCCCCAAGTTAAGATCACAAAAGAGAGGCAGACAGAATCCCAGACACCTTGGGGTTTCCCCCGACCTGAAGAACACTGGGGAAACAGCTAACAATGGTCATGAAGAAAGCCCAGAGGAATGCTGTACTCTGCAACTTGGGGACTGGGTGAACCCACTAGATGCCTGGCACAGACGTAGAGACACAAGTGTAAGTGTATGTACTCACACAGCTGTGCGAAGAGGAAGCCACAAACCTCAGTGGGAAAACCAATCCCATCATCATCCACCACATGACCTTAGACCTCCAGATCTTCGGAGTCCCCCAGACACAGGTGGTACTGACTGCTCTATGTTCCCAGAAGGACTGAGTTGGGTGAAGCACAGTCTGTCTAACTCAGTGTTGCTCTGTATGTCACTACTGAAAGTTGAGGACTTTAAAAGTCTGATAAGATTATTAAGTCAGCACTATGGATTTACTGCTAGATGCTGCCTTTCTAGCATGTACCTGAAGTTGGAGATTATTTATCAAATATGCAAATAATGCAAAATTAGCATATCCCATATTTAATTCAGTCTCAACAAGATTTTAAGAGCTTTAAAGAAGGCTATGTTTTTATGCACAAATTCTACTTCAAGCAGTTTATACTGAGGAATAATCAGAGATTCACAAAGTGCCTTATGGAGCTAAATGTTTACTGTCTGTCAAAGGTGTAAAGGTGGTTGGTCCATCTAGCAGCAAGGGTATGGCTAAACACATCCTGCCATGTTTCTAGAACAAACCAAGACATTCTGTGACAATGTGTGAGAGAATGGAGAGAGAAACCTTGACACCACAGTATCGAGGGAGCTGTTGTTGTATGAGCCATTGAGACTGTTTGCAATTCTTGGTTTTTACCTTTTTAATTTTCTATTTCTAACAGAAGGGAGGTGCACTGCAATGAGGTGCCCTAGAGTCAACCCATGCGGAGCACTGCAGCTGGGGTGGTTTTGTAAGAAAGAAACAAGAGGAAAATAACTCATAAAAATTATTTATCAGGAGGTTTGATTTTAGCAACCCATTGACTTCAATATGAGTTATCAAGAAGACATATTGCCCAAGAATTTCTCAGCCCCTGCTCTCTTCTGTCCGTCCTGTATGACCCTGTTAGTTGAGGACATAGCTCCAAGTTTGCCTTGTCTCTGGTCCTATCTTGAGAAAGGCACTGATGATGTGGCTGGCTGTGATGGTGGACCGGTGTCCCGAAAAGGAGACTCATGGGGCTTGTGAACAGTACCTCCCCATGCTTGCAGGGTTTTTCTGTGCTTGGCTAAAGGACCATATTACATAAGACTTCAGTGGGAAGAAGAGAGGGGAGGAAAGTACCACGGGGCAGTTTACTCAGAATGCCAGGAGCAGCTGGTGCCCACCCATCAGGGATAGGGGCTTGATCCTGCTCCTAGAGGTGTGTGGTTACTTTCTACACCTTCCTCCCAGTGTCAATTAGCATCTAGACCCCTCATCATCTTTACCACATCAAATGGCTGCCTGCATTATCCCAGCACACTTGCTTCCTGACTTCCCAGCTTAGCCGGTGGCGGCTTAACTACAGATCCATAGCAGGAGAGGGGTGTGTGCAGTCACCAGTACTGGAAACCACATTGAAGATTTCCATCACCCGTGGGACCGGGGGTCAAATCCACTTCGAATGAATGAACAGAGTGAGCGCAGTTAGATCAGAAACCAGCATTTGGCAGGGACTGTCGATCAGAAATTGTGTGGAAAGTACATGGAACTAACAACATAGAATGTATGTTCTCTTCTTGTTAGTGAACCTGCTGTAATAACAGCTTTGCATCTTTGTGTGCTTGTGATACTGGGGGGCATAGAGCACATGTGGAAGTCCCAGGGTGACCTTGCTGTTTGTCCTCCAATTCTACTTTGTTTGAGACAGGGTAGGGACTCTTATTGGCCACTGCATATATCAGGCTAGCTGATCTCTGTGCTTTTGGGGATTTTTCTGTTTCCAACTTCCATCTCCCATAGGAACAGTGAGATATGGCCACCAAGCAGGCCTGACCTTAGATGGGTTCTGAATGTCCATACTCAGGGTACCATGCTTCCACTGCAAGTGCTTTACCCACTGAGTCATCTCTTCAGTACCCTCTTTTTCCTTTTTGGTCAATTTACTCAGTGATGAAACCACTGGTACATTGGTTTCCACTCAAGCAAATGACCCATGCTCTTGTAGGTAACCCAAATTCAGTGTAGTAGGTCTCATATACATACACACAGACACTGCGAAAGTAGCCAGCAGTTTTGAAAAAAATGGGAAGAAAAAGAAATTTGGTGAGACAGGAAAGAAGAAAGGATAAAGGAAGAATTTGATCAAAGTATGTTTTCACGTGTGTGTGTGCGCACACACACATACGAAATTGCAAAATAGTGAATTAATCAATTATTGATTATTTGTGTCATGCCATTCCTGACAAAAGTTAGATAGCAGCCAAGACAGCCTCCTCCACTTCACATTTGAATTTCACACCTTCCAAACAGAATCATCTTTTAAAAAGCTAAAACAGAAAATGCAATAGTAACAAGAGATGTTCTTGGGTCTCGAAAGACTCCGTATTCCCCCCATTTTCTTGTGATCATAGATCTCCAAGTTTCAGATCTTCATCCCTGAGGAGGTAACAGCGCAAACACTGCCCTGTCCTCACAGGCCAAGCGTGCCTGAGCATTTAGAATGTGTCTCTCTCCTCCATCCCTTCTGTTTACTTGAGAGCCACCCGTATTTCTCCCATATTGTCAAGGCCCATTTAGAACTGATTCCTGATGCATTGGCGCTGTGTTCCTGGATGTGTGCAGCGTTGAACCCTCAGGGAGTGGCTGTTGTTGTTTGCTGCTGTGTACACTAGGCTAGCTAGTCCTGGGAACTTCTACGGGTGCTTCTGTCTCCGACATCGGTCTTGCCTCAGGAGTCCTGAGGTTAGAGACCTGGCCACCAGGTCTGTCTTTACGTGAATTCTAGATATCAAAACTGAGGTCTTCATGCCTGTATAGAAAATATTTTGTTTATTTTTCACAATTTCATGTATGTTGTATACATATATGAAAACACACACATGTATAATCTACTTTGATCAAAAGTCTCTCCTGGCCTCATAGGCTGAATAGTGGAGGCTAAACTGTATGAGTGGAGTTCAATAGGAACATCCTCAGTGAGTTCTCTCTCCATGTGAAAGCTCACACTGGAATGAGCTCAGAGGCAAGCATGGGGTCATCAAAGCAGCCAGTCCCTTATTGGATTGTACTGCCAACAGGACAGACATTCCTTGGGCTTGGACAGATGGAACCCTAGGGGAGCTTCATTCTGTCCATGAGGAAGGTAGAGGTAACACCCGGCTGTGGCTCAACTCTTCTGTTTGAGAGGCTCAGTGAATTGGGAGAAACTCAGGAGGAGATACAGGGCACATGGCTTATGCAACAGACCCAGGCAGTGTAGAGCAGCCCTCAGCATCCAGCTCTGGAGCCCTTCTACAAGGAGACATGAATATTCACACTAAGAGGAATAAATAAAGACTAAAAATAGCCTCGTGTCAGCTCAGGACAGGATTCGCACACCAAATGAGCAAGAAAAATGTTTGGTGCCTAGAGTGTCTTGGGTCTGAAGTTGGGTTTGGGAGTGAGGACATTGGACTGACTGGCTGCATACAGTAGCATTGGTGACAATAAGTGAGAGATCTCGGCCTTATTTCTACCTACGCAGCTGGCAGGGGGACTTGTGCCCCAGACCATGGCTTCTCGTTCTGACCTTCTGTCTTCAGTGAGCTATGAGAGCCTTAGGGACACAGCCTAGACCAATTGCATCCTGCAGCAGATGCTCCCTGGGACCCTAGAGAGTCTTAGACATGACCGACCGCCAGGTAGCTTGTGTGATCGCCTAGAAAAAAACCCACATATATCTATTTTAGCTTTAATGTGAAAATGTTTCTTAATCTCTGATTCTTCTGTGGGGCTTAGCACAAAATGCTAAATGACAGTGTATTTGCTGGCAGCCATTTCTGGATGGCACAGTTAGCTACATGAGAGAGGCCAAGGGAGTTTCAATGCGGAAGGCTGCTTACTGCATGAAAACTTCTTATGCCATAGCCTAGAGATGGAATACATAGGAGGATGTTGAAGTGCATGGTCTAAATCAATAAGAATGCCTGGCTGAAAAGAGGAAGTGTGATGCTAGGATCTCTCAGAGTGTGGGGATCGACTCTCAGCATGCCGCCTTTCACTCACTCAGACCATACCTGGCTCAGCAACTCAGAGACCACAAACAGCATTCGTCTGAGAAGTAGGGTCACTGGTGGTCTTCCTCTGTGCTTAGAAAGGGGCCTTGACTGCAGCAGAAAGGTCACACATATTTGTTGCTGATCAATGTGTGAATCTTCCCTCCATGGCCAATGTTCCCTCCAGGAAAGAGTCATAGTTCTACATGTTGAACTACTGAATAGTTCATACTCTCTTGGGCATACTAGAAGGTCTTCAGTTTTGGAGGCACTGGCCAACCAGGTGAGTCACTCCCTGGATCTAAGCCTTCACATCATGATAGCCAAATGAAATTTCAGACTGAGTCTAATTACCAACACTGGCTCTGATTCTGCTGATCAAATACTTACTATGAAATGGAAGGGATGAACACCAGCACCGATGATAGCAATGATAGGCCAAACTCATCTGGGAGTTTCACAGACCTGAGAGAAGGGTGTGTGTGTGTGTGTGTGTGTGTGTGTGTGTGTGTGTGTGTGTACATGTGAACGGTAGGAATCAACCTTGGGTGTTCTTCAGAGCTGTCTACCTTGTTTGTCAAAACAGTTTCCCACTGACCTGGAGTTTACCAAGTCAGATAGGGTACCCGGGTGGTGAGCCCCAGGAATCTGCCTGTCTTTATCTCCTCAGTGCCATATAATCTTATAGACATCCCACAGGTTTCTCTGTTTGCTGTGTCATTTTACCCACCTGCCCATGGGGAAATCTCTGCACCACTTACCTGTGACCTCCTCCCTGCTGACTGCCAGTTACAGCCGTACACTACAGGACTCGGAGACCATGGCAGTGATCCGGAGAGCAGCTTCAGAGACACCTTACCCAGATCTTCTACCTCCTCCTTTGCCTTTGCCCCTCTACCGCTTGCAAACCTCAGAACCTCTTTCCCACTGCCATAGTTTCTTGCATCAACTTCCTTCCTCTAGTGCAGCAGCAGGGTCAGGGATGCAAACTAACAGGGTCGTGTAAAGATTACATGGGGGGAGAAAGCGGACTTTCACAGCCCTAGAGAGGTTGACATCACTTAGTTATTATGGAGAAGCCCAGCTACCATTCATAATGTACCATGGAATAAGCCAATTCTGACGATGGCTTAAAGGTGGCTATTTCAAGATGGCTAGTCGCTGCTGAGACACAGACAACATTTTCTTTCCCTTTTAGAGGAGAAAGGGTTTATTTTAGTTTGCAGTTCCGAGTCACAGTCCCTTATTGAGGGGGATGCTGTGATAGCAGGAACTTGGGACAGCAGGTCACATCACATTCACAGACAGGAACAGAGGGAGGATGAATGCTTGCTTGTATACATCTCACTTTCCCTTTTGTATACAGTCCAGGACTCATGCCCAAGGAAGGGTGCCACTCGCTTTGGCCTGATTCTTCCCACATTAGCCAATATAATTAAAAACAATTCCCCACAGACAAGCCCACAGGCCAACCTACCGTAGATAATTTCCCACTGAGATCCCCTTCCTAGGTTATCCCATATTGCATCGAGTTGGCACAGCAAGTCATGACAGCTCTGCCTCTTGCCAGCTCACACACACATCGCTCTGAGTCATAGCCTTCCAGTCTCTGTCCCCTAAAGTTCACATTTACCACACAACGTCAGAATACACTCAGTCAAACTTTAAAAGTTCCAAGTCTCTTAATTGTGAGCTCCCCATAAAATAAAAAGCACCAAGTTGTATACTTCCAACATGTAATGGCACAGAATATTGCCTGACTTCAAAAGAAGGACAAGGTCTTACCAAATGAACAATTACAAATCCACAGCAAAATCAGAATCAACAGGGAGACAGTTCCTGCAGCTCCATGTCCAGTACCTGGCACCCATGAGGTAATCAGCTCCAAAGGGCATAGGCCGGCTCACTTCTCCAGCTCTGCCACCTGCAGCACTACAGCTCCATTCTTAGCTATTAGGCCAGTGTCAATCCACTCCACATCCATGGCTCTCCTTGGCAGGCATCCCCAGACTTCCAGCATCTCCAATAGCCCAGGGTCCCCATTACAACTGAGGCTTCACCTTCATAACTTCTTGTAAAGGCCTCCTTGGATGGACATCATCAGCTCCGCTACACAGCGCTGGGCCCCAGCTGCTCTGCATGCCCCCTTCAATCTTGAATCTTCGTAACCTTCAGAACCAGGACGATTTGGACAATGTTTATGTCATGGCCAAATGCAACTGCCAGCTCAGGAGGCAGCCTGGTCCCTGTGAACCACAGCTGAGTGTTAACCTGAAGAAACACTTTCCTATGCAGTCCCTGCCCCAACTCCAGGACCAGGAAACTCCTCCAGCTTAGGCTTTTGTCCTTTAGATGAATTTAAATCTCCACAAAGTGGAGCCTCTGGTAGGTGGGGGTCTCACTCGCCATTCTCCCTACTGTCCCAGTGTGCTCTCGTGCCAGCTGTGCTGACAGCTACAGTTGCTTCCTCAACACTAGACTGAATGTTCTCCCAGCCTAAAGTTTCCTCGGCAAACCAGTCCGCTGCCTCTCCCTTCAACCTCTCTCAGGTTCATAGGACCTAGGTAGAATAAAATGTCTCCTGAATGTCCCCTAGCCTAGCTCCCGACAGAGCCCTCGTTACTGCCTGAAACGCCACAAGTCACACACACCTTCACCGTTTGTCTCCCCACCCCACACTGCTTTCTACTGCAGTAGCCCATTAAGCTCAGCTCCAAAGCTTTCAACGGGCTTGCTAGTCCATGTGTAGATGCTTCCACATTGTTCCCACAAAGTAGACCCAGGGCTGAAAAGCTCCATGGTCAGGTTAGTCACAACAATGATCCTACTTCTGGTGCCAGTTTCTCTCCTAATTTTGTTTTCTGGTGCTGTGATTAGAGAAATCCAACAAAAGCATTGTACAGGGGGAAAGGTTTCTTTTTGCACACATTTTGAGGTAACGGCCTATAATTGTGGGGAAGTCCTGGCAGTGGGATGTTCAGATTGTTGATAACATCATATCCACAAACAAGAACAGAGATAGAATGCATACAGGCTTCTAGATCATGGATGACTTTTAACCAAATAATTTAAATATACTTAGAGCTGGTATATAAGTTCAGACTGAACCTAGTAGAAGTTAGGGTATGGTATAGATTTATATTGAATTCAAAGTATAAGTAAGAAATAAATAAAATACTAATCCCTCTGCTTTATTTTCAATTATTCAGTTAAATGTCACTTCCAGTTAATCTGTAGGAATGTTTATTTTCCCTGACAGTGGATTAGTAATATGTGTGTCATCTGCAAACAAGGCATACATGTGTTGTATGTTTTAGATTGGCTACCTTTGTATGGCAGGCCAGCAATTGTAGTTATCCCCACATTCATGGGGGAGGCTTTCCAAGAACTGCAGTACATGTCTGAAAACACAAACAGATCCAAACACCACATATACTGTACATATACTGTAAAGTTATCCAGAAATTAGGCACAGAAAAGAGTGGGCAACAATGACTATCCATTATGGAACATTGTAACAAACATCGTGTCCCTCTCCCCAAACAAATACATGTACTGAACAGTGGGGGACGGAATGCCAGTGTCATGAGACAAAGTAAGGTCAGTATAGACATTGTGACAGCATTACACTATTACTGACTCTGAGGTTGCATCAGTAAGTCAGCTGATTGCTTGGGATGGATAGTGCAAAGAGTAGAAACACAGATGGACCACCGCACTGCTGTCGGAACTCGTCGCCAGGGTGGAGGGTCCTGGGGCATAGGGAATTGTATAGGGGCTCTCAATGCAGGGTCACCAAAGTGTACACAGCTCATGTCTAGAGCAATAGGTCTGAAGTCTAAACAAACATGCAGCTCTACCTCAGTGTGAAAATTACACAGGCATGCCAAACTCACACCAGAGAGCCTGGAGCCTCCTCGGTAAGCCACACAGGCAAACCACTCAGGCAGAGGATGCTCCATGGATCCACATAGAGAGCCTGAGGGGAGACAGGTGGACAGCAACCTTCTAACACCTCTCTTTGTCTGACTCAGCTATTAACAGTGGTCATGGAGGAACATGTGGCTTCTTGTCCTCTGTCTAGCGAGTCTAGGTAGAACTTGGCTAGCAAAGGAGGACACTTGCAATGGAACTATGAGTCGATCCTGGTTTCTTGATCATATTGGGAAAAACATGACCCTCAGTAAAGTTTATACACCATTCATGGTGCAGCCCTGGTCACAAGAAATTCAATTGAGTTAAATACACACCATTTTGAGTCTGTGAGTTTTGCTTACCTTTTAGATATTAGAGGTTTCCCATTGTTAAATGCTCTTAACTTATCCTTCCATTCAAAACATTGCTTCCTTACAAACACTAAGTCATCGATGACAAGACCAAAGCTCCTGAGATTTAGATAAATATCAGACTTAACAGAGCACTCGGGCATCCTAACGAAGAGAGGCAATTGACCTCCATCATTGCCCTTCCCTCAGCACAAAGGGCCCAGGAATCCATCACTTTCCTGGGATGCCGTTAGCAGTGTTTCCCCAAGAAAGGGAAAGAATCAGATCTTAATGCCCTCAGAAACATCCTGGTTATTCACGAGTTAACTGACAGGTCCCATAAATAAATTATGGATGCGTTTTTAGAGCACTTTGCTTGCAACAAGAATGGCAGAGAATATCACACGGCTGTCAGGTCCCATTAAAGCCAGCGACTTGCCTTGCTCTGTGGGGAGAACAGAGAAACTCTCCTGTTTGTCTTGTATTAAAACATATTTTACTGATTGGCGGGCTGGAAAGGAAATATACCCACACCTGTGTTCTCGCCTAGCAAGCAGCGTTCTTCTGATGGCGCGTTCCTCTTACACTGTGTGTGCCTCAGTCAGGAACATATTTCACGGACATAAATATCGTCCATTAGGGCCTTTAAAAGTGAAGATAATATCATTTTTAATGTGGATTCCATTATGGAAAAAGCTGCCCAGGATGGGGGTTCCGTCTCTGCACCATCTGCTCGTCTTGGCTGGATCCTCTTCAGCTCCTAATGTGGAGGGCAGCCCCACCCCTTGGAGCCCTAACCTTCAGGTCCCTCACTGTGGGAGCCGGGCTATGTGTTTGGGCAATTGCACAAAGGAAGTGATTTAGGACATTACAGGCCGAGAAGAGGAAGGAAAAATCAATACCCATCTCCATCAGATGGAAGCCTTGTCACCAAGGTTGCGCACTAGACCGCCTTCCCCTGGCTTCCTATCTCTCTATTGTGAGTCCTCCAGAAAACACCCACACCCAGGTCAGGCCACGGTGCCACATGGGCTTAAGGCAGCTGGACCTCAAGAACACAGGTTATCCCCCGATTTCTGATCCTCAGGTTCACACACCCTCTCCATCTGTCCTGCCTGCATTTGGTTCTTGTATATGCTTGCAAATTCATCAGTATTCAGCCAGCACGTGCGGCAACCAGGCATTAACGCTCTCCAGCCTTCATCCCATTGTTCTCCAAGCCAGAGCTTTAATATGGCAAACTGTACCGTTTCCCAGTTATCTTCCGTTGTGTGGATCAACTGGCCTGCGGTAGGGGTGAGTTCTGAAGACATTCGAAAGAATACGAAGTTCCAATGTAGCCAGCACAGCCTATAATCTTCCCATGCATCTTCCTTTATTCAACAGTATTTGTGGAGTCTTGAGCTTTCCAAAGCCATTCTCTGGGGAAAGCTGTCCTGAAAAGCATAACATCAGGTCCTAGATGGAGACAGAAGGAAACAAACCTAACAATGGTTATTTAGACCGGAAGGGTCTGCGGGGGGGGGGGGCTCTTAGAGCCTGTATGTCACCTGGTCAAGGCTAAGGTTCGGCTGTCTACGCACATGCATCAACACCACAGGAGTCCTCTGAGAACCTGGGTGTATCACTCAGTTGATAGAGTACTTGGCTGGCTAGCAAAAATTCCTGGTTCAATTCCTCTTACAACTTAAACTGGGTGTTGGCGGTATACACTTATAAACTCACCACTCCTGAAGGCAGAGGCAGGAGGATCAGAATTTCAAGCTCATGCCTGGCCTCTGAGCACATATGAGGGAGGTCTGTCTGTACTATGTGAGACTCTATCTCGGACAACAATAAATGAAAAACTGGAAGAATCTGACAAGAGAGTCCCAGAGAGTCTAAAAGGTGTGTCTGCCTCATGCCCCTCAGTTGGGAGGAACAATGCCCTGATTCAAACGACTGATGGAGAAGCAGGGATCAGAACCTCAAATCTGGGATCTTGAGTCATCCCTAAAACAGACTTGCTGTCTGTATACAAAGTCAGAGAAACACCCGTCACTCAGGCAACTGAGCTGGGAACCCAGCACAAGGACTCTGGGGATGGCCCAGGGACTCACTTACTTTCCATGTCACTTTTCCCCCATGGCATTCTCTTCCTCCCTCAGAGAGCAAGAGGGTTGACTCCGAGAGCACAGAGGCAGCGATCTGCAGCAGAGAATGTGATTTCTCCTCTGATGGTTGGCCTTTCTCCAAAAGATGGAGTGTCTCCCAAGGGCCGTTTTCTCTGGGCACAGGCTAAAGCAGAATCTTTAATGTTTGGCCTTCAGTTTTCCAAGAGGCAAAGTTGAACCTGCGGCACCCCCTCTTCCTCTTCCTGGGTTCCAGGAAAATCCCGCTGTCAAAGCTGAGGCTCTCGTAGTGGCCGATCCCCAAAAGGGCCTCACCAGAAGCTAACAACAGACCTGGGAATGGGGTTAGGATGCTTCCAATAGGTGCCTTTCTGATCAGTATGACTTACTGAGGTTTCTTGGGACAACGAGGAATGAAGGTCACATGTATCCTGTCTGCAGTGGCAAAATTGGAAATTAAAGGCCAGTTCCAGGTGGTGGTGATGCACACCTTTAATTCCAGCACTCGGGAAGCAGAGGCAGGCAGATCTACGTCAGTTTGAGGCCAACCTGATCAACAGAGTGAGTACCAAGACAGGCTCCAAAGCTACACAGAGAAACTGTGTCTTGAAAAACAAAAAAACAAAAATAAGTACAAAAACAGGAAAAGGCCAGTTCCTTTGATGAATATGATGGCCTTCACCTCTCTCTATGGATAATGTACCCTGGGTGTTAGGCTGATTTGGATTCTGAGAGCCACAGAAAAAGGCTTTGAGAAAATAAAAATAAGCAGTTCGCGAGAGAGGCTTCAGAAATTCAGACTCCTTGAGCAGCAGCTCCTGGAACTCACGTCTCAGTGACACCATTGGGCACACTGTCTTCTGCTCCTGTGCAGTCAGCTTACTGGCTCACAGGAGAGCATCACGCTGTTCTGTCTCCATCACAGCCCACTTAGCGAGTACACCACCCATCAGAGACTTAAGATGCTATGGCCAACTGAGTCAGCTGCCTTTCTGCCTGAAAAACAGGTCTGCTAGAAGAATGGGAAAACTGATGTATAGCTAGCCACACATGCATACAGTCCATCCTTGGTTCCAAGCACATAGCGCATGCATCATGTTGGTATCCCCACCACAGCACAACTCTGCCTCTGGTGAGACAAACAGTCTCATAGTCTAACTTCTGGGAGAAATGTCCCAATTCCCATTACAACTGCCTTACCACAGTTGATGGGTGGGGTCTCAGATCTGGGTCTGGTCTCTTTGGTTGATGGCATTCTGCCAAACTCTAGCACAATCCTACTTATATGTGTGGTGACCTCTGGGGTCCATGGCAGATTGTGCCAGCACTGGCATACAGTAGATTTTAATAGATAACAGAAAGAGGAAACACCATTCTCACTGTGTGAACATAGAAGACAAACCATCGACCAGCCTCTCAGCTACCATGGGGTTGCCTGGCATGTGTGTCCTCCTCCCGCCACTCTGTGTGACCACTTCTGCATGCCAGCCTTGGCTCTTGTGATGTCTGATTGCTGGGGAACAAAGGCGACTGCCAGGGAACCCCATAGTCCACTCTACACCCTGATTCTATTTCCAAATGGGATTGTCATGTGTCTTTTCTCACCAATGAACTCAGCCCCATTAACCTCTGATCACATCCATGCTCCCATGGCAGAGCTTGATTCACTGTGCACAAAACATACATCCTGAGAGACAACTCCTCTCTGGGACACTGAGCCCTCCAGAAACTAGAGGCTTCCTATTGTAGGAACAGGAGGACAAAGGGACAGAAAAGTTAACCCTACAATTGCTACCTCATCTCCTGTCACTGTGGCTTGTGTTATCAAAAACAGGATAGAGGGAAGGTTCTGGGGCAAAATGTCCTATAAATACAAAATACCCTGGGCAGAGTGGCTCCGTTGTTCCCAGCCCTCTTAATGTTCATCTGATCTCCATGCCCTTCCTGAAGTTACTCCTGAAGGAGAGTCCCAGATAACTGACTGAAGAATTCTGAACATCTCTGGACCTAAATGATGTTCATGTCCGAGGCACTCTGGGGCAGTAAGTAGGGTACCATTTTGATTAAAACCCTGGGTGAGACTGTTTAAACAGATTTTCCATGTTGGCTGACTTTGAAATCAGGCTGTCCTCCGTCCTGACGACAATAAGGAATGCCAAGGCCGGGGCGGCCATTTTCAGCTGATGTGGAACACATGTGGAATAAAGCCCAGAGCAAACTGTCACTCCAGTGTAAACATCCCTGGGCTCTCGATGGGTTCTAGGCCAGCCTTTGGGTCCCCAAGGAGCCAAGGGGAAGGCTGGACATCCCTTGGAATTTCTCGTGTTTCTCTGGGAAACCACTGGCAAGGTGAGGGCCTCTATTCCACATGTGTTCCACACAATGACCCTTCCTACACGAGGTGACCGTGTAGGAACACATGTGAAGGGTCATTGTGCCGAGACCCACATCTGTATGAGTGGTGTGCAAATGCACAGGTGAAGCTTGGAGGGCAGCAGGTGAGGGACACCTCCTGAGGGCCCTCTCCTCTTTGTCCTACTTTTGGAGCTCCCCCCATAAACACACTCGTCTGGAAGACCACATTGTAGGTACCCCAGAGGTTACAGGCCTCCAGTAATGAGCTGATGGCTCTCTCTGTGGTGACGTCTGCCTTAATTCAAACCATTACCTTGTATTTAGGAAACAAAAGCATAGGGGACAAAAGAGCAAGATTCTACACGATAGATTGAAAGTGAGCACTTAAGTCAAGGGAACTCATTTTAGGGGAAAAGCACTCTTGGAGTCAACTATCTGGGGTGAAGTAGACATCAAACATCATTCAGTGGGGCTTCTTCCCTCTGGTTTAGGGAACTGTGTGGTTCAGTACCATAGATAACTCAGTTGTCAGTAGTCCTGTATGTCTCATAGTTCATAAGAAACAGGGATTAATGACAGTTCAGCCTGCGTTTCTTTTATTTAATAAATATTAACTGACGTATATCCATGTACTTAGCAACATGCTTCATAAATAAATTTTTATGCAAGTATGTCACGTGTTTGATAGTATTCATCCCTAAGGACTCCCCTTTCTCCCACTTCTGTTTTCCCTTTGGTTCCCTTTTTCCCCCATTCACTTTGCTTCGGCTTCGTGTCTATGCATATAGCTTAGGTGTCTATACAAGATCTAGGACCTATAAACAAGGGAGAACACGGTGTTTGCCGCCCTGAGCCTCACTGCTTCACACATCCACAAGTGTCTTACTGCACCTTAGCGGTCGAGTGGCCTGGCAGACTGGGCATGCCTAGAGACTGTGTTTCTGCAAGTCCCCTGAACTCGTCATTGACACCTCAGGAAATCATTTTCTGCTTTATCCCCCCGAGGATTTACATGACTCTCTATTGGTGTCCATCTGTGCAGTATGCAGAAGCTTGGGGGCAATTTGAAATATGTTCAAGCAGGATTAGAAAGCAAGGATTGCCCACTGCACACCAAAGAAGGCTCTTTGGGGACCTGCAGAGGACCAGAGAGTGATGCTCAGATGTGAGTCTTGTTAAGAAATGCAAGGGGGGACTCCTGGCAAGAGAGAAGGTGATGCGAACTGACAGACCAGGCAGTTAGCATCCACGGCTCGTTCTTCTGGGAGACTCAGGGTTGAGTCCCACATGGATAGAGGCCACTTGCAGAGAACCTGTGTTGCTCTGCTGAAAAGGACTTCCAAGGTCAAGTCACAATAGACAGATTTGAGCTCGTTCAGCATTTCCACACAGGCCTTGCCGTTCAGCCGTGCACGTGCCAAGGTGTGTTCGTGTGCTCAGCCATTGGGAAAGAGTTGTGTCCTTTGTTTATGCCAGATGCAGGTTGGGTACAGGTGCAATGGTAGTCATTTACCTGGTGTGGATGGTGGAGCTCCAGTACCTAAGATGGTATAGTTTTGCTACCAGGGTGCTTAGGTAGTGGATGGTCTCCAGTGCCTGAGATGATATAGTGTTGCTACCACGGTGCTTGGGCCGTCGTGGGACTTCACACAGACCCTAGACTGGTGACCAAGTCTAACATAGTCTTCCTGCATTTCTGTTGTTGTTTCTACAAATGATGTGTTTGTTTATGTCTGTAGACGGCAGTCTTGAGCTTCATGGAGAGGTACATGGGTTTGAAGCTAGAAGCTTGCTGGATGGGTGAGTGTGAGATCCTAGGTACAGAGGTGGTGAGAAACCTTCAGAATCAGAGACCATGGAGGCACTTATGATGTCCAGCCAGGATGACGGACTACCCGGGCAGCTCGGATGATCTTAGGCTGTCCCTTTCCCAGATGTGACAGTAACTGAATCCTGCTACTCTCTGGAAACTTGAACAATGCTTCCACGGGAACCTGCCCAGCTGATTTATGTGAATCCAGACATGGGAGAAGTGATTCCTTAAATCACCCAACCAGGAGAAGTCAAGCAAGTGACCACAAGAGAAGTAGAACTCTGGCTCGGGACCTCTGTTGGCAGATTTGCAGCATGCAAGTAGATTCTTCATTTTCCTTTCCATGGAGAAATGCCACCCTAGTGTTCAAAGCACTTGGCCTGAAACCCCAGGGCACTGCTGGCCTCCTGAGCACCACCTTGCCCAGCATTGCCTAATTCTGTGTCCAGACTCAGGGTCTCAAATGAATGGCTGTCCCAGCCTGACCTCCGAAATCACACTTCAGACGTGTAGCTTCCCACATGCAACACTGCAGGTCTCAGAAGCCAAGCAGGGCTTTAAATCCCAGGGATCAAGGGGGAGACATTGAGCAGCATCTCCCAGGGCTGTGGGAAGACTAGCAATGGCGCTTTCCTTTCATGTGTGGAGGGTAAGCAACGCCATGTGTTCCCTTCCTGAGAAGTTAGCAAAACAGCCAGAGCCCCAAGAGTTTCACAGGAGAAAACAAAGACACAATTACAGACAGCTATAATCCCCATAAACAGTTATTTGATAAAATTACCAAGATACACAGATCGTCAACCCACCAGACTATTAAAGGCCTAGGATTTTGAATAGAAAGACAGACAATGGGACAGACTCAGACCACGAGGTAAACAGAAACGGTCATTTTCCTTCACACCGGCACATAACGCAGTAAGTACATGGGAACAGTGAGGCAGGCTAGTGAAAAACATTCATTAAGGAAATACCCTTCATCTGGAGGGTGTAAAGAGGTGCACAGGGTACCGCCTCTCCTGTCTTTCAAATCTTTTCTGAGGACCAGGGTACCGCCTCTCCTGTCTTTCAAATCTTTTCTGAGGACCAGCTGTGTCCCATCCTAGAGAGATGCATTGTCCCACCAGGGCCTGATAGAGGACAGAGGAACCAGGTGATGCAGAACCTAGGGATCATCAATAGCCAAGGGAAGTGGGATAGCCTGATGTCATGGGGCACCTGTGGTGGACAGAGCTGTGTCTTGCTGTTGTGAGAACTTCCTCCCTGGGGGCGTAGAAAAAGGTCTACTCCCTCCTCTTAAGGTGCTAACAGCAAGCCAAAGCATGATTTCACTAAAGCTATCCTGGGGAACCAGTGAGTTCACTAGGTTTACTTACAGAACATGGGCAAGGGGTTGACTGGCAGGAGTGTAAAGTACCCCAAAGTTACCATGAATGATGCCTTCCCCATGGCTGCATAATCTTCTCTAGCCTGTATATTCCAGTCCATCCGGAAGACCACCAAGGCCATGAGCAGATAGGGCAGGATTGCATATGGATGTCTGAGAGGAGATGCCAGAGCCTTAAGTGAGTGTCCAGTGACCCTTCTGTAAGAGGGTGTCAGCTGTCAGCAAGCCTAGCTATGGTGGTCTTTTTATAAAACAAAATAAAGAAAGAAAACAAAAAACTTAAAATTAGGCAATATTTTTAGTCCTGCTTCAGGAATGTTTACCATCAAAGTCAGACCTGGGTTTTCATCTCTTGGGGTCGCTCACTCTGGCTGCAGTCTGATGTACTGATGTCCTGAGCAGAGGACAATGAGCTCTGAAGTCTTTCCTTGTATTAAGTGGACTCTTGATGTGTCCTTCAGGCGAATGTGCTGATGACAGGCTGATGGCTTGGCACTCCTGTGTGTACCATCGTAGTGTGGACAGTCACCACATCTCCTTGGAGATGGCTTTATAAGTGCTTCTCAGACATCCCTAGGGGTCACACTCATTCTTGTTGTTGGCACCTTTGCTAGGATGATTGATTTGCCAGCAGGTGCAGTTTGTGTTAAAGTTGATAGTCCCTTGAGAGTCTGACCTTCTGTCTCCGGGGAACCAGGAGTTCAGGATGAGCTAAAGGCTGGAACAAATGCATCTGTGAGAGCCCAAGTACAAAGGTGATAAGGAAACTTTAGCTTTTCCATGTCAGAGGCCATGGAGGTGATCATGACACTTTGCCTGGGTGACAGACTGACTGGGCAGACCTGGCCTTAGCTAGGCTGTCTTTTTTCCAGGCATGAAAGTGAATGTACCCTGTTGATTTCTGCCCAACAATGATGATAATGATGATGATGATGATGATGATGGTGATGATGATGATGATGAACTCTTCTCTATCTTCTTTCCTTTCATAAAACCCCACACATCCTCATTGGAATGTGCAGCTAAGTTTACTGGAATTTGAACTTGAGAAATTGGATCTGTGTGTAAACAAGACAGAACAGTACTGCCCCTCTGATGTATGCTGGACAAATTGTCCCCACTGGGAGCCCAGGTTGTGTTCAGCAACCAGACATCAGATCACTTTCTTGGGAATTATATGCCTATCTATGGTCTTGCCAGAGAATGGGTTGAGTGCAGATACAGAGGTGTGGACTTTGGTGTGGACTGCCCCTCACCAAGGTCGTGTGAGTACTGTGTTTCCATGACTGACTGGTTCAAGCAGACTGCATATGGCTACCACCACACAGGCCCCTGCTGATTGTGCTGTAGGAAGCCACTGCCTGAGATTTGCCATTCCTGCCTCCAGTGGCAGGGCATGTTATATTCAGAAAGGCATGATTTGATCCAGGCAAAGTCCATGTAAAAACAAGTCATATAATAACAGGCCTCTGGTTTCTTTCTCAGATATCAGCGGCTCTTTAAGCCAGCTTCCTGAAGGTGTTAACTTTGGGATGAAAGGTGAGGGGAAGACGCAGCCTTTCATCTCCTGCCTCAGAGGCTCTGTGTGCCCACTGTGAATTAATATGCCCTTGTTGGTTTTTGCTCTTCTGCTTCAAATGCATAACAAACACCTTCTGGAGGCAACCCCAAGGGGAGGATTTAGCACTGTCTTTCAGGATCTGCAGTGCTCAAGGACAAACCCACATGGTGCCGCCATTCTGTCTCTGGGGATTCCTAGGCTCTTTGACATCCGCTGGCCACATACAGTTAATTAAAGCCACCTTTCTAAGTGATCTGGATGTTTGGAGTAGACACATTGTTTTGCTCTAGTATGGCGGCTGGATCCTGCCGCCTGCAGGACTCTTCTTGTGGGTAGGTTGACTTTGGGTCTTTCGTCCTTTATTACCCATTCCACATACTATTCTGGATCTGCTTCCCACAAAACAAAAGCTTCCCTGAACAGTCTTCATCCCCAGGGATTTGCTGTCTTGGTTTTGATTTTTTTCTGGAAGGTTTGAGGAAATTCTCCTCTTAACCATTTTGGGTTGGTTAAAAGAAAAACCACCATTTTCTATTTATAACCTCTGCTCTCCCCACATATCAAAATATGCCTAAACAAATAAATGTCACCACAGAACCATTTGCCAGCTTCAGAATGGAGCATTGACGGCTCAAGAGACTAGTCTGGTGACTTGGCAACTGTAGCACGGAGGGCATTGCCCCCAGACAGCAGCTGTACCCCTACTGTCTTGCACCCCTCTCCAAGCCTGCTGGGAAGACTGAACAGCCTTCAAGGACTGTTTTGACTCTCTTTTCATAGGGACCTAATCAGGAGATCACTAAAATACCCCAATCTGGGTGTAACATCAAAATGTGTTAGCAAGTAGTCCAGGTGAAGAGAGCGGCTGAGGATGGATTCTGCTCATTCGATATTGAGGTGACCTGCACGTGAAACACCAGCTGAAGTGTCAGGATTTGCTCTCAACACTAATGTACCAAGGACAAGAACCATAAAAGCCATGGGGAATACAATTCTTTATAAGCAAGCCCTAGTGGATGACATCCACAAGCTGGAGACTGACTGTGTAGGTCAAGTTTCCCATGATTCTCTCTACTCCAACCAAGGAAGGTTAAAGAAAGGGAGAGGAGTCAGCAGCCCATGGAGGGTTGTTTAGGTCAAGTCTAGGGACTTGTGCAAGAGTGGTGTGAGAGGGTAGGGTAGGAAGCCATCAACCTGACTGCCCGTGTCACCCCAACTAGGCTCACACAAGGAGACATAGGGAAAAATCACACCATCATGGTTCACAACAGTTTCCCAGCTCTATAACATCACTGTTTTATAAGTCATTTGACATTTATTGCAGGCTTCCCTATGCTATCCACAAGCTACCAAAATAGCTGAAAACATCTCCTGAGGTGACATCACTTCTCTGCATACCCAAAAGGTAGCAGAGGACAAGGACAGCAGTGCCCAGTGACCCACAGAGGGAAGTCACACTTGCAAACTAGCACACTTTGTTAAGGTGAAGTCAGGGATGTAAGTGAGGACCTAGGGACATCCCTTATGTGATGGACTGGCACATAGCTGAGGTACCCAGGGCTCTGCATCTCAAGAACAACCTGGCATCTTCAGCAGGTGGCATTAGCATTCTTAGAGACTGGGGCCTTTGACGTACCTTCCAAAGTTGGCCTCTTCTGAAGCCAGGCTCTCAACTGGAGCTTTCAGGGTTCTCTGACTGGGGTTGTAGGGTTCTGAAGTTGGGGTCAGGATGCTCTTCAAGGATGTAACCCACAAAGTCCAGATGTCTCAGGAATTTCCATTGTCCCCAGGCTCTTGGGACCACCCACAGGAAAAGAGAGCCTGAAACACATTGTCTGCAGTTGACCCACAAGATGTCCCAGAGCTCGGGAATAAACTACAGAATAAGAATATTGAGAAACAGAAGGAGAAGGTGATGGCCCTCCTGGTCCCAGGAAGCTGGAGCTGGATCCCTTCCCCATCACAACTGCAGGAAAGGATCCAGTTGTAAGAAAGATCTAATGTAAACAGTCGCCAGGTGTGGTGTGAGCAGCTACATGCCAGAATAAGTAGGGCATTGAGTGGAGCAGGAATTTTTTTTCTCTGAGATGATTTGACAGATTTCTTCCATGGTTTCCTCTCCATCACTGAATTTTCCTAATTGGCTGCAAGTCAGAATCAATACATCTCTTCTAATGTCCTCAGCATTCAGGGGACAGGGAGCCCACACTCTGAGAGTCCTGTAAGTGCAATATCTGCACACGTGTTCCCAGGAAGACGTCTGATAAGTAGAATCCTGACTCTTCTTCTACTAGATCTAAGGTTTGGACCTTTGGGGAACAAGCCTGGAATAGATACTTCCCTGGCAAGCATCAGACATAGACAGAGTCAGGCATTGTTGCTCCAGCAGTAGTGAGGACTGAGAACACTGCCAGGGAGGGCATCTTCCTTCCTGACCCTATCGTCACAGAAGTTTGACTGACACCTATGATGAACCCAGCTTCAGTCTCACAGATCACTCTATGCATATGCTGGTTCCATTGAGCACAAGGAACCCAGAAGAGTACCCTGGGGAGGCTAAGAGCTGATCACTATAAGAATGCTGTTAATGATAGAAACTAAACACATGCTTACGCAATGGTTTGTGCCAGGAAAAAAGCTACCTCCCTTCCTAAATTAACACACAGTGTATATCAGCAGACTGCCTTGGTCCCCTTTGATGCCACCATCTCCCACATCAGCATTTGACCAGTAGGCATAATTGGAGCCCTTATCCCATGGATGGATACTGCTCCAGGCACTGAACACACAGATTCTTTAAAGAAGAGGACTTCCCTTGAGTTGGCTGTGATGGAGCTAGAGATTGTAGGCACCGCTGAGGTATAGGACAGAGCTTCCCTCAGACTCACCAAGGACTCACCAGTGAATGTGCTTGGGGACTGACCAGTGTTGTGGAGCCCACAGCCACTGGATTTGCCTTGGTCTAAACCTCAGAGCCTTCTGGGACTGAAGATAGAGTGGTTCCTAAGTGCATGCTCTGTTTGCATGGGGGAAACAAAGGTTTCTAGAATGCAAGGGATTCCTCACACAGGCGTTGCCATGCCTGGTGTGGTGTCCACACACCTCTGTGCTTGGAGATCGGAAAGCACAGATGAGACAGACAATCCCTTCAGGACACAGTAGTCGGAGGTCGAACTCAAGGTCTTATAACTCATACAGCTGATGAGGCACTTAGGGTGTGCAATCTTGGGTTAGTTTATGAGTCATGCATCCTGAGCTACACCACACTTCTGAAGGGATGGACACTCCATGTTTCAAATCCCACCAAGGTCAGCATTTTGTTAAAGGTAGGTGCATGGAGCCACATCCAAGTAGCAGAGCAATTGCTAGGGCAGCTAGCCTGTTCAGTAGTCAGTGCACACACACTGACAGCATCGCTAAACATCTCATGACACAGAGAGCCACCCCATAATTACTAGTGCATAAGGCAGGCCATGAGCCAGAGGATGTGGTGACCATGAGCAGTGTGAGAAGCAAGAGAATGCTCTGCCAAGGACCAAATATCCAACCTTATCCACCCATGAGCCTCTTTGTGCCAAATAGCTGCGATGCTCATAGGCCAGGGCTTCTAAGGATCACATTTGCAACAGCACTAACCTTCCGATTGTCTCTGTCACATAATGTCCTTCGTGTTCTCCTCCAGTAGTAAATGTCAGAGAGGTTAGGGAGGGGGTATTAGGGTGTGAAGATCTGGACTGGGAGCAGGGGCAGTGACCTAATTTTAACTTTGGTGATGATGTTGCCCATGAACCATTTGGACAGAAAGGAAGGAGATTATGAGGAAAAGAGGGAGACCAACAGCACAGGGATGGAGGGGGCTTGGGGTGGAGAGGGCTTGAGTAGAGGACAGGGCTTGGGTGGATAGTGCAGCAGAGTCTGGAGATGAAGGCCTTGATGGACCTTGGTGGGAAGGAGTTTCTGCTGCCTGAACTTGAGCCCTGCAGGCCACAGTCCTCCTCAGTGTTTGGAAGCTTGACAGGTCAGGGACCCTCGTTTGGCTGCCAGTGAACGTGGTGTTGATGCTGGACTGAGACAGTACCTGGACCTTGCCTCTCATGCTTCTGTTTCCTTCTCTGAAGGATGGTACAGTGGTGGTGTGCATCTCAGAGACCTGTGCTGAGGATCAACAATGCTGTACCTTGAGAAGCATGGTCCTGTGTGGGAAGATTAGCCTTTACCTGTCTCTGAAGGTGGTAAATCCTAGTGGCATTGACTTTGGTGAATTCTGCTGCTGGAAGGGCCTAGAGGACCCACCAGCTTCGAGAGTAGGAAGCCATTTCATTTGTTTGTTTGTTTGTTTAGTTTAGTTTTTTTATACAGGGTTTCTCTGTGTAGCTTTGGAACCTGTCTTTGCACTAGCTCTGTAGACCAGAATAGCCTTGAACTCACAGAGATCCACCTGCCTCTGCCTCCCAAGTGCTGGGATTAAAGGTGTGCGCTACCACCGCCTGGCTGGAAGCTATTTTATATGGCAGGGGATGTTCATAATTTCTGTGTCCTGGGGAGGGATCAAGCTCCTGTTTCATACTGTGAGCAGGTTTCAGATGAAGATAGAGAAAAGAAAAGAACATGTGGAGTGTGTGGCAGCACATGTGTCCACCTGGTGTGTGTGTTGTGCATATGTATAACATGTGTATACAGTGTGTATGCAATACATGGCTGCCATGAAAGTGTGATGTATGTATAACAGTGCGTGTGCATATACAGTATGTATGCTGTATGTATTTGCCATGAGCATGTGGTGTAAACGTGCATAACAGAGGATGTGTGTGGTTTGTGTGTAGCAGTGTGTGTGTGTAATGGTTTGTGTGTGTAATACATGTGTGAGGTGTTAATGTGTGAGGACATGTAACAGTGGGTGTACAGTGTATGTGAAGTACACATATAATGTGTACATAGAACAGTGCATGGAGGAATAGTGTAAGTATGTGTAATAGTTGGTGTAACTAATAGTTGTATGTACAGTGAGTGTGCTCAGTGCATGTGGATGCCATCTGTCTTTGAGGGGTGTGTGTAGGTGTAGTATGTGTGTGATGCACATTTACAACGGTTGAGTGTGCATACACAGTCTGTGTGTTTCCCATGTGTGCATGTGCACAAAGCATGCTTTGCCTTTATTGTGGCTTCCAACACATGTTTAAGCAGAAATGTCCCAAGCCTAATGCCTGGTTGGGGTTTAGGGTCTAATCCAGCCCACTTGCTTCTATGGTTAACTCTGACTTCTCCGGCCCTCTTCCAGCCACTGTTACATGCTGGCCGCGAGACAACTGAAAAGGTCAAGTTTACCATAATTATGGAGAACCATGGCTTCCATGTCAAAGTAACAAGATTAATACCTTTTTGACAGAATTTAATAATATGGCTTTATAGTATTTAATTTTGTTCAGAAAATCACTCTCAGTAGGAAGTCGGGTTTTTTCCCTTTGCTAACCTAAACAAATTGCTTTAAAACAATCCATTTCATATTGCCCGACACAAAGACTTTATTATGTAGACTTGTTGTGGTCTGGTTCTTGCAGGCCTTGGCGGGGCGGATTAGCTTCAAGTTCACGTGGACATTCAACTAATTCTGACGAGCAGGGCAGTCTACCTATTGCACACAAGGACAGTTAGCTCTAGTATATCTTAGTTTAAAGGTCAGCGACAGAGAAGCGCTTTGCTTTTGTTAGATGACAAGCATCTCGGCCTCTCTGCTCCCTCTTGCCCAGGCAGACAGTTTGCCTGCCTTGTCAACCTTAGCACATGCTGCAGCTTATTTACTAAATGACCTAATTACTCCCCTCAGCCCGCCCGGCAGCCATCAGCATCCACTAGAAAATTCCTAATAAGCTCTTCTTGCTAAAATCCTGGTAGTGAAACTGATGGAAATGAATTGATCTGTAGAATCTGCTCTGAAGACTTGTAGGGAGGAGATGTAGGAGGGAACCAACTTCCCCAAATGCCAAAGTTGGCAGTGCCAATGGACCACATAGAAAGGCATGCAGAATGAGTTTTGGATTATGGAATTGTCTGTATGGTATATCCCCATCAGTGAAATAGACTTTCTTAGACTCCATATGGTCAGGTGGCCTTGTTCCCTCACCACCTTCTGACTGCTCACAATGGTTTCTGTCTGGTTCCCCAGGGCCTCACAGGAACTAGACATTCACAAGGGCCTGGCGCTAGAGGTGAGCGCAGGGCAGCAGGAGTGCCCCCTACGCTCTGAACTCAGAGTTGTCCAGGCTAGTAGTTGGAGAAGGCCTACATCTGACTTCCCATTCTTGTGCATCTTTGCTCCTGCACTGGTGCAGAACTCAGCCCTTGGACAGTCTCAGACACTGCCATTTCAGGGGACACCTTTGTGGCCAGCTCAGGGCTGGGAAGAATGAGGCTGACAGGATTTCTGGATGAGCAGTCTCCAGGGCACAGCCTCACTTTATCTATCTAACTATCTATCTATCTATCTATCTATCTATCTATCTATCTATCTATCTATCTATCTATTTTTTTCTTTTATTTTTCCATTCAAAATTTTACACTTCCTCCCCTCCTCCCATTCCCCTTCCCCTCCCCCAACTCATCCTCCGCCCTCCCCCTCCCTCCTTAAGAAAGGGCAGGGAACCCTGCCCTGTGGGAAGTCCAAGGCCCTCCCACCTACCTCCAGGCCTAGGAAATTTTGCATCCAAATAGACTAGGATCTCTAAAAGCCAGTACACGGAGTAGAAACAAGTCCCAGTGCCTTTATCAATGGCTTTTCAGTCAGACCCCATTTTCAGCCACATTCAGAGTCCGGTTTGATTGCATGCTCATTCAGTCCCGGTTCAGCTGGATTTGGTGAGCTCCCATTAGAACAGGGACACTGTCTCAGTGGGTGGACCAACCCCTCGCGGTCCAGACTTCATTTGGAGTGCTGGGAACACACCCCATGGCCTAGGGCATATGTGGAAAGCACTGTGCCAAGAGCTGTGCTTATACCTTTGAGAGAAAGCACAACAGGGTATGGTAACCAGAAGGCATCACTAATGTTAAGGACAAGAGGGGCCACTGAAGTGCTGTGCTCAGGGCCAGGCATTTCTGAGACATTTAGGGTGGGTGGTCTCAGTTATCCCCAAAGGCCCTGAGTTTGCCAGGAGGGGCACATGGAAAAGATCACTTGCATAGTGATAAGATTAGGCTTTAACTGAGGCAGCTTCATTCTCAGAAGGACAAAATATCGAGGACAATAAGCACATCTGGCCATTTCTGAGTGTGAACTCCAGCCTCCCAGGAGGGTGCTGAGCTGTTGCCAGAGTGGATGCTGAGCTGCTTCTCCCAGACCCCTCAACCCCCAGCAGGAGTGTCACTCAGTCTCTTGTCCTAGGAACAGTGGAACCCAAGAGATTCCTGCTCCAGATTCATTCCAGCAGAAGGAGCTGCTTCCCTGAGGTAGAAAGCTCTCCCCAGAGGGAAGGGGAGGAGGGTTCTGTTCTCTGACTGCTGGGAGAGGGATGCCTGCAGCCTTCCCTAGGGTCAGAGGAGAGGCCTCCCTTGCAAACTCACACCCATTCTTTAAAACCTCCTATCCTGGCTTAGTGCCACTTCCCGTCTCTGCTGTTGAGGCCCCTTCGCCAGGAACTAACCACGCTACCCATAGCAATGCCCACGACAGTACCGGGGAGTAACTGGGGAGTTGTTGAGTGCCGGACACCAGAAACAAAGTGGACACAGTTGCCACAGCGGACGTAAAGGACAGAGTAGCAGCCATGGTAATCGAGCTCCCAGAGAGCTCTAGTAGTATCTGATGGGACACAGTGCTCCCAGGACAGAGTAAGTGGGAAACCATCAAAGACGTCACTTAACTTACACGACCAAAAGCCATCAAGAATGGAGTAATCAACTGCCCAAATAAAAATTCACTCACTGCTCACAATTGCTCACCCCGTGGGGCCACAAGAGGAAAGACTGGATGGCAGGACCTGCATCAATTTATTTAGGTCACTGTGTATTGGAGGGCTATTTCAACAGGGACACCCAGGGACAGAAGAGCCCCCAAGGCAGTGTGTTAGAGCCCCACACATCAGGATCCAGTGTAATACAACAGGACAAGGAATATTCCTGGGGACCACCGAGGCAGTGGATTTACCCACCTTTATGGTTCTTTCGCTTGTTTTCAAGTTTATAATTTAAGAGACACAGTTGGTAGCTGGTAGAATCTATGCACTAGTCTCCTGGCCGATGGAAATAAAACTTTTATAGTAGGGAGAGTTACAGGGGGGGCCTCAAAGTGCCCCAACCCATCCAGAGTATAAACTAAAAAGCACCCTTGCGTCCTAGGAGGGAAGGGGGATTAGCACCACCTTAGATCATCAGGCTCACTAGCCTGGTTGCTGTGACAACTTGAGAGGATTTTTACAACCAAAAACAGATGGATAAAAGCCAGTCTCCAGGACAGCTACCTGTGGTACCTCTGCATCAACAATTGACTTTAAACCCAGTCACACCATTGAGTGAGCAGCTGTATTCCACCCTTAGCAAGATGAGGATTCCCCACCTTCCCCCCATGATGTGTCCCCAGAATATGTGACTGTGTGGCCAGACATTATATCACAGTATCAAAATCCCGCTTTGGGTTGGGAACATGGCTCAGTGGGTAAAGCATGCGCTTTGCAAGCATGAGGATCTTGAGTTCTAGGTTTCCCAGAACACATACGACCCTGAGCATGGTATCCTGTGTCCATAATCCCAGTGTTCTTGTGTTGAGATAGGAGGGGGAGATGGGAGAATCCCAAAATACCCAGAAGCTCGTGGGCTGGAAATACACAGTGGTGAACAAGAGAGACCCTGTTTCAAACGAGGTGGAAGGTGAGGTGAAGGTGGACTGAAACCAGAGATTGTTCTCTGACCTCCACCTGAGCACTGTAGCACCTCTACACCACAGTCACACACACATTCACAAGCATGCTTGCACACACATATGCATCACACATGCATACACATGCATGCCCTCAGTGGATGAGTAGAGGTGTAATGCAGCTGAAGCTGTGCAGAGAGGATTATGAAGAATATTCACAGCTTCCAGTGCAGTGTTAGAGAATGAGGAAGACCTCAACTATGGCTTTAAGGAGACAAACAAAGAATAAAATAAAACCAGCAGAAAGGAAAGAAAGAATAACAAAGAACATCAATCCACAAAGCAGAAATTAAACAGTAGAGACATTCAAAAATGGTAATAGTGGATCTTTTTCAAAATAAATAAGCAGTATTAATAAGTCCCTAGGTCGCTGGAGAGGTGGCCTAGGTGGTAAGAACGCCTGCTGTGCAAACGTAAGGGTCTCATCCCTGGTACCAGTGTAAAAATCTAGATGTAGCTGCATGTGTCTGCAGCCCCAGTTGCTTTGGGATGGGGAGGCTGAGTCAGGAGGGTTTTGGGGGCTTGCTGGTTGCTGATTGGTTCAGTAAGAGATCATGGAAAAAAAGCAGAGTGGCAGGGTAGTATACCTGGCCTCTGCAAATACATGAGCCCTCACCCTCATATAGAAATATGCATACACACACACACACACACACACACACACACACACACACACACACACACACCAGGTGTTGCTGAGAACAGTTGCTCTAGTCCAAAAATAATCATGCCCCTCATGTTTCTGGACCTGAGTTAGTTCCAGACCTGCAGTCTCTGGCTGAGGGAGAAGCTGGGCCCATGGAGACAGTCCCCTGGTGATGAGGTAGGCATGATGCCCTGATACTTCCCAAAGGGCTCTACTGTTGCTTATGCTAGTAAACCAAGGAGCAAAGAACAACAAGAAGCCAGGGTGACTGGAGACAGTCTAGAGAGAGATGCACACGGGATGCCCAGTGACTCCTGGCATCACATAACCCAGGAGAACCAGGCGCTTGGGCATCAGGCAGTGAAGGAAGACCTGGACAAGGAAGGAAGAATTGGATTCTAAAGAGGAAGCCTTGGGCAGCACACACGGGGGAGCCAGCTTGAAGTGAACACGTCTATAAGGAGATTTCACACTGATAGAACATACTCTTCCAGGAAGGGTGCAACAGTCTAAAGCAGACCTCTAATTCCAAAAGGCCACATTAGGGGCTCATGCAACAGTCACCAGAGTATTGACCCAATGGAATATGATCATAGAGGTCAAGGTGGTCAAGTAGAAATAGCATGTGTGCCAGGCATGGGTCCCTTGTTCCTGGGCTGATCTGGTGTCTAGTTCTAACATCATGACTGCAACAGAAGCTGGTGTTGTGTTCCATCAGGGCTGTCTATTGAGGGTGCTAACCAGCCACTCACTGGTCATCTGGTTATGCTGTCCCCCTTGTAGGAGGAAAAAACAGTAATCCACCTGGACTGGAAGGGACACCTACTCTGATGCCATTGTCTCCTCTGCCTGCAGTCCCTGACTCAAAGACATAAAAGAGGTCAACGGCGAGCACAAGGCCATGGCAAGCCCTGTCCTTCCCAGAGGTTGTGAACCTGATTGATGTATGGTGGGCATGTAATATCATGACCCTGATCTATAGTACGATGAGCACACAGCACTTCCCTGAGCCCCTCTTGTATTCTGCAAAGCTCTGATGCCAAAAGACCTCTGTGTCAGTCTATATGGGAAGAAAATAATGGTCAGAGGTAAGGATCTGGCCGCCGATGGATAATCACCTGGGACAGTGACATGGAGTCTGGTGGAGGTGGGACAAGAATCAGCAACATCTGATCTGAACCTTTGAAAAGCCAGGGCCATCACTCTTGAAGTTGCAGGTTTTCTCTCTTCATGGTGGGCAGCTTCACAAACCCCCCTGTCATTATCTGACACACAAGCACTTAGCCTGAGCAAAGAAACCCTGCTTGGGGTAAACACTCACTTTGTCTGGGATATTGCTGGACACACGCAATACCCCTATTACCCTAGACATGGTGCCATGCACACAGTATGTAGTGTTCCCACTTAAGACAGGTACTAATTGTAGTTATTCAGTGACCAAGGGGACAGATCCTCCATCTCTGTATAAGGCCAGTCAAGTATCACCATCTTTCCTGGGATATGGAAACAAACTGTCCTTTTCAATGGCCATACCTTGACTGTTCACACAGAAAAACTATGATTCAGAAAGTATGGTCTTGCCTCTAACTGTGGTGCCATCTAACAGCCCTACTGATGCTACCACACACCATGGACAGGTCTGAGGGCCTTATGGTGGGTGGCATTTTACAGTCAATGAACAACTTTAATAATACCCTTCACAGTTTTTTAAATGCACCCCAAAGTCTTTGAAATTTTGAATAATGGCCTAGGAATTTGAGAAATGGGAAGGTTCCAGGACATGGTTCAGAAAATTCCACCCTGCCTCACCCTGATGTTTCCACTAGTCCTTGCTTAGGGACATAGTGTAAAGGTTCTTAGAAATTCCTCCAGAGTACAGACTTTCTGGTTCTTCTGGTTTCCTGGTGATGCCATTGTCAAGATTTTCTTATGGAATGGAGATGAGGCTCCATCTTCCTGGGGCTTGAGGTAGGAAGACACTGAGAGTTGCTTGGTCTTCTGCTCCCAGGTAACTTCCCAAAGCTATTTTTGTATGGATTTCCTCTGAGTTCAGATAATGACCATTCCACATCCTCATGGGCCACTACGTCACTAATCACTAGTGTCACGGGGCTTGATCACTGATACTACATCCTCAGTTCATAGTCCCAGGTAGCTGAGCAGGACACAGGGCCAGCCAGGTAAGTCAGGGGGGACAGGATGAACAACGGACATCTGCAGGTGTCACTAAGCAGCTTTAGCTAACAGATAATATCTGATTGCTTAGATCAAACTTTTTAAAGATCATGTACACAGATAAACACATGATTTCTCTAATCCATGGATCCCCGATTTTATATAGATACATAAACCATATGATATGAAAGTGAAGGGAGACTGGGGAAAGGGTGAGCTAAAGGGCCAGAGGGGAGACAGAGAAGACATGGGCTGTGCATATTGTCAAAGTGTGTGATAATGATACACCTGAAAGGAACTTATTACATACAATGAATTATATATGCCAATAAAAGTAATACTAATTTTAAAGACAAAAAGACCACATGCACTTAAAGTAATTTCATAACCAGAAAGCATTTACCAGTCACTATGAATCAGTAGCAGCAACAGGGTTGTAGTAACACCAACAGCCCACTCTTGTTGGCAAGCAACATGAGGAACAGTCCCAGAACACCATTTATTCAGTGTTTACCGTGTGCCAGGTGCTATTCTCAGTGCTGAGTCATAGTAACTTCAGGGAATCTTCATGATCATTCAGGAAGAAATGCTGTCAATGACTCAGCTTTGTAGATGAGAAACTGAGGCACAGGAGCCAAGTTATCTGTCCAAAACAACAAGACCAGAAACTGTGACACTGGGACCCTGATCCAAGCAATGGCTATACTCTGGATAATTGCAGTGTCCAAGCAGCAGTGCTGGTGCCCAATTGGTCCCTTGGTTTCTATCTGAAGAGTAAGGCATTCTTAGACAAAGGAGAGAAGAGTACAGTCTCTGACTTGCTTATCAGCATATTCTAGTCTGCTTTGTATTACTTTAATAAACGTCATGACCAAAGGCAACTTGGAAAGGAAAGGATTTATTTGGCTTATGCTTCCAGGCCATAGTCCATCACTGAGGAAGTCAGGGTAGGAACTCAAGGTAGGAACCACAGAAGAATGCTGCTTTCTGGCTTGCTGTCTGACTTGCTCAACTAGCTTTCGCATCCCTCCAAAGCCCGCCCATCTAGGGGCAGTGCCACCCATGGTGCTGGACCCACCCATGTCCATCTTCACTTAATTCATCAAGGACATGGCTACAGGCCAATCTAATGGGGGCAGCTCTTCAATGGAGTTTCCCTCTTCCTGAGTCTAGGTTGTGTCAAGGTGACAATAAAAACTAAACAGCGCACAGGACACCCCCTTTAGAGAGAAAGTTCTCCTCCAGGATTGAACCCAGAGTCTTGCACATGCTGGGCAAGTCCACTACAGTTTGAGCTTCGACCCAGTCCTTGGTTTTGAGATAGGGTCTTTCTATACAGCTCAGGCTTGTTGGGAACTAGCTGAAGAGTTCATCTTGAACTTGTGATCTGTCTTTCTCCTCCTCCTGAGGGCAGAGATTATAGATATGCATCACCACAGCCAGCAAAAATGGTGCATGTGTGTATGTGTGTGTGCATGCATGTGTGTATTGTTGTGTATGTATATGTGTGATTATGTGTTGTGTGTATGAGTGTGTACTTGTTTGTGAGCATCTGAGATTGTATGTATAAATGGGTATATATGTACATATGTCTGTTTATATGTATGATTGTGTGTATGAGTGTATTTATGTATTATGTGTGATTCTATGTATATGTATGTATATGTGTGTTGTGTATGTGTATATTTGTATATGTGCAAGTGTGCTTACATGTGTGATTATATATGTGTGTATTTGTGTGTGTGTATGAGTGTATTCGTGTGTGACATGTGTGCGTATGAGTGTGTGTTTATGTGTCTGGGTATTTTCCTCAATCGCTCCTCTGTCTTATGTTTTGAGACTATGGTCTCTTACTGAACCGAGAGTTAGCTGTTAGAACTAGACTGGCGAGCAAGGCCCCCTAGATCTGCCTGTTTCTGCCCACCATCCCCAGGGCTGGAGTGACTGATGCTTCACTCTGCCCAGTTTTAATACAGGTGCTGGGGATCCAAGCTTAAGTCTTCATGCTTACATGGGAGGCATTTTACCCATCAGCCATTGCCTCAGCCCCAGCATAAATGGTGTCTGTCAAGTCTTCAGACCCAGCCTGAGGATGATGACTGACATGCAGCTGAAAGAGCATCCCAGTGCGCAGAACACTAGAGGCAAGCACGGGAACCGGGCAGCCTGGCCCAGAGCCCAGGGAAGAGTGCGGCTGCATGGCTTCTGGATGTGCACAAATGTGAATAGCGGGCCAAAGGGAGCCGGGTCATGATGGCGGTTCACAGTCAGCAGTGCAATGAGTAGTCGCCACCCCTCTCTTCTCCCAGGTGATGGTGGCACATTTGGAGGAAGCACTTTTTATTTAGTATGCCATGAGCCAAAGCAGCTGGAGTTGTAGTTCTGCTCTTAGCTCCTCCCAGAGCCCAGGCTGGCACAGCAGCCGCTGCACCTGCAGTTACTGCCCTGCCTCTGGGCCTGGTGTGGAGTTTGTAAAGAGAAGGTGCAAGTCCCGGGCATCACTTAGGAGAGGGCAGGTCACAATTACAGAAGGCTAGAAGAGGACTGCTGTCGGCTGAACCAGGAGGACATGCATGGGGTACGGGCTGTGGGGGAGGAGGGAGGAGGAGGGAGGAGAGAAGAGACGTTCTTAGAGCTCTGACTCTCGTAGCTGGGTGGAGGGCAGTCCATTCAAGAGACGGTGGCGGTGACGACTCTGACAAGGACATGTGTGCATGGGAAGTCAATTCCAGTTCTGACACATATCTCAGGTTGATGTGAGAAGATATTCACGTGCAATTTAGACTAGATGTTTTCCAGGTTTGACAGTGTTTAGGTGGTATTTCTGCTGAAGTCTGCTTACAAATGTGTCCACACTATACTTTTGATGTGAAAGTGTGATTGCTTTCTCTGTCGTGTGTGTGTGTGTGTGTGTGTGTGTGTGTGTGTGTGTGTGCATGAGAGGGAGAGAGAGGTGTAATCATGTGTGTGTAATGTGTAGTCACAACAGAATTTCATTCAACCACAAAGAAAACAAAATTATGTTGTTTGAAGAAAATAAACATAACCAAGTACTAAAAGATCTATTTATACATATTTTTCTCCTTTCTATTTTGCATATAGCTTTCATTAGAAATTACTGCTTTACCTTCAAACAAGTGTCCACTGATGCCCTGACTTGCTGAGGTGATGGATGGCATCCATGTCCCCTTCATAGTGTTCTTGCCATCTCCTTGGTCACGGTATCTTATTCCCTCAGTGTCATGATTATATTTTATTTGTAACTTTGTTTTAAAGTGAGAGTAGTCTGTAATTTTTATATTGACTTTTATTTGGTTTTCTATTAAAAGTCATGTTCCTTTGTAAAAATCAGTACTTCAGTACCTAAAGTAGTTTCATACAGTCCTGCCACGTTTGTCAACTCTCTACTTAAGTTCTGTATGGTACTACTGTACTATTTTTTTTTTCACCAAAATATGGCTTGAAGTCCTAAGATAAATTTGTAATGATTTGGCTCAGAGACGGCAGGAAAGTCAGCTTGCTCACGGGGCAGACCTACTCTGCAGTGGGACTGTGGGCCATGTTAGAGACTTTTTCAGTGTTCTTTGTTTGGGAGCCAGCCACATGGAGGATGGTTCCAATCTGATTTGAGTGGCTAATTCTAGTGCTAGCCTCACCCCGCCTGGTCTTGTGGACTCTTCTCTCTTCATTTTCACAGCCACCAAAGAGAATAAAATACCACCTTGCCTCTGTGTGAGGGCAAGGACGGGAACGTGGGCATGATCTCCAGCCCTGGCAGGAATGGCTGTCCAGGTCAGCCTGTAAAACCTCCATCAGAACCACATGATTCCTCAGGGACAGAGCCTTCGTGCTCTTTGGTGTGGCAAAATGGAGAAAGGGGGTGTAAAGGAGGAAGGAGATGGCCACATGGCATCTCCTCCTTATGTCCAGTATCTGTTTTAAAGATGCCTTTAAACTTCAGGGTCAGCTCCACAGTGGCAGCTTTAGTGGAGTGTTCTGTGGCGGCCATGTGTTTTCACGATGTCTCTGTGTGACCCTTCCATAGTGCTCAGTCCCTCTAGAGTACCACTTACCTCTGAGCCTCTGACGGCCAGGAGTGGCAGCCCTGCAGCAAAGCTGCTCGCTCAGTGGCTCTAGTCACATCACCATTCCTGCTAATGGCACTTTCCACTCAGCCCATTCTCCAGTCTACGCAAGGCTAGCCTCAGAAAATAGTTCAATTAGGAAGGCTTTCAGGTGCTCCTACTGGGTATGTGGCCTTGTAAGGGATGAGCAGACAGGCATGCAGGCCTATTCTCCTCCTCGGGATGGCTCACATGTCATTGTGGTAAGTGATTTTTTTTTCTCTTGAAATGAGACCCATAGAGAGAGCCTAGTGCATAAGGCTTCCATCAGTGACTAGACATGGACATGCTGGAAGAGCAGGGTGGGAGGGAGGCCTGACCTCTGGATGCTGGACGCCAGAAGCTAAAAGATCACAGGAAACAAGGTATCACCACTGTTACAAGTGCCCCATCCAAAAGGTGTTCTTGGTATGTGCACTGTCTTCCTCCAGCTCTCAAGTGCAAACATTGGCAGTCGAGGACTCCTCCCCCTCCACCACTTGCCACCAAGCATCCTCTGGGTACCATGCACCTTCTGGCTACTCGGATTCCAGCAGTGGAGGGTATTGAGCCCAGCTCTCCCTGGGAATGACGGACTGTCAACTCAAGGTCTTTATGCCTTGAGAACTGACAGTATAAGCTCTAAAGCCCTAGAGGATTCTCTCTCTCTCTCTCTCTCTCTCTCTCTCTCTCTCTCTCTCTTTCTCTCTCTCTCTCTCCCTCCCTCCCTCTTTATGTGTGTGTGTGGGAGGGGGGGACTATGTGTGCAAAGAGAACAATCTGCTTTTCTGTTGGTTTGCCTGTCTTTTTAGTATCCAGAGGACATGACAGGCCTGTAAATGTGGCAAGCACACTATGAACAGAATTCAAGTCACGGAAATACTGAGTGAGGTATGTGAGTGTTTTCTTGTTTCAGTGGTCTGATCTTGAGTGGACTCTGTCCTGGGGCACACTTCCTCCTTCGCATATTTTGTAAAATTTCTGGGACAATTTCAATTGTCAGCATGGTTTCTTCTAATACAGGGAGTCAGATGCTGGACCAAGATCTCTAGGCTCAGACCATGGAAATTGCAGCATGTGCCTTTAGAATCCCATGTCTTCTATTTCAGCTCTTTGTCCAACTACCTCATGAACTTGGCCTTGCAGGGCTGAGTCCTCAGGTTTCTATTAAGGCCAATCCCCTACCCCTTGTTCAATTTTTAGACTATGTCTTCCTTGCTGCCTCAGTTTCAATAGGAAACTGATTGTTTTCTGGAAAAAAAAAACTTCAGGAGATTCAAAGTGTTTATGTATGGTCTTAGACTTGTAGAAAGCACTAGAACACTCATGTCTTTGCTCAAGGAAAGTCTCCTATTAGCAGGAGGTTGAAACATGGAGAGACTGCCTGGGATGGTACAGTGGGCAAAAAGAACTTTAAGTCCCAGCCCCATGTCTGCCTCTTGGAGAGACTGCTTCCTCACCATACTGTAAGACCCTGTACATTCATGACAGTGGCCATCTGGGAGACAAGCACCTCTTCAGCTGTGGTGGAGTCTTTCTTGCTGCAGGTGGTCAACTTCATATGCCCACATGCAACAGTTCAGCCTCATTTGCTTTTCATCCCCTCTGCTCGAAGCAAGGTAGAACTAAAGAGACACACCCTACGTCGTGATGTCCCCCAGCTGCACCTGAACTTGGTACAAGATCAAAGGAAGTGAGTTGAAGCTGTAGCAGACTCTCCTCCCAGCCTGGAGCATGGGTGTGAGTCCTTCCTGCCTTGCTGGCTCAGGACATAGATCTTCCAGCTGACTGGACTCAGGACTCTTGGAATCCAGCAGAACTCTAGCCCCAAAATACCTAAGTTTGCTTGCTAGCCAACGGGCAGGATTCAAACGAAAGTTGGAACCATCTAGAAACGATCAAGTCCTGGGAGAATGCTTCATCTTGTTTTTGAAAGAAAGCCTGATTCTTCTGTTTACAAACAGACAGCTTTGAGTCAACTGACAAGGTCACTGATCAGTGTGGCTAAGAAGGAAGGGCAACCATGACTGGCAGCCAAAACAAGCCCAGGCCCGGGCTCAGGCCCAGGGCTAGCTCCTTGAACAATTGAGCTTGGTGCTGTTGGCACCAAGGGGCGATCATGACTAGCAGGCCACTGGCATACGGTTCTGGGGAACCCTTCTGCATGTCAGTGCCTTGCTTCTGAGCTGTAAGATTAGCTTCCCACCAGTGCTTCTCTGGCTGTGTACACAGCAGCCTCGGTGTTAGCTCTGAACATACACGTACTGCTGGTGTGGCCACTTGCTCCTGGAAGTATGGCCCCAGCATATGGAGAGATTGGAAGTGGTACTACTTCTAAGGGTTAAAATAACACATACAAAGGCTGAGGGTGGGTATAGGAAGGCGCAGGAACATGGGGCTTCGGAAGAATTAGTCCATTCACCCACCCTCCTGTCCCCCAGAGGCTGGGGGAGGATAAGTAGCTGGGAGAGGCAGCTGCTCCCAGCCCTGCATCAGCTCTGTCTCCTCCCTGAACTGGTCTATTCTTTCTGGGCCTCTGGTGGACTATCTGTTTGCATTTGGGAACCTTCCTGGTACCCCAACTCTCCTTCATGAGTTTGAACCTGGACTCCTCGGCTCCCTGCTTGCCTTATGTGAGTGTGAGCACAGGCACATGACACAGAACTAGAAAGGGGGTAACAGTGGGGAAACAGGTGCTGAGGAAGAGTAGGCAAGAGACCCTGCTCAGTAAATAAAGTGAAAGCAACCGAAGAAGACATCTGATTCAGCCTCTGGCCTCCACACATGTGCGCATGTAAAAACATGCATGCACACATGTACACCACTCATACATACAAAATAATTTTTAAGAAAGAAAAGTGCTGTGAATTTTTCTAGGAAATTAGCAGAGTGTCTCTGGGCACACGTGTTACATGTAATCGTAAACCATGACTCTGAAAATGGCACAAGTGGCAGTCAGGGAAGTCCCTTCCATGAAGCACGGTGTTAGGCATAGCAAGGTACTCTATGTTTTAAACACTGGTATTGAGTGTTAGCACCAGCCTTGCCTGTTAGTTGATGTCACTTACCTTCTGCCTCTCAATATAACTGACCCCACCGACCTTTCCTGGATGGTATTGTGGGGCCTTGCTCCTCCCAGAGCCTCTGCTTCTGACTTCTGGGTGGCTCCAGTGGAGACACGGGTGGGAATGGGAGTGAGAGGAAGGGGATGTTCTGCCTCCTCAGGCTCCCAGTGGCTCCTCAGTGATACTCCACCCTCCTTCATGATCCTATCCTGGCCTTGAAGGATGCTGGGCAGACCTGAGCCTGCTTCTCTTTTCTCAAGTAGAGACTTGGCTACTTGCTCAGGAGGTCTTTTAAATGTCTGTAACCAGAGAGTGGGGTGTGCTCTGTGTGTAGTACAGAAGCAGAGGAGTCCCTTACAGAAGGTGTTGTGACCATAAAGAACTCAGGTCTCGGGCTATCTGGCATTCCATGGCCTTTCAGCTTGAGGCTCCTCCTCCAACTCCTTCCAAAGCCTCTCCTTCTCCCTAACCACCCAGCTTTATGGTTTTTTTCTCTCTCAAAAGTAAAAAGATCCACAAAAAAGTGCAATGGAGCACACAAATGAAGCCCATTTTGTGTCAATTGGCTGCCCCTAGGCATGGAGTATAGCGGGTACACCATAACACTCCATAGGGCAAGGCTAGGTTCCCTTTCCAGCAAGCATCAATTATAGAAGGCTTCATGCAGTGTGGAGCAGTGTGTCTACTTCCTTTCTCAGCACTGGGACCTTGTCTGCTTTGAACTTGTGTTGGCCTTGTGAGTGCTGCACGGTCTCTGAGCTCACGCGTGTCTGGAAGATGCTGTTTTCGTGGAGGTAGTGGATGACTCTGGGTTTCTTTTTGAGAATCCAAGTTCGAGGCCAGCCTCTCAGGAGACCCACACCCATCCTGTCTCTTCGTTCTTGTGACCTTGGTGCCATCTGTCTCCTCACCCTGTTTCTCTCTCTTTGTACCGACTCCAGACCAGTTGCTGGTAAGATGCAATGAGGATTGTAGAGGAAGGCCAGCTCACGTACCCCAGGTCACTCTGTGAGCTCACCACTGGGCAGTGCTCTGGCCACCTCATGAGCAGACAGAGTAACAGACACCTTCCCAGTGTCTTGGGGGAAAACTCATGCCGTTGTCTCTGCAAAAAGGTTATTTGTCTCCTCTCCTCTCCTCTCCTCCCCTCTTCTCCCCTCCCCTTCCCTCCCCTCTCCTTTCTACTCCCTTTTCTTAGCTTCCCGTTCTCTTCCCTCTCTTGCCTGACCTCAGCAAATCAAAACCAGCCAGTCACCATAGAGAATAAGATTGTGGCCATCCCTCCAGCAAAGCGGGGACAGGAACAAGCCTGAAATTCCCTTCTGCTAACAAAGGGAAAGGTGGCAAGAGAGCACCCTCTCTTCAGGAAACCTGGGCGAGCCGGCACCATCCCGTCTTAGAGCTAGAGATCACAGACGTGGCAGACAAAAACCGCGAGTCCTGCTCCAGCCCTGAAACGCACACAGCCCAATTGCCAATGCTTCCTTTTTGATAACTAGAAAGGCTGCACACATTAAATAAAAGGAGAATTAATTTCTAGTTTAAATACAGCTGCTGTGATTCTTGCACACAGCACAGCTGTCCCAAGGCTGGCACAGGGCCATGCTGTGGAGGCTCCATCCCGTCTGTCCCATTGTCTTCCTGACTCACAGGCACACACCATCTCCAAGTGTTTGGGAAATATTTGTATCCATTTTCAGGTCTTTGCCACATCACCAAGGGAATGGCCTCACCGCCGCCCCTCCAGCTCTCTGCACCTGTCAAACCCTGCTCTATCTCCCCCTCCTGAGATGATTTTTCTGAAGGGAAGGATAATTGTTTCATATTTTTTACCTCAATTTTGAGTTAGGACAGAGCCAGTAAAGTGAAATATTTCCAAATCTTCATCCCAAAAGGGGTGTGTGCGTGCGTGTGTGTGTGTGTGTGTGTGTGTGTGTGTGTGTGTGTTTAAAAAGATTGACCACGTGTTTTTATTTTGAAAACCACGAGTGAAATTTGAGGTTGCAGTCAGTCTGGCTCTGTCCTGCCGACTGCAGAGGAAGGAGCATCGCTGCCAAACACCATGTCACTGCTGATTCACTTCAGAATGGAAACAATCTTGGGAGACACAGTGGAAAATGAGAAAGATTTGCGTCTTCAAGGACATCCTGACCACTGTTTCATTCCTTTAAGACTGTCCCCCAGGAGGCCCGAATCCTTTCTAATCCTATTCAGTAAGGAATTGTATCCACTGTATCACCAGAAACCTGTTCCCTGGCTGGGCATCCTGACACTGGAACTCTCTCTCTCTGTGAGGATTTACCTGAGGAGGCCCCAGAGCTTGAGCCAAAGGGTGAAAATATCCCACTCAGGAGACCTTCCTGGGTTTTGGCTTCTTCGGTGCAGCCCTAGGCCTTTGGCCTGCCCCCAGCCCTGACCCTGTGGCCGACATCTGCACAGTAGAGTCACAGCCCTGTGGCTTGTCTCTAGTCCCTATCCCTGAGTGTTCCCAACAGCCTCAGAGCTCATGCAGATGGGCCTGTGGAGATTTTGCTCTCTGGGGAGGAGCCAGGATCCTGTTCCTTTGGAGGGGATATGGTAGCTTGTCCTCACCTCCTCTTTGCAGTGTCCTCAGTCAAATCAGTTCACACTGCATGGCATTGCAGACAGGTACCAGAATGTCAGAATGGATGAACTCTGGATTCTGGGATACAAAAGCCCAAGACCAGGTACTTAGGATGGCTCCTCCTGAGGTCACACATCACCTCGCTGGGATAGCAGCCATGGGGCCAGAGTACCAACATCTACCAACGTTGCGTTTGTTTGGAGATCGCCTATGATAACTCAAGTGAGAAATGTCCCATATAGGTTCACATATTTGAACACTTAGTCCCCAGTTAACAGCATAGTTTGGAGAGAAGCAAGCTTGCTATTGGAAGCATGCCAGTGGGGGAGGCTTCAGGAGTTTATGACCTTGCCCCACTTCTGGTTCACTCTCTCTGCTTTGTGTTTGAGGCTGAAGATGTGACCTCTCAGCTTCCTGCTCCAGGAGTCTCCATGCCTGCCTCCCTACCATGATGGACTCTATTCCTGTGGGACCATAAGCCCAGACAAACCCTCCTCCCAGGAGGAAGAGGGTGGTCTTGTTGAGGACCCTCTGGACATGGCTCTCTGGGAAATATCCAGCTAACAGTACTAAATGCCGAGTCACTGGGGAGGACAGGGTCTGGACGGCCACAGGGACCTGCTGGGAGGAAACAATGAGGTCAGATGAGCTAATCACAGGCTCAGGTCTTCAGCAGAAAAGCAGGGGAATTGAGAGGAGGTGGCAATTGAGTGGTTAGAAGGGAAAAAATGAGACACAATTGGACAGGCCCGGGCCAGCCTTGATAGCTCTCCGTTCCTCACTCTAGATTCTCTTCCCATTGTTCACCTTAAATTCTCTTTCCATTTCCTCTGAACTGTGACAAAGAAAACCTATTCCAGTGCTTAAAACCTAAGCAATCACACCTGGCTTCTAAGTGTCCTGTGGGTGTGTGACTGGATGGGCCATCAGGCAGGTGGGGTCTGAAATAACAGCACCCCAGGAGGCTGGCCCGCAGTCAGACTGCCTACCAAAGACTGAAGAGCCAGTGCTCTGCCCTTCTGCTTGTCTTCAGGGGCAGCAAGGGTGGGTCTGTCCCAGAACAGAATCTCTGATGACTTCCTGACCTTTCCAGACCCACCACTTGGGTGATAATGACAATCTCATGAGTAATAATGGCATTATTTCTAGGATAGCCATTGCAAATGTAACTGAAAGGGAAATGGCTCCTGTGTGTTGTTCTTGCCATTGCCCTCCCCAGGGCTGTCCTTAAATGATTTAATCCTCACTCTTTGTGCCCTATAGAAAGGGCTTCCACAGCCTGTGCTGCAGTCAGTGATGATACCGGGTTGGGTGCTTCCAAGAACCAGCAATGTGCCCCAGAACAGAATTCACGGAGCCCATGCTTCCTAAGCACAGAGCAGTCAGAGCTGATACACTGCCTCTTTGTTGCCTGGGCCAAGGGGTCCTCCTCTCCCTCTGTAGCATGTCCCTTGTGGCCCAGAATGGTCTGAGACAGTCCCCACTGCTTGTTAGTGGAGAAAAAGGCTAGTACCATCATCACACTTGGTGACATTTCCCTCCATGGTAGGCGTGGCCTGATAGGAATGTGCTTTGTATCTCACAGTGAGTCCAAGGCAATTCTGACTCCTCCAGACTGGTGCCAACTCTTTCCTTCTGCTTCTCTAACAACACTGTTTAGCAGAATTATCTTTATCGTTATATGCCTTTAAGGTGTGGGCCATGGCGTTTTGATGTATATATACCCAGGGAAACCATGGCTGGCCTGACACCACAGCCTGCCCTCATCATCTAAGCAATCCAGGTCAGGTAGGGACACCAAAGTTCTGCGGCACTGGCAACTTCCTGCACACATTTCAGATCACTGTGTTGTTTCTCACCTTCCCCTTTTCCTGAGAGACCTCAGCAAGGTGTTTGGAACATGGCATGATAAAAACCAGCCTGGAGAAACACTCACAAGTGTCTGCAGACAGTCCAAGCAGGATCCTTCCCAACCCACGGCACATCTTAACTCTTGTCCATTTCACTAGCTCTCCCAGGTGGCCAGGTATTCCAGAGGTTCGGTTTCATATCTGCTGTGGCCCACCAGTGTGACAGCTCAGCTTTACATTGGCTAGGAAGAAGTGGCCATGCACTGCGGGCTGGAGTCAGCTTGTGCGTAGCATTGCCCCTAAATTATTTAGATAAGACTTACAACATCCCCCTGTCTACTGAAGACAGAGAAGCCCACGTCCTCCACACCCTCCTTCTCTACCCATCTGTCATCAACAGGTTATCACCACTGACCAGTCTGAGCAGAATGTTTGTTTACCAGACCTCGGTTCAGTTCCTTGCCCTGCCTAAGTCCTGAGCTCTCTACTTTTCCTTCCCTGGAGGCACCAAACATACCGTGGTCCCTTTCCCACCAGGCTACTACATCCCACTCCATACAGTAGAGTTCTCTAGTCTCTTTGCTAGCTCACTACAGACAGACAGACCATCTCTGCAGTCAGGGGAGATGCTCACAGCCCTTCCAGTCTCTGCTGCCCAGGAAACTGTCCCTTTTGCCCCCCTAGCATCCTTTCACACAGGGCTCTTCCCTGTAGTATCTCTGCTCTAGTTAGTGGGAGAGCAGAGACAAGGTAGGAGGCCAGGTCCTGCAGGCCACCTCTTTGGTATCTGCCTGCAGAACAGAGCAGGACTCTACTCAAGCCAGTGGCAACAAAATGTGGCTTTCAGGGTTTGGAGAATCCAAGGTCCCTTTCAAAGATTACTTAGTTGCGTTTGAGTGCTGGAAAACTCCCAGATTCACGCCAGGGATGGATGAGGAAGGACCAGAGGCATGTCCTTCCTGGAACCCAGCCAACCTTCTGGGTTTATCAGATGTTACTGGCTGAGGCTGTGAACATGGGAAAGAGGACACAGAGGGGTGTGTACAGTGGATGTGTGAGGCCTGCGGAGCTCCCCTCTGGCAGAGCACGCTCACGCTGTCCAGGTCTTCTTTCTCTAGGCTAAGCTCCCACTCAGCTCTTCAGATATGCAGTCTCCCTCCACGGTCACGCGGTCACGTGCTGCAAGCCACAGGCCCGTGGGCAGCTGTGTACCCTTCTGAAGCTGAGGCAGAGAGTGGAATGCTCCATTCACAACTTGGGGAATTTTTGAAATCTTAACTCTCTCATTAGGAAACGCCGCGAGCTTCAGACAGCAATCAAACACCACAGTTGCCAGCGGCGGGGCAGGGGATCGGTGTAGTCTTAAAAACATTATCAAAGAGCTTAAGTCAGAACAACACTCGCTGGAGGAGCGCACTGACAATATTTATGAGTCAGAGCTGCAAGCTTTCTTAAGAAGAGGCAAGTACCCAGCCCTTCAGAACTATAGCTCAGGTGTGAAGTCGCTTTCCTCACGTGAGTTCAAGGGTGTGCTCTGGAGCTACGTGGAACCACAACTTTCAAGTCAAGCTGACATCTTGGTGGGGCCACTTGGGATTTCTGCCTTTGAAATCCCCTCAGGAGACCTGAAAATCCAGTTTGTTGTGTCTTTCCTTAAGTCTTAAAATAAACCAGCGTGGACCTGAGACGTGTAGAGGGTGACTGCACACAGTCTGGCCCTGTAGAGCAGGCTGTGCTTTCATGGTGGTTTTTGAGATAGGCTCTCGCTACTAGCTGGCTGGAATTTACTATGTGTCCCAGGCTGGCCTTGAATTTGTGATCCTTTGCCTTACCTGCTGAGTGCTGGGGTTACAACCCATCTGGCCACTCCTTATTGACTCAATTCTGCTTCCCATCCCCATGCCTAAGAAACAGCTTGAACTTTCACGCAAAGTAATCAGGGTCTTTGTCACTCAGAGGACTTGCACACTGATGAGATCCGCAGCATCCAGCTTGTTCGTTCAGGTTCTGGGGAGGACAGTGTCAAGAGACCCCATTACTTGAGTCAGGCATCCTTTCTCCCGAGTTTCTGCCCTGTACCTGGTCATAAGCTTGTGGCATTTCACACACACACACACACACACACACACACACACAAAGGAAAGGCAAATGGGATGGCACAGCTAGAAGGAACATGGTAAAATGAGGGTGAGGCGAGGTAGAGACTCGGTCAGGTCGGGCCTGATGGTACTTGGACAGCCAGTGCTGCGGTGAAGAGAGAGACCTGGAGAAGAGAGGAGGGGCAGGGCTGGGATTCGTTCTCCAAGGGTCTGAGTTTGCTGTTTTTGACTAAGACAACAAATAACAATCAATCCTGTCTTGGGTTACAGGAGCCCACATATAAGTAACGGCCATGTTTGCACCGTGGAGCCAAGGACCAGAGTGGCTAAGGCCGCTTTCAGTTCTGTAAGGCTTTGCAGCAGAAGACTCCTGAGGACTGGGAGATCTGAGGCCGGGCGGGGGTGGTACTCTTCTATGTGAAGCAAGTTGGCGGTTTCTACAGGGATGCACACTTGACTTAGGACAGAGGTCCCAGAGATAAAGACAGAACCTATCTCCCAACTCATGGAGCTGTGGCTCTAATAACCTCCACGTCCCCACTCTGGCACTGACTGCCTTTCCTGTAGTTTTCTCCCGCCCTCTTGGCATCAAGATGTCCCTGTTCACTCTGCGCTCAGTGCAGCCCAGTGAATGTGTCAAAGGGTGCTTGTGGCAGCAGATAATCACTTTGCACAGGGAACTTCTGTGAAAGAAAGGAGAGGGTTTGACATAAAGAAAGGAGGAAGGAGACTCCCAGTCCGTACATTTGGAAAGGGTGAGTTCCACAGCTCCTCCACCCTACCCTCACCCTCCACTCCACCCCCGCCCCAGCACTGGATGCCTTGCCCAAAGTGCTACCTGTGTCTCCTAGAGTTTACCACCTACCAGAGCACCAGTGAAGACAGATCCGCTGGCTACTGTCCCTCTACTGACTCAAGCCACTCAAGTCCACTTGTCTTAGGGTTTTCTACTTCGTAAACAGCAGTGTTCTCCTGAGGCTAGTGCTACAGTAATTGGATGGTTTCAAAGTGAGCAAAGTTGTCCCAGCCATAATGGATCAGATCAGCTGGAACAATGGCTGAAAACCCTGTGACCAGGAAAAGAACTGTTTACACAGCAGCACTGGAAGTGACGTTTCCACACACGCAGGCTCCAAAAGAGTCAGAACACAGAGGGAGAATGTCAGTCATGCCAGCATGAAGCCTGAACTAAAGCCTAAGATCTTGTCCCTGTCATTTAGCTTCGGACAGGGATGCAGTGGACATATTTGCATGTCGTGGCATTGTCCTTTCCCATTAAGGATCACTCCAGCTGCTTTGAGGCTGGGTGGGGTTCCCAATGCATAGCTCTGGATGCAGGGTTGGGTCTATGTTATCCTCCAAGCTAACACTCCTGGTATCAGGAAAAACTGGCTTGGAAGACGGTTGTCTGTGGCTATAGTGGAAGGTACTCTGTGTCTTGTAGGGTCCGATAGGGCACCTCACAAGCAGCAGCTTTCATGCAGGACCAGGTCTCCAGGGCTGCCAGAGGCACAATGGCTGCTTACAGCACCACCAGCAGCATGGATGGGTACTAGAGCAAGGCAAGGAAGGCAGGTTCTCTCTGTGGATAATTCCACTGAAATGTGCTCTCTGATAAGCTCTCCAGGAAACAGCATAGATATCTACACTGTTCAGCTCCGTCTGAGTCCAAAGGACAAACAGAGGAAGGGGAACAGTCCCTCCATAGCTGTCCTGTAGAGAATAGAAAGGCAGATTCAGGTATCCACCACTGCATGGTATCCAACCAGTGACTGCGTCCCGAAGCGCAAACTCACAAAAGGTAAAAAACCACTTCACTAAGGGATACAATGAAAAGGTCAAACTCACAGATGCAGAGTAGGGCTGAAGCCGCCTCTGATCCCGTCCATCCGCCGCTTGGGTCTCTGACCACGCCAGGCACCATCCAGAACAAGAGAGCCAGTGTGCTTTCTTCTCCAGTTTATCAGTCCTGACGTGGCACACAAGGCCACGCCCTAAGGCCGGTACCCCGAATCAGTTGGTGGAATGAATTTCCACAGCAGTGTCCAGTTACACACTGTGTCCACACCGTCCTGTGTCCATCCCTCACTGGCTCCATAAATGTACCGAGTCCACGTCTATACTGGATCTACATTCACCCCTCCCCCAGTTCTCACTCCTATGCCCCTAGCCCAGTAGCATCTCAGCGAAAGACGACTTAATGATCAGGTTGCTGAGCCAGCCCGCAGCAAAAACACAACAGGTGGATGGGTGAACACACAAAGGGACAGAGGTTCCTACCACTTCTGGTCCATGCTTGGCCCAGAGTCGGCCCCCTGAAGCTGCATACATGGGAGCAGGTGAAGAGGCTGTGGGCCCCAAATTGGGACCCGAACCAGAATGTGGCATTGGATTGGGTACACTGTCCTCTGACATTTCTCCCAGCCACCCTCATCCTAGGACAGTTATGGGAAGCAAAGTGAGTTAGGATTCAGAGCCCTCAATAGGCCAGCATCTCTGTGGTGAAAACGTGGTAGCCAGGGCCAACACTGAAGGGGCACATCCGTGTCACCAGGGAATACATCTGGGAATCTCTGCAAGGCCCAGCAATGCCAGAGTCACATCTTGTTCGTGTCCCAAATGAGTGCCTAGGAGAGGCAACCTCATGTGCAGTGGGAGATGGCACAGACCCGGGCAGCCGCGGCGGGACACCGTGGCAGCTCTGAGCTGTTTAAGACAGGAGGTGTGAGCTGCAGGTTGTCTTCGGAGAGTGCAGAATGGACAGTGCAGCACAGAGCAGAGGGAGCTGGCTCCCCTCCCAGCCCTTCTGATACACTGACAGCCTGGCCGTGGAACAGGCCTGCCTAAGAGTCACATGTGATTACTGGACCTGGAGCTGGCTTCCTGTCTCACTAGAGAGACAGAAGACCAGAGCCAACACAGGCTCCTCCCCACTGATGACCTCTCTGCTGCTACACATCCTCCTCTGGCCACGCTGCCCTCAGCCCACTCTGGCCATACAGTTCACAAAAGCAGGCCTCTTCTTTCCTCCCTCACCTGCACAGCACTTTTCAGAAAACTCTGTAAGCATCCCCCTGACAGCCTGCCAGCTCCTGCTAGTTCCTATGGAGAACAGTGGGTGCTGCTCACCCTGAACTCAGTCCTCTCTGGATCTCAGCTGTTCTCAGAGGCTCATCAAGTTGTGTCACCTGAGAACTCAGGTGTGTAACCCCCAGACCCAAGAGGTCCCATTGCTCCACCCCTGGCCACATTTCACACTTGGCTCAAGCAGGCTGTCCAGGGGCTGCCTCCCCCTGTACCAAGGGCTGTTCACCTGCCCGAGCCCCTCATTTTTAGTTTCCCAATATCTCGCTTTAATCTTCGCCTTCTCAGCCCGCTTTGTAGCCTTAGCCAAGTGCTCCAGTAAAAGCCTTTTCATGTTCTCTCTCCGCCCCCTAAAGCTTCCTGGATCTCAGCAGGTGTTTGCCTGCAGCCTCCAGGCCCCAGCTGACATCCAGATGTGCCCCAGGGGAAGAGGTCAATGTTGACCACATGTCCTGTCTCTCCTGTCTGAGGGATGGCGTGTCCCTGTCTTAGTCGCAGGTTTTTATTACTCTTCTAAGACATCTTAACCAAAGGCACCTCAGGGAGGAAAGGGTTTATTTTGGCTTACACTTTCACATTAGTTCATCAATGAAAGAAGGAGGAGCAGAAATGCAAAGTCAGAACCTGGAGGCAGGAACTGAAGCAGAGGCCATGGAGGAGTGCTTGCTCCCTGGCTTGCTCAGCCTGCTTTCTTGTACCACCAGGGACCACCTGCCCAAGGAAGGCACCACCCACAATGGGGGCCCTCCCATATTGATCATCAATCAAGAAAATGCCTGACAGATTTGCCCATGGACTGTATTTTTTTCAGTTGAGATTCTCTCTTCCAAGTGTTGTCTAGGTTTCTGTCACATTAACAGAAATCAACCAGCAAGCCCCGTGGCTCCTCTTCACCTCCTGTGCCGCTCCCTGGTGTCCCCCGCTGTTGTTTTGATTTATGTAGTAAACAAGGTCTTGTTCTGGAGCTGGTGGTAAGCACAAGATGCTTCCTTGGCCCCTGGGTGAATCCTTTGACAAAAATGAAAGTGTTCAGGGGTTCCAGCCTTGGGCCACTGTCAACCAATAAGTAACCAAGAGGAATTCATCAGGCCTCCCTGATAGATATGAACCCTGAGGCATAGGCAAGCAAGGGAAGGAAATCCCAAAGCCAGGTGGAGGGAGTCTGCCAGGAAAGGAGCTGAGAAGCACAGAGGCTGGAGAGGTTGGGCACAGTGGAAGAGTTATGGGGTAAGAGGTTCCCACATGGGCACGTCAACTTCTAACTTCGGTGTTGAGCAGGAGCTTCGGAGAAAAGGGCTTCACGGTCTAAGGCCAAACTAAGTAGTTATGCTCTCTGCTTCAAAGCAATCCATTTCACCATGGTTAAGTCAATCAGAGGCCTTGCAAATGGCAGACCACCAGCACTCTCTGCATGTGTCCTGCATGGCTCCTGCCTGCATTAGCCAGTCTGCACCCTAACCCAGGCAATGTCCAGTGACTCTCAAGAAACCCAGATCAGAGACAGTGTTCTTATCCTAAGCAAGAGTAGAAGCAGTTCTGCCCAATGCTGGAGAGTAAACACCAATGCCACCCGCACCAGGTCAGTCTGAGAGCTGAGGAGAGGTGAAGGAACAGCAGAAATGAACTCTGTCTGTGCTGCACTGAGTGTCATAGCCCTCTCTCCAGTGAACAGCAAATGTCAGCAGACCTAGTGCTCCACAACTGTGTGCAATATCCAACCAGATACTGCACCCACACTTGGGTGCACACCTGCACTGTACCTACTATAGCACTGTGTGCACACCTGCTCTGTGACTTGACCCACACAGGCTCCACCCATGTACTAAGTTCACACTAACGCTGGCTCCACACACACTCTGGATTCCCTTCTGTGTTGGACCCATGCCTGCCATTTACAACTGAACTGGGTTTATACCTGTATTGGCTCACTCCCAAAGTGGGTCCACATCTACACTCGGGCCAAAACTTATGCTCATATCTGCTCTGAGTCCCTTCCTTAATGGTATACACATGTGCATTGTATGCACACCTTCAATGCATGCATACCTATACAGTGCTCTGTAATTAGACCTGTACTGCATGCACACATGCACTGTACCCACAATTGTATCGCATGCACACCTGCACTGTACCTACAACTGCACCCCATGCATACCTGCATTATGCCCACAACTGCACCGCATGAACACCTGCACTGTACCTACAACTGCACCCCATGCATACCTGCATTGTGCCAATAACTGTACTGCATGAACACCTGCACTATACCCCCAACTGCACTGCATGCACACCTGCCCTATACCCCCAACTGCACTGCATGCACACCTGCCCTATACCCCCAACTGCACTGCATGCACACCTGCACTGTACCCACAACTGCACTGAATGAATACCTGCATTGTGCCCACAACTGCACCACATGCATAACTGCATCGTGTCCACACCTGCACTGTATACATACCTGCACTGTCGTCACACCTGGCCTGTATCCCCACATACCTTGTTTTCCTACCTGCTCCATTCTTGGTCTTCAATCATTCCTGGCATAGCCAAAAAAACTCAGAAGGTCACAGCTACCTTAGAGCTATTCTTAGTGTTCTTATGGTGATAAAAATGTAAGTCACTTCTGCTGTTTGGACTTCTTATGTCATATGTACCTAAATATAATTTTATGACTTAAAATGGCTGGGGAAATCAAGAGAGGATAATATTTTCTAACACATGAAAACTACATGAACTTCACATTTCACAGCCTTAAATGCAGTTTTCTTGGCCCACAGCTGTGTGTTTGCTCAGGAAGGAGCCCCAGCTGTTGGCACACCATGGTTCTGCTGAGTATTCAGACTAAGACTGTATATATTTCAGAAAGCATTTTCTGACCCTCATCAGAATGGCTAAACCATAGGAACATGACTACAGCTAGATCCTGACATCTGTCTTTCTAAGTTTTCCTGGGATTTGTCACCTGGGGCCCCTGTCAGCCACCCTGCCAAGTGGATGGAGGGTGGTTGGGTGGAAAGTGTTTGTCTGAGTGTTTGACTAAAGAAGTCTATGACTACTGTGGACATATTACTCTGAGAAAATGGGTATATGCCTATAGTCCAGGAAAGTGGGTATATGCCTGTAGTCCAGGAAAGTGGGTATATGTCTGTAGTCTAGGAAAGTGAGTATATGTCTGTGTTCCTGTAAATTATTTTTACCTATTTATTTTATGAATACTTTCTTTTGAACGTGTTGCCACTGGAAGCCTTGGGACCTTACCTCCATCTCCAGCAGGTATGGCTATGCTTTCCTGTCTCCCTAATCTATGCCCTAACTGCACTTCCCAGCTAGCTCTAGACTGTGTAGATGTGCTTAATTTCTCTATGGAGGCTGCTATGACAGATATACTCCCAACTGATCCTCAACTAAGCTGCTTTTCTGTGACACCCTGGACATGGCTCCTTCTGACCCTCCTGGATGACTATGATGACAGGATGCACATCACACAGACACACACACACACACACACACATAGACACACACACTAGAGACAGGCTCACAGAGACACACACAGAACTCACAGGTACACAGACACACACAGGCACAGACAGACACACACACACAAGCACACAGACACACACAGGCACAGACTGACACACACACACACACACACACACACACACACACACATAGATCAGGAGAGAGAGAAACACAGACAGACACAGAGGTGGAGATGGAGACAGGGAGAGAATGCTTCTTCTTCCCCTGAGGATCAGTACGGTGTGATAGAACCCAGCCATCCACAAGGAACATTCTGGAGCTCTCTACTCCCTCTGGAGCGCTGTCTCTGTGGAGCCCCTCAGCTCTTGTGTCTTGCTGGCTTGTTTTGCCCAGCACTGTATGGGCAAAAGGATTTTCAGTATGTCTAGATGCCTCTGTGGTGGGTGAGCGATACCCCAGCATGCACTACATATCACATGAGTACACACAGCTCTCACCCTATCACAAAGCCTCACACTGTACTCTTGGTAACAGGGTCTTGCATATGCCCCTGGCTCACCCCTTTCTGTGCTGGGCTTCCGTAGGACAGAGGAGGAGCACAAAGTGCAGGCTCACTAAACAGGACTCAGGCTGACCTGTCACCGTTTCCCCGTGGGCTCCACTTTCACAAAGCAGAATAAGAATCTGGTGCTGGTTAGTCTGCAAGTGTGGAACTCCCAAACCCATGCTTTAACAGGGTGTCTCTGTAGACACCTTTCTCCAAGAGTATCAAGAGCATGCCAGCGTCCTCCTCCTTCCACAAGCGAGTAACCTCTTTCTTTTGGTTTTGACCCTCATAGTTGCCAGCATTAAGCCTTGTAGATTTGTTGCTGTCTGCTAGTGTTCAGAGACCAATCACCAGGAATCTGTTGGCAGTGTGCTAGACTTGACAAATAAAAGTTAAGAGCACTCAGGCAAACTTAAAATTCAGCCAGCTTTCAAGTGCAGCTGTTTATCTGGTGACTCTGAAGGGATAACTTCAGAACCGTGTTCATGGAAAGGTCTGAGAAAGTGACTGTAGGTCTGCATCCTCCGCCTCACGTCACCAAAGTCTACATCCTCCACCTCACGTCACGGAAGTCTGCATCCTTCCGTCTCATGTCATTGAAGTCTGCATCCTTCCGTCTCACACCACTAAAGTCTGCATCCTTCTGTCTCACGCCACTGAAGTCTGCATCCTTCCGTCTGACGTCATTGAAGTCTGCATCCTTCTGTCTCACACCACTGAAGTCTGCATCCTTCTGTCTCACGTCACTGAAGTGTGCCTCATTCTCCTGTGCAGGCATTTGCCTCCACCCATTGACTTACATCCTCCTTAAGAAGACACATGAAAACAAAGCTTGCAACATTGCACATTGACTGCATTCTAATAATGTGCTTGGTGCATCTACCATCTCCAAAAGCTAGTTACCCCAACTTCCTTCATGTTTTCTTTCACTTCTACTATATTTTCTAGAAAGAGTTAAAAACACTTACACCAAGACTGGGGTTATAACCCAGTGGTAGAATAGTAGCATGTGAGATTGTAGGTTAACTTTGTATAACTACCAGTAACTAACTAAGTAAGTAACTAACCAATCAATTAACCAATTAAATTCAAATAAAATCATAAATGTTTTTACTTTGTCATTCAACCTCCCTTCCCCAGGTATTTTACATGTTTGATATTTCAGTGTGAAAATAAACTAATAATGTCTTTGGAAGCAGTGAAAAATAAAAAAGACACAGGAACTCTCCTGAGATACTGCCCTCACACTTCCTTCAGCAATTCAACTAGGAACTAAAGTCCAGAGTTTTTCTTCATAGGGTTCAAAGACGATTTTAAAAGTCAGGTGTCATTTTTCTTCCTAAAGCATGAGGCCTCTTGTCTGCATGGCAAGAGCATTTCTGACTGAATCTTCTCCCTAACATGCCTGCATGTTAGCAGAAGTGTAGACGGAAACTCCGTGCTCTGTGGAGGCCGCTTTCAGCTTGCATCCCTGGGAGTTTCACGTAAGCAGGATTCTGCACACTGCGTTCTGCTTCACCTGAGCTGCCCTCATTCTTGGTCTGGTTCTTAAAGCCTTTATGATCGACTGGGAAAATGCATGTCGTTGTTCTGTATCTCACCCTTGTTTCTCACACTGCCTTGCATGCTGCAAAATGCTCAAAGATGGTACCACGAATTAAAACTCCAGGCAGCTGTAGAGAATGCCTGCATAGAATAAGTGAGCCATTAAACATCCCCAATGTGTTCTCACTGTAAAATGTCTCTCAACATCATCCCAGATATGTTTTATAAAGTACTAGTAGTAAGACATTAAAAATGACAAAAATGTCTTTAATCTATTTTTAAAAATGTAATCATCTGAGATATGATTCACCTCACAATAAATAGTGATTGCCCAGACCGGTCTGTCCAGCTGCAGAGAGCTTTGTGAAGCAGGAAGACATCTACTTTCCAAAAGATCCTCAGTGGTCTGGCCCTGCTACTTAGGACTTGGGGCAAGGACAGATGGGACAGTACATCTCCCTCTTTTGAGCAAAACAAAACAAAATGCAGTATGCCTTGTCATTAACCAGCTATCACCACTGCAAGAGCTAGATGGACCCGGAGTGCTGGAGACAATATCCAGCCCTCCTCTGTCCAAAATCACTGCCCTCTGTTGCTTGTCATGTGTGCTGTGACTGTGCGTGCTGTGAGGACAACGGGTAAGGTGGGAGCCTCTTCCTTCAGGGAACTGGAGGCTACTTGTGCTCATAAAAGACAGGGTGGAAGGCTGTCTGTGCAGGGTCTAAGAAACAGAGGGAGCCAGCAACTACAGGGAGAACAGAGGCAAAGGAGGCACTGGCCAAGCCGGATGAGGACTCTGAAATTTTCCTCCATTCTGGAGTGTGTCTGACAGCTTCAGTCAACACCAGGGTTTCTCTTTAAGTTTATTTAAATAGATCAGACATCACTAAGTTTACTAAGCACAGGCTGAAGGAGCAATTGTATCTCAATTCTGTATGCACTGTATGCAGTATCCTTTAGGGACCGTGTGTTTGAGTCTTCATCTGCTCCAATACAGCAGCTGCTAGGACACACCCTCAAAGCTACAGCGGCTCACAAAATAAAAATATATATTTTAAAGATAATGCTTTTTATTTATGCCTCAAGAATTTCAAAATCTCTAGGGTAAGCCTTGCTAGTGGAAGGCACAGAAGTATCTGGCTAAGACTGATAGAGGATGAAAGTGATCCTCAGACCAGAGAATCCACATCCAGTCCTCCAAGCAAAACATAAGTCAACTGAAGGTTCATGCCCTGGCCCTCCTACTAAATTCCCAGAGCTCTTTGCTACAGTGTCTCTACCCCAGACCATTGTCTTTGCTCTTAGTGGGTATTAGAGTCTAATCCCAGCTCGTTCCACATGTGATGCTAAATGCTCTCACTTTCCTGGGGGTTGATGTTGTAACAGGAGAGTTTTATGACAACACAGCACAGGTTTCCAAGCCCAGTGAAGGTAGGAATGGCTCCAGCTACACGCGTACTGCCTGGACACAGTATGAGACAGAAGGAGCCGATGACCCTGAGATCAGGCCAGGAACTGGTGCTACAAGGTGGATACAGCTGTCAACAGAGCCGGTGACCCAGGGTAGGGACCTCTGGGACAGACCAATGTCAGGGGAACCTTTGGTCTAATGATCTATCTCATGCACAGCTGGATATGTGGGGATAGCTAACACAGACCCTGTTAGCAGAGCAGTAGTGCTCCAGCTTAAGGATGCCTGTAGGATGCAGAACCCACAGCTCAGTATTCCAGAGTAAGACACCTGGGGCAGACCCTTATTAGCTGGCCCCACTGCCCATCGCTCGAAGGCGTGGGAAGCTGAAGAAGGAACCCATGACCCAGTGCTCTGCGGTGGGGACATCTGAAACAAGTTCCTGGCATCTAAATCTACGCCCAGTGTTTCAGGGCAGGGGCATCCGAGGCCGACTTTTGTGAGTCGGGTCTACAATCCAATGTTCCCCAGTGGGGAAAGCTGTTTTGGGAGCCTGTTTTAATAATGAAACTAGACTCATAGATCTTTTATGTGCCCGTGCAGAGGACAGGAACTCAAGAACAGACAGCAGCTCACAGCACATGGTGATGGAATCAGAGCTGGGAAGTAGTTCCCAGACCAGCATTCCTGAATTACCAACCCAGACGTGGGCTTCCAGCAGGGTTGACTTCAAGGACCCCCATGTGCACTGCCTGCCACCATCAGCCTTCTTAGAGCTCTGATTCTCAGCTGGCTACAGAAAGATCACTGGATTCACTGCAACCAGAGCGACACCAATGTAGACTTAAAACAAATGAGTGCTCCTGAGAGCCCATCCTCAAGGGTCATTTCCTCAGTTTGGGTCAGTTTTAAGAGTATTAAAGAGTTGCCCACTCATAAAACTAAATAGATATTGAGAAACCCAAGTGTATGACTCTAAAAATAGAGACAGCAGTGGGGACATGGAAGGCTGCCCACAGGTGTCTAACTGATAAGGAGACATTACAATCTTGGCTCACCTTTTGCTGACCCAATAACATCCAGGCTGACTTTGGTGTGACGTGTCACTGTGCAGGGTTCTTGAAAAGCTGGGCGGTCTCTAGAGAGAGTGAACTTGAAGGGCATGGACCACGTCCCAGATGTTACTGAACTCAGGGACTGGGTGTGTTTTCCTTCCTTTGTCCTGAGTCCTAAAGCAAAGTAGGCAACATCAGCAGGACTTCATGTAGGAGATGTGCCTAGCCTCATAGCTGGGGCAGAGGGGCCTGGGGTCCCTGAAAGGAAGTCACCAAAACGAGAGCAGATCTTCAAAGGCATTGATGAGGATGGCCCAGAAGTGGAGGTCACATAGAAGACAGTGGGGTTGGGACAGAGCCAGGACATGGTACAGGATTTATGCCTGGCTGACCCTCAGGATCATTCGAACCCCAAGAGCCCAGAATAGAGGATGAGGAGAGTGAACAGGACCCTGTGGGGGCGTGATGAGCAACACTGTCATTTTTTCTCTGTCGGTGGCCCTGTGGCCTTGTCTTAGGTGCTCATCCCCACATGATGAGTGCTCTTACTGGAGCAGGGCATCCTCATTCACAGTGGCCGTGTGTTGCTGCTCTCATCGACCCAAGGACTGGTTCCTTCCTGCAACCACTCTGGAGATCCCATGAGCCCTGCTCTCACTGGGACCTGTTTTTGGTGAGGGCTTAAGATACATGCGATATGAGGAGCCCCCAAACATGCAATTGATTGGCTGGAAAGACTTAGCTCCCGCCCCAATCCTCAGGTGGAGTCAGTCAACATGGTCTTGAAAAGCAGGGTCATTCATATGTGTCAAGCCTTGCCTGGCTTCAGCAGACCCAGCACCTCCAACTGGGTCTGCTATGCTGTTTGCTAGCTCAGCCCACCAAGTGTCAGGAAGGCCTGGGCCTGCCAAGATGGAGGTGATAATAGTAGAACTTCACGCTGTACTTCTGAGTCCCCACTGAGCTGGCAGGGCTTACCATGAACCAGAAACCTCTGAGCAGTCTGGAAAGCTGGCCAGGAAGTGTGAGGGAGGACAGGAGTGACAAGAAGACAAGGAAAATGGGTGGGAGGGTCCTGCAGCAGAGACACTGGGATGGGACCACTGGCTAGACCAAGATCACTAGCAAGTCCTTTCACGGAACCACAAAGCCCAAGAGGTCACAACGTGACTGCATTTGCTCTGATGGAATCTCTTACTTAGAGTCAAAGAGGTGAGGGCCAACAGAATCCAGCAAGAAAATAATTTATAGGCTGGGGTTGAGGCAACATTTTATTTTTTAAAAAAATCTGTGTGTGTGTGTGTGTGTGTGTGTACACTTGTATAGGCCGAGGGAGGTGATGAGTGTGTTCCTCTGCCATGGCTCACCACTTTATCCCCTCTCGTTGACCTTGTAGATCAATCCCTGCTTTAGGGTGCTTTTTGTTATCTTAGTGGCCAGCAACCCACTCCCCAGTGCTGAAATTCCGAGCCCATGTGACTATGCTCAAATTTTTCTGCAGCTGCTGGGATCCAGACTCAGGACTTGGTGTTTTTTTGCAGCAGGTGTTCTTATCTAATGAGCCATTGGCCCCAATTTTAACTTCCTCTTAGTAATTTATTTTCAGGTTGAATAAGATAACATACATACGCACATCAACAGATAAACAGATAAAGAAAATACGACAGATATACGCCATAAAATATTAGGCAGCCATTAGAAAAAAACAAAATCCTGTCCTTTGCATAAAACATGGATAGAATTGGAGATTGCCATGTTGGAAAATAAGCCAGAGTCACAAATACGACATGCTTTCTCTCATCTGCAGAATGCACGCTCTAGAAGTTTAGATGCAAAGGTGAAAGGGGCCTAGAGGGGAGGGGTGCAGAAGAAGAGGAAGCAGGACAGGCGAAGGGAGAGATGTATATTTAAGTGCCTGCAGAAAATGTCACAAGGAAGTCTGTCATTTTGTACAACTAAGGCACACAATAAACTTACTGCTTTTACATCTTTTACACGGGATCTAATAATAATAAAAAGTTAAACGACTAAAAAAAAACAAAAAACAAAAAACAAAAAAAAAAAAACTATGTGAAGAGTGGCCAGGAAGAAGCATCCCTTTCTTCAAAAACTTATACCCAACAAATACCCCTAAATTCAGAAATCTTTGATTTTTAACAGGCTTCAGACTAAGAATGGCCTGTCACCCACTGACGCATTTGTTTCCACTTTCTTTCACTGTTCCAGCCATTAACTTGCAGGCCTGCGTGTAGGGCACAGAAACGCACTGTGACGTGGGCTTTGCTGAGTGACTGACGCCTGCCCCAGACTGGGGCTTCTTTTTAATAGGACTTTTGTTTTAGTTGCATTTCTTAAGCTGATTAGTAAGGATGGGATTTTAATTGGGGTCCCCATTTTCTTTGAGTCTTTGGAAGACATCAGTGTGGGTTTTTTTTTTTTCCAACACATAATTAATCAGTGGAGGAAAATCTTCCCAGGAATCGCTTTGTTCTTCCTCATTCTGTAGAGAATTATCCGGTCTTGGTCAAAGCAGGTTAGACCTCCATACAAAAGATATCTTAATGATGTCAAAACGAAGAGCGCGTTTCTCACCTTTGGGCCAGAGAGAGAGGAAGAGTATCTTTTTCTTTTTTAAAGTAGCCGGCCTGTCCAAAGCCTCCAGCCCTCACTTCATTATGGCTGGACTCTCACAAATCCGCACAAGTGTGAGAGCTTCCTGCCTGGGCCCCAGAGCAGCAGTGGGAATGGCCCTCCATCGCCGCAGGAATGCATTTATGATCATGCAATGCTTAAGTCTGTTTTTATTTCTCATTTTATGGAAAATGCAGCCGTAATCCCTTCAGAATTCCCCTCCGCTTAAATCTCAGAGAGCGTTCTCGGCCGCCTCTTAACGTCTCAAGGGTCCTTCAAATTGCATAAGCCCATATTCAACAGGTAAAGCCCACTTTGTTCTGTAGAGATGGCTGGAAATAACGCAAAATTAAAGATTTAATCTTCTGGGGGCCGACGTGGCCCTTCCTTGGTCTGTCACAAAGAAACTGAAAGTCTAGCTTGTACCTCCTCAAGATGCAGGGAAGTCTTTGATTGGCAGTGCCTGCTGCATTGATTCCCCAAAACTGTGATGTTAGAAAGTTTATTAATACAATTAAACAATTAAGAAACCAGGGCAGCCTACAAGGGTGTGGGAGAGCTCCTTCCTGGTGACAGTTGCTTCCACCAGCAACCTAACACACCACATTTACATACAGGGGAATGAAAGGACCAAGCTTTTGTGACAAATTAAGTATTTTGTCAAACTGACAGAAAAACCATGGTCCTACCGACATCACTCGGAAGTGGCAGTCAGAACACTGATGTGAGAGGTTGGAGATGAGCCGAAGCCCTGGGTGCGGAACATGTCACCAGGCATTCCAGGGACTTCCAAGCAGAAAATTAAATTCAGTCTGTAATAGAATTAACTCCCCAAATTCAGTGTTTCTAGAGACATGATAGGAGAGGTTTGTGTCTGCTAGCTTGCTGCTGAAACCAGGTCCACAAATAGATGGGTGTTTATGCAAACAGTCTTCCCTGTCTTTGACCATGGGAAGTCCCCTGTAGATACTTGTTGCTTTAACTTTTCCTAGAGATATGTGAGCAAGAACCTATTCACCCCAGATAAGGCACCAGCGCAGTAAAGATTCCACCCAATTCCAACCCGGTGAACCGATGGAGTTATTGAGTTTCATAACAGAACATGGGTGAGGGGCTCATGCTCACAGGATTGTAGATGACCCCAGGGCAGCCGTATCACTACCAAGACCCACCATCACAGATGGTGACCTCGTGGAAATTGCATCATGGAGTCCCACTTTTGGTGAGCCTTCCGCCTCCTATACACTCTAGAAGTTCCCAAGACCCCTTGCAGCTGGAGAGGGGGCTAGGACAGAGTCATGGCAAGGACACAAGATGAGGGTCCTTTGACTCCCACACTCTATGGAATGCTAAAAGCTTCATTACTGCTCCAGAATACCTGTCACTATATCCTGTATCTGGCTGCTAATTTAGTTGCCATGGCTACTAAGCCCTGGTTATTTGTACTCAGAGATGGCTGGGATGGTCATGGTGTGTCTGGATAGAAATGCCACGTTGTAACATGTTGTAACAACTTTATTCCTCAGCATTCTGTCTCTGTCCTTTTGGAATCCCCAGGGGAAAAACTTACTATCTTTGGAAGAAGGATTCTGAATGGGATGGGAGGTCTAAGGGATGGGCATTCACTGAAATGAAGAGGAAATTCAGGGATGGAACCGAAGTCTACCTGAGTTGGAACAGTCCTGGGCTGGAGCCCCACCATGGCTTTCCTGGTGGGAGTTCCAAGGCAGAGCCTTTCGCCTTGTTGGACAAATACATGGGCCATGTGGAGGCATCTACTGGAGAAGAGAGAAGATTCTAACTGCAGCCCTTGGATGCTAAACTTGATCAGGTGACGTGGAGAACAAGAAACAGCTGCAAGCTCTGCAAACCCTGCATTCGAGCGTCGTGATTCCAGATGGCCACACTGAAGAGAAAGCCCACTCTGGCAAAGCCAGGGGAACTCTGGAACACCCATGACCCTGAGGTCACACACACACAGGATCCTGAGCGGCATGGCTGGAAATATGAGTAAACCCTGCACAGTGAGCAAAAGATGCCGGGAAACAGAAGTCACGTGGGCACGCATGAATGGAGAGAGACCCTGGTGGTAGAAGGTTTTCTTTACCCTCTCTGAGGTCATACCTCCTCCAGGACTGTGTCACTACCATCACGGCCACCAGTGAAGCCTGACACTAGAGGCTGACCCTGATCTGGGAGCAAATGAGGTGGGCTGGACCACCCCAAATGTCCCCATTTGGGCTCTGGAAACGTGTGTTTGGCATTCTGTAACCTTCACTTGCCAGTATTTTTATTTGTACCTTCAGTGGCAAAGGAGCAGGTAAGAAGTGCCCCCCCAAGGACACTGTCAGCAGAAACTGGTGTCACCAAAGGCTCCACAGCAGCCTCTGGGGGCTGACACATCTCAGAGCACAGTTGTCCAAATTGTCAGCATTTGGGTGTCTCTTCTGAATGCTAAGTGAAACACAGGATGAATGTGGCTACAGGAAGGTTACAGAGAGTTTGTTCAGCCTGGTGCCCCCCCCCAATGATGATCATAGATTTCCCCCGAAAAATATAGCCTGTTGCTACTGCTTTTGGTTGCCCACCAGCTAAGTGGTAAGACCCTGGTGCTAAAGACACCTAAGCTTAGGCTGCAGAAAGACCAAGCTGGAACTGATCTGGAAGCTTCTTCCCTGCTGGCTAGCTGACTTAGCACCAGTAGGTGCTTTGAAGCTTGCCGGATAAGAAAATGTATCAGCAGACTTGTGTGGCTGTGGACTGTATGTATCATATAACTGAAGGCAAGATGTTGGTGCTATGGTGGCATGATTGTTCTGGAAGCTGTCAAACACTTTCTGGTTGAATTTGAGGCCCACTTCAAAGGTGGGAATTCATGCCCAGTACTGAAAACCTGGTCAAAAGTTCAGGGCTTGGAAGGTCATAGGCCCTAGGCAGAAACCTATGTTGTTTTGAAGAATGGAGGTATTGTCAAACAGCCTTTTACATACTCATGTTTATACTTAAAGATTTATGGTGCTCTCAACTGTGGTCAATGAAACTTCTTTTTACAGTGAATGTCATGCTGAAGGTAATGTAGACATTCATCATAGGTCAAATTAACACATCTTCCCAGAAAATCCATCCACGGAGAAGCAACAGGCACCTGGAAACTTGAACAAGGAAACCCTATTCTAACTACACTCAGAACATGTAACCTCTCCTACATGGGTCTTCTTGGGTCTACATGGGTCATCAGATTGGCCCATCATAGAACTCTCTGCCTCAGTCCTCTTCACCTGTACCAGTGACCCACAGGCATGACCAGGAAGGTGTGTTAATTTGACTGTCAACTCAACAGGATTTGAAATCACCTAGGAGACACACCTCTATCTGTGTTCCTCCTGGGGACGTTTGCAGAGATGTTTGACTGAAGAGGAAAGGTCAATCCTCAAAATGGGTGGTACCTTCTGAGGCAGCCCAGATATGAGGAGTCTGAAAAAAGCCATATCACCTGCCTGCCCCTCATTATTTTTCCTGAACAAGAGTGCCCGCCATTGTCACCATCAGACACCTGCTTTCCAACATGGACTCAACACCAGTGACCCTCTAGGAAGCTTCTGCTTTTGAAGACCCGACTGAGACTGCTGAGGTGTCCAGCTTTGTGAACTGGGCAGCTGTTGGGTTCTCAGCCTCTCTGGCACTGTTAGACCAATCCAATAAATAAATCCATGTTTATGGTGTGTGTGTGTGTGTGTGTGTGTGTGTGTGTGTGTGTGTGTTCTCCTGGTCCTGATTCTCTAGAGAACCTTGATTGATACAGCAGGGTGGGTTTGCCTTCATTAACTATTTAAACTTGCACTTGAGCACAAAAACATAGCAGGTTCCTGGAAAACTTTCCCAACTAAGAATTCAAAGCAGGATGCTGATTTGGGGATGGTAAAGCTTTGGTGATTAACATTCAATCTTGTCTGCTAATTTATGAAAACACGAAAGCATAGAAAACTTCTAATTCTATTTCAGAAGACTTGTGTGAAACTCAGCCTGATGTGAGGTCCATCAGCTCCCTCACGCTGTGCTGAGTTCCATACCTGGCTGCAGAAGGGAAAAGACAGAGTTCTGGGTGTTGTCTCTCTTATCGCACATCCAAAAAGAATGAGGCTGGGGCTCTAGATTTTAATTTAATCCCATCAAAATAGCATTGCTACTCAGAATATCCAGACTAGGGATCAGTTCCTCCACTGAAAAGAATACTTACTATGCATGTTAACTTAGAAACCAGACAGATGAACAATCTGTAGTGGTGCTAACGCATGTGGTGGGAAACAAGGGGCTGAGCCTCCATCCATTGGCAGCACGGAGACAAAGTTCTTGTCTAATCTCCAAATGATGACTAACCAGGAGTCAGCTTTCCAGGCTAGCCATAGAAGTCTACTTGAACCCCAAATTGACTTGGCTTCTTTGTTCCTCTATATGTGTCTATGTTGAGTTATTCCTCCTTCTGCAGTTCTGTAAAGGTTCATTACAAACAAAACACCCTTTTCCAGCTTAAAGAACTCATCTCAATGTGACAGCCACAGAAGGTTCTCCAGCAGAGGACTCTCCCTAAACTGCCAACCTTTGCCATATAAACAAACGCCTGGAGCCTGGAGAGGTTTTCGTTTGGAGATTGGTGAGATAATTTTGCTCACAACATTGTTAGCAGTTGCAAAGAACAGAAACCATGCACTTTCCCGAGAAATGAACAGAACCTGGCCATTAATTATCGCTAATAATTGCTTCTGCTTAAAAGTAAACATGTTTCACTTGGCAGACAGTGTTGGTGGTGTAGTGATGTTAGACTTTGTGGGAGGAGGGCAACTAGGCATCTCTACAGACCTAAGCGCTGTGTGAGACACGAACATACAACTATTCACCCTGAAAAGGAAATAGCAGAACAAAATATGAATATCTCCAAAATCCAACTTGGTGAACCTGTGAGTTTATTAGCCTTATTTGTAAGAGTAGGCCGAGGAGTTACCTTCAAGAGTATGGATGATTCAAAGCATCACCAAAAGCTGACCCCAGCATGAGTGATGATCCATGGAAAATGGAACCCTGAATCTCCCAACATGACGGGCAGCCAGTTCAACTAGTCTAAAGAATGTCTCTTCCAGGCAGTTCTGTTGTTCTGAGTCTCCTTGTAGCTTATATAACCTTGGGGAGGGAGGTGCCTAGTGCATCTGGTCAGTTTCAGGGACATCCTGAAACTTCTAGGCTTATGTTCCTGTCTTAAAGAGCCTCCTTCTAGAATTCCTTGCATCGTAATATGTTTGGAAGAAAACTGCTACACAACATTGTCCTCTGAGACCTGATCAGATCCCAGAGGAAAATATCAAGGTCATTTGAAGGTCACCCGTGTCTTCTGTGTAATGAGTCATATAACAAATGGGCAAAGGTTTCCACCAGTTAGTACCAAGTATCTCCCCACAGAATGACTATCCCTTTCTCAGAGGCCCGTGTGGCCAGAGAGGAAGGTGCTCCATTTTGAATTCATGTCCATGCCAATGATTGAGTGTTCCGCCACAGAGCCCATGGTTCTGTGTAAGTTCTGTGTAAGGACTTCCATCCTGTGTTTGTTCTATTGGGACCTTTAGAGATTGCCAGGATACACCGACTGTCATCTTAAAGACCAGACCAGAGCATAAAGGTACCAAGGATTCCCAGAGACAGAAGCTTATAACTAGCTTCCAAATCCTCCCCCACTTAAGGAGATGATCTCCACTTAAGGAGATGCTTTCAAGGGGAGGTAAAACCTAACCAAGAATTACCAAAGAAGACAGCGCACAATCAGGTTGGTATGTGGTGTGAAAAGGGATCTAGAGGTAGGCTTATTGCTCCCTAAGACAGTTTAAAGCATTGTCTTAGTTAGCTTTAACTGTTAACTTGATACAACCTAGGGAGGTTAACGGAGAAGAGAATCCCCATTGAGTGGTTTTCCAGACAGACTGGTCTATGGCATGTCTGTGGGGGATTGTCTTGATTGCTAATTGGTGAAAGTGCCTCTGTGGGCAGCACTATTCCCTAGGCATGTGCCTCTGGGCTGTATTTATAAATAAGTCATGGTTTCTGCTACACCTCCTTTGCTGCGAGGCAGCTCTTGCTTGAGCTCTCACCCTGACTTCCCTCGATGATAGACTGTGACCTGGAATTATAAGCCAAATAAACCCTCAGCTCCTCTGAGCTGCTTTTGGTCCATAGAAGCATAAAGCAATGCTCATGTTTTCACCTCTCCTATCCTCTGCAGTGCCTTGCACACAGGTGGCCTCTTTCCGTTTTCCTCTTCGTCATTTTCCATTGTCTCCTGTTGTATAGAGGGCCACTCGTTCATTTCCTGGCCGCCCGGACTTCCAAAATAACCACACAGAAACTGTATTAATTAAATCACTGCGTGGCCAATTACTTAAGTGCATTGCTAACTAGCTCTTACATCTAGGATTAACCCATCTCCATAATTTTATATTTTACCACAAGGGTCATGGCCTACGGGCAAGGTCTCAGCATGTCTGTCTCTGGCGGCAGCTCCATGGCTTCTCTCTGACTCTTCTTCCTTTCTCCCGGCACTTAGTTTAGCTTCATGCTCCTACCTAAGTTCTGTCCTATCTATCAACAGGCCAAAGCAATTCATTACTCACCAATGGTATTCAGCATTCAGAAAGGAATCCCACATCAGTCTCCTCTCCATCTGGCCTGTTCCTCTTTCCCATGCTGGCTTTTCAGACCCTCCACCATTTCCAGGGCCAGCTTTTAGCAATGAGTTTTCTTCTTCAGTCTGTGCCAAGGTTTCCATACTACTATTCCCTAGAACATTTCCGTTTGAAAGAGAACATGACAAAAACAAGCAAACCTCAAAGGGCTTGGAGGCCACAGGGGGCTCTGGGGAGCAACCTATGGATGTTCCTAGGTTCTAGCCCTCTGGGAAGACTCCCCTCAGAGCTGGTCCTCACAGCACTGCAGACTAGTTCCTCTGGTTTAAGCTGACACATAGAATATCTTATGTCCCCACAGCACAATGGATCAAGGGTACCTATCCCATGGCTCTATTATCTAAGAACTACTCATGGGAAGATGTACTCTATTCCCAAGCAGTATTTTCTAGTGCTGTGCCTGGCCTCTGCCAGCCATTACAGCAGCCTGCAGAGAGTGCCTGGGCATAGTCTCCCTCTCTTTCTAGGTGACTAGGTTCTAAAGGCCAGCAAACATGGACTCAGTGCTGCCCTGCCTGACCTGGCAGTGACAGTCTTTAGAATGAGACACAGTGCTCCATATCCCCTGAGAATCTTTTCTGTCATTGTCACACTTGTACCCTGATGTTTAGAAGTAAATCCATTCCTCCTGTTACTTCACCCATGAGGAAGATAGCACACATGTGTGACCACCTCAGGTCACACAACTCTGTGACATCTGTCACTGCCCAACCCAGCCACAAGACCCCAACCTCTACTCCCTGTCTGAGTGGAGACAATCAGATTGCTTTTGATTTGCTAGGCACAATTTTGATAGTTAGGAATGGATTCTGGGTCATGGAGAACCTCTGGTGATCCATGTTTGAGATGAAGAGAGTGACAGAATATTGCCAGGGTTCCCACCAAATAAAGGAACAACAATACGACCCCAGAGGTTTCCGAGAGCTCACCCGCATCTGTGGTGACAGGTGAGGGTGCCAGGGGCACTGTGACTGCCCCTTAGCTTAGCCAATAAATGGTTTCTGGCATTTTAAATTAACTGCTCTCCAAACAGCCAGTTGGGAAGACAAGCCTTGACTCTACCATGACTGGGGTGAGGACGCTCACACACAGATGGAAATGTCACACTGCAGCCCTCAAACCTGTACTACCATCCTGTGCCCATCAAAATTTAAAGGCAATTTTAAAGAGCTAGGGTCCCATTTTACAGGTACTGATATCAAAGAGTGGGGCACTGGTCCATTTCTTGGTTAAATTTACATAGACATTCAGGATTCCTGACCCTGTGCTAGACTCGGGGGACACTGTAATGTGCTTGGAGGTTTAGCACAGTGTTGAGGTACTCTCTGGTCACTCTGGTGAACCCACATTGACTGTCCACGATGGGGTCAGTGCCTGAATGAAAAGTCTGCATCTTTGCATCCTGAGTAAGCCATTGGCAAACTGTTCTTTAAGCCTTGTGCACTGTGACCTGTAAGGGCCATTCAAGAGTGCCCCGAGCCAGGTCCACAGCTGGGGTTTGTCCTGTAGATAATCCAGGGTGGCTGCCGTGTAGTCCTGAGGCCAGTTACTCTTTAGAACCAAGCTGTGGTGACAGTGCAGAGTCACCATAGTGAGAAATCATTAGACACTGTGGTCTCTGAATCATGCTGGTCCTAAGAGGACACCTCATGGGAAAGGAAAAGCAAAGCCCACTCCAGTCCACCTATCTGATCTGTGCACCATGACAGCTCACCAGGACACCGGGGTAACATGGGACTGTGCGGAGCACACCTGTGACAGCATGGGAGCACTTCAGGACAGTGGGGCAGCCTTGGACTGCATGGAGTACAATCTGTAGGACAAGGTCCCTCTGTTCATCATTGTGGGAAGCACCTGGCTTGACCTGCAGCTCTGTTGCCATGGTACCTGAAACCCTTGGTTTCCATGGTACCACTCCTGGAAAGTAGGCAGAAGATGACTGGTCTCAAATGTGTGTTTTTCCTCTTTCTTTCTTTTCTTTTTCTTTTTGGTTTTTCGAGACAGGGTTTCTCTGTAGCTTTGGAGCCTGTCCTGGAACTAGCTCTTGTAGACCAGACTACTCTTGTAGACCAGACTGGCCTCAAGCTCACAGAGATCCACCTGCCTCTGCCTCCCAAGTACTGGGATTAATGGCATGTGCCACCACGGTTTCTCCCCTTTCTCAAATACTCATATAAAGAGTGTATATATGCCACAAGAGCTGTGAAGGTCTTAAAGTCACGTGTGCTAATGACAGCTAGTCCACCAGACACAACTCATATGACCACCGTCCTCCCTCCTCAATGCTAGCCTTGCCTTCCTGTCTGAGAATGAGCCACTGGTGAGATCAAACAGATTAACTTAAGGTCAGGAATGGATTCTTCTAGACATACACATACACACAGATGCCAACACAGGAGCTCATCCCTCTGATGTCCGCACCTCCCGAGACAACAGGTGAGGCTGCTGAAGTGTGTGGGGCTGAGTGAACAGGAGTTTGAAAGAGAAGCCTCAACATGGAGGAAGAGGGAGCCTGGAGGTAACTTGCCAGATTCTCAGCCTCATTGCACACATCCACCAAACCCAGATTCCTGCTGGACGCTCTAGCTGTCGATGTTAGGTGCTGCTGGAGTGAGGGGGGCTGATGCCAAGTCTTGCCTGAGGTATTTCATCTAAAGGAGGTCCCAGAGCTATGTGTACCTGCAGAGTCTGGGGACCCAGTTATTGCTACTGTCAGGAGCTGTCCTAAGCTCTTGTATAATCAGATGTCCAGTCTCACTGACTTACAACATCTGTCCATCAGAGCAAAGTTCTCCCCTCTCTTCATTACATTAGTTTTGACAGCTGGGCATCTACTGAGCAAAGAATGTCATCACATGAGTGAGTGAGTCATTTTTGAAGACTCATTTATGAAGAATCATTTTTCCTTTCTGGGCACTGGGAAGTTTAGGATCCAGGCACCTGCATCTGATGGGTGATGGATTTGCTAGAAGATGTCATGGTGGAGGACAACCCATGTTGACACAAGGCAGTGAAGGAAGACAGTAGGGTCTGAAAGCTCACCTTTAGCCCAGCTCTGGTAAAAACACTGATCAACCCAATGCCCAAGAACTGAGACCCCAGGATAAACTCTCTTCTCCAAACACCTTGCTATGTGGGGATTTCCAAATATGAATTTAAGGGTCACAATCAAGCCATGCCGAACTCAGCACCACCTCACTTTTTTTGCATTTGAGGGAGAATGATACCTCTTTTGGCACTGCAAACCCAAAGGCCTCTCTGCTGCAGCCCACGCCTGCTGGTCCTGTGACTCCTCTTTAGTCCTCTGTTGACTGAATATCTTTGTCTGGAGTTCTATTCTACATGCTCTTTTTGTTCTCAGGATTGAGATAGAATTTTCTAGAAGTGTTATGGCCTCATGGAGGCTGTGATGGGTTGAATAAGATTGGTCCTTCATAGGCTCATAAATTTGAGTGCTTGTTCACCAGGGAGTGGTACTATTAGGAGGTATGGCCTTGTTGGAGTGGGTGTGATCTTGTTGGAAGAAATGTATCATCGAGGGTGGGCTTTGGGGTTTCAAATGTTCAAGCCAGGCCCAGTGTCTCACTTTCCTGGTGACTATGGATCCAGATATAGAACTCTCAACTGCATCTACAGCACCATGTCTGCCTGCACACTGCCAAGCTTCCTTCCCACCATGACGAATGGACTAAACCTCTGAAACTGTAAGCCAACCTTAATTCAATGCTTTCCTTTTTAAGAGTTGCCATGGTCTTGGTATATCTTCAAAGCAATAAAATACTGACTAAGACAGAGACTGGGAGGAGTTCTCTTGTAGGAAGTCCTGCCCTTTTTTTCACACACAGGGACCACATAGCCTCACCAGCTTTGGGTCACTTTAACATGCCTGAGTCCTGCCATTCTGGGTTTGCGTGGGAAGCTGCCTGTTTCACAGGCTCTATGTACTCCTAACCTAAGCCCCAGCTGGATCAGTGTCCAGCCTTCATAGCACAGTTAGAGGAATGAAATCCATACCACATTTTGTATTGTTGTCCTCAGCACATGTCCTCACATATTAGTATACTGTATAGTATGTTGATATGATATAGATTTTAGATTATATTGACCTAGAATCATATAGGAGTCAAGCCTCTGGTATGACTACTAGAGTTTCTAAATGGAGAAGCCCCTCCCTAAATGTGGATGGTGCCACTCCACAAGCAGGGATTTGATTATTTTAAATGTGGAATTGAGCCGAGGATCCGCATTTACCTCTCTCTGCTTCCTGATTGCAGATGCAGTGTGACCATCTGCCTCACCATCCTGCCAACATCAACTGCATCCTTGAACTGGGAGCCCAGAAAAAAATGGTCCCTTTTCTGGATTCATTTGTCAGGTGTGTTCTGACACCATAATAATAAAAGTAACTAAACAGCATACAAAATACGGGCTTCCTTATGGTCTTGTGGTCCATCTTTATCATTGTGGAGCACAGATTTTCATAGAACACATACAGTATACTGACTGGGAGATGAGTAAATAGGACTAGTGGGCTGAAAAGGCTCCAAAAAACCATAGCCCTTGTAGGAGTGGACAAGCTAGTGGGGTAATAACTCAGAGGGTTTTCACAGGAAACAGTTGACCCTTAGGAGACCCTGGAGAGCTGGACTCAGGAAGCATAGCCACAACAGAATAAAGGGACAGGTGTAGGTAGTTTCTCAGGCAATATTGATGGGAACCAGAAGCAAACAGGTGTTGTCTTCCTGCTGTGGCCCCAAGTTCCTATCCACGTCCCCATTGGCAGGTCCTCAGATATCCTTCTGGCCAAGGAGAATGACCTCTAGTGAATGGCTTAGCTCCCTGCTTTCTGTCTTCTCTTCCCAAGCAGATGTTGGTGATGTCCCTCCAGGTCCCCTGGGGCCATTCCTTGGGGACAGAGCTGGGAAAACTATCACCTTAGACTTTTCTGGTCTCAGTGCAGGTGAGAAAGTCCCAGATACTTGCTCAATATGTGCAAAGGGAGCTGGAGATTCTGGGGACCCCATGTGCCAGTCCAATCTACAACAAGGGGTGAACTAAATGCCCCAAGCTTCCCACTGTAGGTTAACTTTGCTATGCTTCTCTGGGGGCTTTGGATCGGACTGACCCTTTGTCCCCCACTCCATGCTCAGTCTACCCGCACATTCTCTAGGTCATTGCACCACCTGTCTGCACTTGAGCTCTTCCTACAGAAACGCTCCTCAGGGCACACAATCCAAGCTGCCTTCTGCTGGTGGGTGAACCCCTTTGCCCACAGGTAGGCACTGTCTACCAACCAGACAGCAAGTATCCTGTATGAGGCTATTCCCCATATTGCCCATATTGCCCATGTGACTTCTGTGCAATGCCATAAGCTTGCCAACGTCTCTGGATCCGCTGACTTCTCTATAGAATTGACACTTGTGTGGAGTTACTACTCTAAACCCAGTTTCTTGTCTGTTTTGCTGTCTGCCATCTGTAATAACACACTAGGTTGGGGTACCATATGTTAGCCATGGTGTGTCAATGCTGCCTGTTGTGCGGTGCTATTCTCGGGGAGATTTGAGTAAACCTCTTCCAACCCTATGTAAGGAAACTAATGGCAAACTAAAATAACATTGCCGAAGTCCAACTTGATGAACCAATGAGTTTGTTGGAGTTACTGACAGGAGTGTGGGTGAGGGTTACTTACAGGAGCAGTAATATCTTAAGAATGGTGTCACCAAAGGTCTATCCCAGCTTGGATGATGGCTCACGAAAGCTGGAAACCTGGAGTGCCCTATAAGGGGCATGACTGGTCTCTCTTCCAGCAGCTCAGAGTGTCTTACAACAGTTTTCCCTGCTTCGACGTGCTTGAGGAAGGCAGGCCATAGTGAATTCGATCAGTTTCATGAACTTCCTGGAGCTTTTTAGATGTTCAATTTTTGAGTTTTAAGGAGCCTCTTCGAAGGATGGAATATTTCACCCCCTTTAGAACAAGCTTGCCTCTAAGATGAATGTTTTATCTCCCAAGAGATCATTACTGTGGAGGTTTGAATGGGACCAACCTGTGGAGGCTCATGTTTAAATGCTTCATGCAGAGTCAGTAGAATGATTTGGGAAGAATTGGGAGTAGTTGCAGGAGGTGTGCCACTGCAGGTGGGCTTTCATGTCTCAGAAGCCAATGCCATATCCAGGTTTCCCTGCCCTGCCCCCTCATCCTGCTTTTAGATGAGGATATAAGTTCTCAGCTACTGCTCTAGCACCGTTTCTGCCTGCCTGCTGCCATGTGCCCTGCTGTGATGGTCATGGACTCACCCTCTGACACTGTAAAACCTCAATAAACCCTTCCTTCCTTGAGGTGTCTTGGTCATGATGTTCCTCACAGCAGTAGGAAAGTAATCAAGGCAGCTCTGCAAACCACACAGCACTTCCATGTATAGGCAGCACCCACCATTGCGGTATGTATACTCATCATCTCTGGACAGCCCCGGAGCAGGGGGTGCAAGGCCATCAGGACCCGTCTCTCTGAACCCAGGTCACATGAACACGGACCTTTGGTGGTGGTGTGGGGCAGGACCTCTGGAAAACAGCAGCTTCATCACCTAATGGTATCATGGTCCATACATAACAAGGCCTTCCACTTCCTGATCTGAGCCTGACGCTCCCAAGGGGTGAGAGCCCTCTGTGAGTTTCTAGCCTTTCCTCAGAGATGTTCCAGGTGAGCTGAGCTGACAGGTAGGGGCACAGGAAGGGCACTGACAGCCTTTCCTCAGAGTTGGAAAAATATCAGTTGCACTGAATTTTAGGCCTAGGCAGCATATCCCTACTTAGCAAGGGTCCATAGGTACCATAGCCACACCACTGCCAACTATGCCAAGTGCTAAAACGTAAGTAAACAATGGATGGTTTAACTGGAGAGAAGTTATGGTTTTAAAAAAAACAGATAGAGAAGGCCCTACTCAAATAGCAGGAGAGGGGAGGGGAGGGAAGGAGAGGGGAGGAGAGGAGAAGGGAAGAGAGGGGAGGGGAGCAGATGGGAGGGAAGGGGAGCTGATGGGAGGAGAGGGAAGGAGAGGGGAGGGGAGAGGGGAGGAGATGATAGGGGAAGAGAGGAGAGGGGAGGGGAGCAAATAGGAGGGAAGGGGAGGAGAGGAGAGAAGAGAAGAGGGAACCTATCTGGAAGCAACAAGGGCAGCCAGGGGAAAATAGGTCCCAGCTCAATAGAGGGGTTTCCCAGAACCCTGAGCTGCCCAGAAATTCAACTTCCAGATACCAAGCAATGTCTCTGCCTGGAATGGCCTCCAGCCTCTGAAGCCCAAACTTGCTCACCACACAGCTGGACACTGCCTGCCACTACAGGGAGAACCCAGGCTGGTGGCCCAACTCAACACACATGTCCTTGGAGCCTGTCACTGTGGCTCACTCCACTTCCAGGGCTTGGAAATGACTGTGATCTTTAAAAATAATACCTCTGTTCCAGAGCAATTTCCAGAAGCTCCGCATTACAGGATTACTATCCTACTGGAATTTTTAAATAGCAACACCGGTTTCCTGCTGTTTCTCAATGTCACATTCAAATCTCCTTGAAAAATCTCAAAATAAGCACCAGGTCTGGTGGTTCTCTGAGGTTTAAGGTTTCTTGTTTCGCATTTTTCAAGTGTTACCACAGTGGGGCCTCACATAAAGTAGCCATATACTCATTTGCTTTGAGATTCAAAACCTGTGAGACCAGTGAGCATGGCTGTGGCCAAGGGGGAGTGGAGGAAGAGGGTTTGCATGGTAGCCTTATAGGTCGACAGAGGCGAGCAAGGAGCTTGGACACATAAAGAGCTGTGCTGGGCCCCAACACTTGCCTTATGGCCAGGAAAATCAGGACCCCAGTACTAGATATCAGAGAAGGAGGGCCAGTCGTTAGGTGGGGTTGTCTGTTTTTGTTTTTGTCTTTGAGATAGAGTCTTGATATGTAGCCAAGATGATTTTAAACTTGTGACCCCCCTGTCTCTGCCTGTATGCAGCTGGGATTACAAGCTGTGACGTCATATCTAGTTACATGTGGTGCTGGGAACCCCGGAAGACATGCTAGACAACCGTTACTTGAGCTACATCTCAGTCCTGATATTTGCCTTTTAGATGAAGTAGAGCCCAAAAAAATTGGAGACGATTGTGTCTTCAGTTGCTTAGTTGTTGGTTTCTTATTAATGGAACTTGTTCTTAACACCCAAGTCTTCGTGTTAAAACTGATGGCATCATCTGGAAGTTGGAGCATAAATGGACAATGTCAGCCACCCAGTTTTGCTCAGTACTGTCCTTTTTTTATCAGTCAGGCACTCACGTGACTAGAACAAACTGAGATTAGCCAAGTTCTTCTACTAATGAAGTACTGACCTACAGACAACCCACACCCTTCAGTTCTGCAAAGGTCCAGACATTTTGAACATAGCCCCTTGTGTCCCCTGCTTTGAAGCATGCGTATACTAATCTTCAGCGGGAAAGGCACTGCTGGGGAAATTCAGACATCAGATGCAGAAAGGACAGCCATTCCTTTGAGAATGCCAGAAGAAACATGGGTGTCCCTGAAACCACGCAGGTTTTGTTTTCTGAAACCTTGGCATTGTTTCAGGGACTCCCTGCAAGGCCTCCCCAGCTCTCAGGCGACACTCTCTACTTCCTGTGGTTAAGACGCCAACTCCTAACTGCAAGGTCGCTTTTTGAAGTTGAGTTCCATCTCTGCTTTGATGAATGGATATAACTGAATGAACAGAACACCATGTCCCCCACTGAAGATAAAGTGTCCAGATAGCAGTTCAGTGGCTAGAGACCAGGGACCCTACCAACAGCGATGCTCTGTTTCGTCTAATTATGGCTGTTTTAATGCAGATCGGTGGTTCAAATCTATAACAACTCTATGAGATAATGCAATTGTGCTTTTAAAAAAATCTTTCCAGCTTTATAAATTGGAGGAATTAATCAAGTTAAAATAGTCTTAAAGTTCACAGTGGGATTCCATCCAAGTGGTAGACAAGATGCTAGCCTTTCATTTGGCACAGAAACCAAGCCGTCTCCTTGCTGGACACCACAGCTGCCAAACACCGCGGCACTCAGGTGACTCACCCAGCAGCGCCATCATGGTGGCTGTGACCTAGGTCGGCAAAGCAGTCTTCAGCATTCTAACTGCTTCAGCATTCATTCTCGGAGCTGGACGGGTGCAAGATGGAAAGACAGCTGTGTGGACATTTATACATCCCTGAAAAATAGACGTGACTTTTAGAGACAATGGATATAACCTAGAGAAGGAATTTTTCCCTCAGCAGCGCAATGGAAGAAATAGAAACATATTCTAGTTATCTACTGCTCATGGGAGTTCAATTTTTTTTGTCAGGCCTTCATTGACCATGCATTTCATGGTGTGCATGTATGTGAGTGTATGTGTGGATGACTGTGTATGCATGCACATGTGCATGATCATGAGTTACTTTTTAAGAGCATCTTTCGGTTCTTTCTAATGGCCCAGTGTACTCTTGCCTCGAAGTTTTCAATGTTTCTTGTATGTTCCACCATGTAACTAATCTTGATTTATCATCTATGAACCATGACTATTGTCCATATTCATTGCAAAGAAAGGAATCAAATACACACCAAAACTGAAGTCAAAAATTACCCTTTAGCCATGATATAATAGGAAAAAGAATCCTATTAGTACAAGTATAAATATTTTTCAAGTTTTTGAGAATTAGTATCATAGTCACTATTGTGGATTTTGTTTTTGTTTTTGCTGTATTCATTGATGTCTCTTGGACAATACCAGTGGATATAAACATATATTACCACTTTTGCTGTTTGTTCTAAATCATTAATTTATTCTCTATCATGGAGTTTTCAGGTTGCTTTCAATTTTGGCCATATTATAAATAATGAAAACACAATTTAAGATGAATTTTTGCATACCTTCCTGTAATCCCCTGGAGACAACTTTGAGGAACCGACGTACTAGGTTAGTTTTAAGTTAACACATTTTACCAAAACATCTTTTCAAAAGATTCTGCCAAATCCTCCTCCCCCTAAGAAGAGACAAATTTTTCACTTATCCTGGTGTTGCCTTTGGGCCACTGCCGGGGCTGAAGTTGCCCATAGCTAGAAACTCCCGTGTGACCCTACTCCGTGGGCAGTGTTTTGTGAGTCTGACTTTCCACATGGGTGGCTCAAGCATCTTCTCCCAACCTATGGGCCAGAGAGCATGCTTTCCAGAAACAAAGATGGAAGTTGCAGATCTGGAAGGGTCAACCACAGGAGTTACACGGCATTGTCACCCAGGGTCGTTCTGTTGGTGAAATCAGACTGCAGAGCTGACCCGAATGCAAGGGGAAGGGGGAGTATGGTATGCCTGTTCAAGGGTGCTGTATGATTCTTCCTGCCGAGGTGTGAACAAATGTCTGTTCACTCCAGATAGGGCACCAACAACAGATCAAAGAATTACTGTATGTAACTGGCTTACTGAACCAACAAGTTGTTGTGCTTAGAGTAGTAAGGCTGAGAGTTTACCTGCGAGAACATGGGCAGCTCTAAAGCAGCCACATCATCCAAAACCCCACCCCAGCATAGTTAATGCCTCACAAAACCTGCATCCCCAGGACTCCCTGCATTGTTTGCAGGCAGGTGGGCCAGTTTCCAAAAGTCTCCCTTCCCCCCAAAATGGATGCTGCTTGATTAACTTTGGCAAGGGGCTTTGTGAATCTTGTTTGAGGAATTTCCTGAGACTTGTGAGTTATACCTACTTTCTGAATCTCTTTTTTGTTTGTTTGTTTTTGTTTTGTTTGTTTGTTTTTGAGACAGGGTTTCTCTGCAGCTTTGGAGCCTGTCCTGGAACTCACTTTGTAGACCAGGATGGCCTCGAACTCACAGAGATCTGCCTGCCTTTGCCTCCCAAGTGCTGAGATTAAAGGCATGTGCCACCACCACTTGGCCAACTGCCTGAATCTTAACTAGCCTCCCTGTGGGAGGAAATGTTCCAATTCTGAGGAAAGGGTTCCACAAGAAGGCAAGTGACACTATTGTGTCACAGAGAACCAAGAAGATGTAGGAGGTGAGCAGCCATGGTGAGCAGCCACGGTGTACACAGTGCCCTCAGCATTTCATAGTATCACGGCACAGGGGTCTGAATTCAATCTTGATTCATTTTAGATGTTTAAATAAGGAACTCTCTCTCTCTCTCTCTCTCTCTCTCTCTCTGTGTGTGTGTGTGTGTGTGTGTGTGTGTGTATGTCAAAGCACTTGTGAGGACATCGTAGGACAATGTTTTTTGGCACTGAGTTCACCAGGATAGCTGGTCCACAAGTGTCCAGGGATTCTCTCATCACTACCTCCCATCCTGTAGTAGGAATGGTGGGGTTGTGATGCAAGCTGCCACGTCCAACTTTACCTGGACTCTGGGGATTGGGACTCGTGTTTGTATGCAAGCCCTTTACCCATTAAGCATCTCACCTTATTTTCTTTGCTTCTCTTCCTGCCTCCCACATCTCTCCTCTCTCATTCTTTCCTTTCTGTTTCTGTGGCTGCACATTGTCCTCTTAGAATTCAGCCTGCTTTTCTCTCAGCTTGAGATTTTTTTCCCTGGATATCAAGAGGAAGTTGCACTTTCTCCAGGATACCTGGTCCTGTATGAAACCATTCTTAATTCCTTTGTTCTTTCCCTCTCTGGCTTTGTTTACAGTCTGCTTGAATGACCTGTCAGAGGCAGGTGAACATCAAGTCTTTCACATTGTTTTGTTTCTGGCCATGCCTTTGAAATTGCTGACATTAATTTAGCTATTTAAAGACAGTATAATTCTGTGTGTAAAAGGTGATAGCATTTATATAGCTTTGTTATGAATGGAACCTTTTACAATATAAAATTACTGTCTTTGTTCAATCAGTGTTCTGCTTTGATGTCTACTATGTATGACGTGAACTTTGCGGTCTCTTCTGCATGCGTATACAGAATCCTGTTTTCAAGTTCTTTTCTACCTTCCATTTTATTTGCTTAGAAGCAACACACATTGGGTTTGAGTATTTTGCCCGATCAAGGAGCTGTGATTTATTGACAGGTAACAATTCACTGGGGGCTGTCTTCATTTCCCCCATGATCTCCTGGGAAGTAGACGGTACCCTGTCTTCAGGCAGCCATCCTGAGGACCCCAGAGCTGAGTCATAAGTGAGAAAGAGTCAAAGTCTTGCCTACCTCTCGGGTATGGGCTTCTTGGCCCTGAAATCATAAGAGAAGGGTCAGAAATCCCCAGTTCTGCTCTTTACCTGCTGCAGAGAATTCAAACAAGGTCTTTCCTGGAGCTGTCAAGCTTGTTCTCCCTGAAAGAGAAGGTGTGGAGGGTTAGCACAAATGTTACACCCACAGTTGCTCGGTTCTGCAAAAATGTGGCCCCCACAGAGGTTGTGGGGAGCTGGTGGGATGCTAAACACCACAGTCTTGTTTCTTGTGATCTTTCCCACCACTTCTGTCAGGCAAGGCATCCTGGTCCTTGGCTGCCTTACTTCAGCTGACAGTTTCGTCTATCCAAAATAGGATCACAGATTCAGAACATGCCCGAGGAAGCCACAAGTTTATGGACATTCCTCGAATATACAGCGCTGGCATGGAGCTTAGGGGAACAAATCAGAGACTAAAACCCAAATCCTCAGGCTCATTCCAGGAGCTACTTCTCATGTCTCCCTGATGGCCAGTGAGGTTCTGACCCATTGGTTGCTGTCCACTCTTAGCCACTTTGTACAGCCCCATCTGAGACAAACGACCTCCAAAACTACCATAAGAGGAGGGGAGAGAGAGAGCAGGGCCAGCTGTTAAGGAATGAACACATCCTCCCCCACCCATTTCTGCTGTTCCACGAGCTGGTAGTGCCCTGGTCTCGTGACCAGAAACACATGGACATTAGTGAGCTTCATGCCCCTTCTCACCTCTCTGGTCTGTCCAAATGGTGATGCTCACCACACATCAGATGCTTAGAAAAAGATGACGGTGGAGTCAGGGAAACTAAGACCCTGCCCCTCCCTTCCTTCAGAGTGTTCACTGCCAAATGATTGCTGCTGGTGAATGGCAGGTATCCCAAGGGCAATGCACAAGCTGACTGGGGCCTCTCAGGAATGTGGACTGGAGGAGGGGACAGGGAAGACCTACTTCTCCAACTCTTCCCCCGGCCTTACAACTGTGGTACAGAGCTGCATCCCACCCAGCTGGCAAAGGCAACTTCCAGCAAGCTAGGCAAAACTAGCCAGTGGTTCTCATCTCTGATTAGGGATAACACTCGGCAGTACCAACAGCCCGATGCCCACCTCCTCTCGCCTGCTTTTGTGGCCTCTAAGTTCAAAACACACCTCATCTGTGGGTCATGTGTGATCACGTCTAAAATTAGTTCTCTTGATTCTGAAGCCCAGAGTCAATGCTGCTTGACACAGAGCATCTAACAAATATCTCCCGATTAAAAGCTATCCCTAGTATTTGGTATTGTGTACATGGCTGCTTTTGGTTGGGTCTGTGGTGCTGGGGATCTAGCCCACTGCTTCCTGTGTGCTGGAGGATGCTCTACCACTGAGCTGCACATCAGTCTTTCCTATGCTTCTTTGCCCTGCAGAAAAAAAAGTTTGAATTATTTTAAACTCCTAGAAGCTACTGTATTATTGTCTGCCTCGCTGAGAATCTTAATTTCAGCTATAGTAGTACACTGTAGTACACCATCAGAGTCTAAGCCCTGGAAACTCTGGTTAGAGTTAGACCATGATGCCAGCTAGAACAGCAATGGAAAAAATGAGTGGAGAAACCATATCACCTCTGCTGTCACCAGGATGGCTGTAGTTGGTATTGAAAGACACTTGGAAGCTGGGAATACACTGGGCATGGTTGCACATGACTGTAATCCCAGCACTCAGGAGGCAGACACAGGATGATCAGGACTTCAAAGCCTGTGTGGGTTGTGTGAGACCCTGTCTCAAAAGGAGACAAGGAAGACATATAGAAAGTTAGAATGCAGTAGAGAAAGAGACCAGGTAGGGAAAGGGAGAGCAGAAAAGCTTCATGGAGAGTCCTTTGGGGAGGGCAGATGTGCTGTGTATGTAGTTGGGAGCTTCATGTAGTTGGCTATTTTTTCCACTCTTTGCCTTTGGGGCCCACCACCCATTTCCCAAATAAGTACACAAAGACTTACTCTTATTTATGACTGTCTGACCTTACCTTGGCTTGTTTCTAGGCAGCTTTTCAACTTAAACTATCCTGTTTCTCTTTATGTTTTGCCTTTCTTTATTCTATATATCTTTCTTCCATACTCTGGCTGGGTGGTGGCAGGTGTGTAACTGCCCCTGGGTGGTGGCAGGTGTGTAGCTGCCCCTGGTGTCCTTGTCCTCTCTTCTCACTCCTCCTTGGTCTAGATTGCTCCCTCTAATTATTGTCTCTGCCCAACAGCCTATTTCTCTCTCCTGACTGCTTATTGGCTGTTCAGTTCTCTATTAGTCAGGTGTTTTAGACAGGTAAAGTAACACAGCTTCACAGAGTTAAACAACCGCAACTCATATTCCACAACAGCTTAACATTTTTAACCTCCTAAAGATGGGCACACATGCTTTCCACAGAAATCTGAGGCCCTCTGTGACCTGATGTGACCCAGGCTCAGCACAGTGCCCTGGCCATGAGGGTCGCTGTTCAGCAGAGTTTTAATGCCACAGGTAACTGGTTCATCAACCCCACACAGGTCCTCTTTGCTCTGATGCCACTGAAGTAGCAGGAGAAGACCCAAGACTCAAAGTTACAGGAACAGAGCTAGTCCAGGTCGGAGCTTCCCATTTGTGAATGGCTATTTGGAAGTACCAACTTAGAGTCCACATGCGCGCCACCTGCTAAGCAGGAGGAGACGGACTGTCTTGAGTTCCATGGGAACTCTGTATAACAACCTACCCATGGACATGACTGTCTGTCCCCACAGCTATGTGTTTCTCATATGCCGATAATCATCTGTCACCTGTTCGTGTACTAATCTGTGTGTCTAGGCGTCTATCTAGTCAATCTGTAAGTCAAGTCTTTCCACTGCCGACAGCAATACCATGCTGGGATACATTATTTCATATTTTGATATCTCTGAAATCAGAAACCGTCTCACAGATAAAGACACCAAATAGTTTGACAGGGTGTCTTCTTTCTCAGTATCACATAGAAAGTGAAGCATTTCATGACTACTGCTTCCTCAGACTCAATAGGGAGCATCAGAATAACCTTTATCTGGAACAACACTTTAATTGCAAGACCCAAACCAACTTTCTTAAAATGAAATCCCAGGGGGGAGAAAGGAGGTCCTGGGTGGAGGTGAATCAACCTTCCTTCCACCTCGCTGTTACCCCTTCCATTTCCCTTAGACACAGGCACCTGGACACACACATGCACAGGTGCACACACTGAGCAGCTTCTGGATGTTTGACCCACAATCTGTCACGTAATATTGTTAAAAAGTCCATTATTCCTTTAATGTTGGGACTATCTTTGCCCAGCACTGGAGCCTGCAGCCCCAGCTGTGGGGATGCTTAGCCCAGGTCAGAATGAGCTGTGCTGAATCAGAGGCTTGGTGATACCGACCCTCGCAGTCCCAGCCTGCAACTTAAAGCCCAGTCAGGGGCACACAAAGAGCCCTGGAGGGCAGTGTGAGTCTTCCCAGAGCCCTCACTCAAAGCCCAGCATTCCTGGAGTAAGTGCTGGCTGCCAGCTGTGGACCCGTGCCCAGAACATGGACTCTACACCGCTGGGAATGTTTCTTGTTTGTTGGGAACCATTCCACATCTTCTTCAGATAATGGTACGTGGAAATCATTTTGTGAATGGAATTCATTGGTCTTATAGCTGCTCTGACTTAAACTCATTAACAGTGTCACCCTCCCGGTCAAGAGCTGCGTGTCTGCTCGTCACAGCACCTTTGCACTGAGCTCAATGTCCTGCAGGTGCAGGTATCCATAGCAATACGCCTGGATCATCCTCCCAATGTAGACTCAGGAACCTTGAAAGACTCACTTCAATCCTTATGATGTGTGAGCTATCAATAGTGGATACATGAGGCAATATGGACAGTGTGGAAGGATGGCACACGCACCAGGCATCTTAGTGACATCTATACAGCAGTGTCAAGTAGTGCCACTGGGGACTTAGAAAAATCCAAGTTGTTAGTGAATATTCAAATATATATATATATATATATATATATATACATACATATATATGTATATATATTCTGTTTACTCACTAGGAAACATGGGCTTTTTTTGTCTAGAATGTAGAATTCTAGAAATGAGGCCAGTTAAGTGATGCTTGCTTGCATTAAGAGGAGGCTGAGGCTTTGGCCAGCATTGCTGTGATGAGGCAATAAGGTCACAGGGGATGCCACTTGGACTGAGGCAGGTACATTTGGTCCTGGCTTGAGCCTACTCTGGTGTTCTCAGCAATTACTGAAGGCAGTGACTACCTACATCCAAAGCGGTCAAAGTAGCTAAAGGAGTAACTAAAGTAAAGTAACCTATTCTGTCCTCCAGGTTATAAGGTTGCATTCAAAGGATTGAGTCATGCTAGGTGAAATAGACTATTATATCTATTTTCTCAGTCATCCTTGGCCTCTTGGGGCCACCCCCGCCTCAGCGTTATCTTTTAGCAGACACTGTCTGAGAGCTGAACAAAGGAATTCTGATCTAGACCACTCACTCCAAGGTTTCTCCACCACAGGACTGTTTGATGGCAGAGAAGGGACTGGATTCCCAGCTTAGCCTTCCTCCTGCCCCTTGGGAGTCTTTCCATCTCTCCCCATCTCTCAGGAAGATCAGTTGTGACTGTGTTTTCACATTAACATAATATTCAGAGTTTTGAAATAAAAATGTTTGTCTAAAGTTATCCAGGGTTTTCTGTCTCATGAAAAGACAAATCATGGGGCTATTAGTCCCAGTCACACATAACTGTCACAATGCTTTCAAAGGCAGGGTCTTGCAGGCTCCTGGGCAACCTTGCCTTTAACTCTTTATGAAAAGCAGATCAAGATCTGTGGCCAGAATAAATTCCTCACTGTTCTTTTCTCTGGTTGTCTCTGAGAAGAAATGAGCAGTCATATTCTATAGATGCACATTATCAAAACAAACAAATAAAGACTGCACACTTGGGCCTGAATCAAACATAGTGCATGCTGGTGCACATCTCTGCAGCGGAGGCCTAGCTTTGGGCCCAGAAAAGCAGCTACCAGTCATTTACTACCTACTGTTTGAAAGCTCCAGAAACTTTATCTTCATTCAGCCAGCTGTCAGCATAAGGCTTCATGTGGGAAAGATGAATGATCCATGAAACTCACAGCTGAGCAGTGCAGAACTCTCTGATCAACCATAAGGTACAGGATCTACTACTCCCTCCTATTCGTGAACCCCAAATTATGTAAAAAGGAAAATGTCTGGACCACAGACATCACTGGCTAGAAGGATGCTTGGTTTCAGGCTCAGTTTTTCTAATAACCTGTCAATGCACTGTCACTTTGACATCTGTGAAATGCTGCTGCAGGTTAAGAAGAAGATGGTGGTGGTGGTGACAGTGGTGGTAATGATGCTGTTGACAGCACTGGTGATTATGGTGATGATAGTGACAGTCATATGATTGTAGTGGTGATAATGGCAGTGATGCTCACACGGTAAGAACCGTGGTAATGCTGACTATGTGGTGGAGATAACAAAATGATGGTGACACTGGGAGGAGTAAAGGCTATGTTGGTGGTGGTGATAACAACAAATCTGCCAATAGGAAATGCAACTTCGGATCCATGGACCACAGCTTCTGTGTGAAGATTCTACTTCCAGAAGATACAGCATCAATGATGCTAATGTCTTATTAATCACAGATGAATATTCAACCCCAGATTACTGGAATCAATTGTCAAAGTAATGCAAAGGTTAAAGTTTCTTATACTTCTTCAGATATTTTTCTCACCGTGCATAACCTAACCAGAAACCTTAACTTTTGCCCTATATCCTAGCATTAACAACAACCCAATCTTAACCAAATCTTACCCAAAACCTAACCCAACCCTAATAACTGTAACCCTCTAACCCTAACCCATACACATACACCTTACACATGTTATAGTATGTTTTTGAACTGCAAAATACATTTTACTTTTTTTTGTGCATGTGTGTATACATGTGTGTGCAAAGTCACGTGGAAGCCAGATGCTGACGTTGAATGACTTCCTCAACTGCTCTCTCATTTATTTTTGAGACAAGGGCTCTCACTGAACCTGAAGCTCACCAAGCAGACCAGATTAGTTGGCCAGTCCAGTGACCCTCCCGTCTATACCCACTCAGCATCTGAATTATAGGTAAGAGCCACTGTTCCCAGTTTTTTGCATAGGTGCTAGGGACCCAAGATCAGATTCTCATTACAAAACAAGTACTTTTCCCGCTGAACTATCTCCTTAGTTTCTGTGCTTTGGAGCTAAAGCACACCTCTATTCAGGCAGGACACATTCTGAGAGTTCAGGGGCTGTTATTGTCCCATACTGGACAGCCCAGCTCTGGGGCTTCTCCTCAAAGGATACACACTGAGTCATGTCTGTGGCCCTAGGATCAAAACCTACATGGAAACAGCCTCCTACATCTTGTACCTGGAGAGCCCCTGCTGAGCTTACAGCTCTGCAGCCTGAAACTGAGCTACTAGGAGTCAAAAGTGTAAGGATTCTCATTCTTCCTTATAGAATGCTGGTGGCTAACTTCAAAAATGAAGCCTGTGTGTTCTAACTTGTCTGCATAATGCAAAAATAGAAAATGGTCAGCCCTGAATTCATCACCTCCATGCTCTGGTGTTTAAAGGTATTTTATAACCGCCACTCTGGATTTGAAAGATACATACAAGCTAGCAAGATCTTCAGTTCTGTAGCTATGAGAACTACATACAAACTGAAATTTGATTTATCTTATAATTAGGTTTGGGTAACTTCTTTGAATTCAACTAAGATGAACCACAATAGTCCATAGATAATGGCTTTGGATCTTATTTATTAATTCCATTTTTGCTGCCACATATTCATATGTAAGCAATGACACCCTCAACTGGTCCCATCCTCTTCACTCTGCTGAAAAGCCAGCCAGAAAGCCCTGGGTGTCCATTCTACTTGAGCCACCGTGAAGAGCACTGAAGTGAGAGCTTCCTCTGGGCTCTGCTGACTTCACTTCTCTTGTTCTGTATTCACCCCCAGCTCTTCCCATTTTACATTATATGAATTCCATCTGCCTCAAGTTCTTTCTCAAATGAGTCATATTTTAATTCATTAATTGATTCCATTTTAGTAACGGCCAAAAACTGACATTGCAAATATCAATTAAGCATGCGGAACTATACAGTGTCATTCACAAATTTCATTTGTGAGATGTGGCTAAGTGACCATTAGTCATGAAGATTAGAAGGATAGGTTAATACAACTCACACAATGTGTGAAATGTTTGCAAATCCTGTACCAATAAGGAGACAGTATAAAACTACATAACAAACTCAATCTAATAACAAAAACAACAAAACAAAACAAAAACAAATAACCAATTAAAAAAGAAAGGGCATAAAAGGATTCATTTCCAAAGAAGATATACAAATAGCCAATAGATAATTGAAAATGGCATCAGCAATTATTCTAGAAATGCAAATCCAAAACTACAGTAAGATTACATTCCCACCTAGCAGAGTAGTGATTGTCAAAAGACAAGGGATAAATACCCATGAAGAAGCCTCTGTGTAGGACAGTGGCTCTGAACCTGTGGGTCATGAGCCCTTCAGGGCTCAAATATCATATTTTTACATTACAACTCCTAACAATAGAAAAACTACAGTTACGAAGTAATTATTTTATGGTTGGAGTCACTGCGAGTGAGGAAATGTATTAAAATGTCCCAGCATTTGGAAGGTTGAGAACCACTATTGTAGGGTTTTGGTGTGAGTATGAATTAGTACACCCATCACAGAAAATAATGTGAAGCTCTTCACAAAACTACAAATATAATTACCGTGGGAGGCAGCAATCCCACCACTAGACATATGTCCAAAGAGAGTTGAACTCATGGTGTTAAAAAGAGACCTGCTTCCCCAGATTCATGGCAGAAGTACTCTCAGCAGCAAGGCACAGAGACAGCCTGTGTCCGTCAGTCAACGCAGGGATAAAAAAGTGTGGCATATGAACACAATGGAGCAATATTTAGCCTTTAATAAGGAAGGAAATTCTACATTGGCATAAATGAGACTGAAGGAAATAAATGAAATGTGCAAGGCAGAGTGGAGAAAACACTGTTAAGACACGTGGAAGCTGAAGACAAATGGACAGAGGGCCATGGTCATTGCCAAAGACAGCAGGTGGGGAAACATGATGTGGGATTCCCCCTGTATGCTGTCAATAGGTTTTATTACCATCGGTTAATAAAGAAGCTGATTTGGGCCTATTGCAGTGCAGAATAGAGCAAGGCAAGAATTCCAAGCAGAGATAGAGGAGAAAAGAATGAGGAGTCAGGGAGATGCCATGTTGTTACTGAAGGAGACAGATGCCCGAGAACCTTCTTATGCCTTAAGAAGGCTTATGAACCATGAGCCTTGTGGTAAAACACAAAATAATAGGAATGGGTTAATTTAAGATGTAAGAGTTAGTTAATAAGAAACCTGAGCTAATAGACCCACCCGTGTTTTAATTAATATAGTTTCTGTGTGATTATTTCGGGTCTGGGCAGTCAGGAACAAACAGGCAGCCTCTGCCTACAGAAACATGATGGCAGATGTTGGGCAAAGGTGCAATGATGTGAAGAGTAAGGTCTAGAACCCTGGTGTGCAGTGTGGTGACTGTCGTTACAACAGACTAGCTGGCTTACTGTATTCTACTGTTTCCTGAAATTTACTAAGTGAGTCAGTCGTGAGTCACCTCACCCTACGGGAGATGACTGTGTGAGGTGGAAGCTGTGGTGACATTTCATAGTGCATATTGTTACAATTGCGGTTTAAAAATGAGATACTACGCTTGAAATTCTAAACATAAGATTATGTCAAAATCCTTCAGATGATCTGGTGGACTGAAGGGGCACAGTTGAAGAATCACATACAGCATGCCTTTTCTGGAAGGGTCCCCTGATTTGGGTCTTCCTGCAGCTGAAAGTTCACTATAGAGTTTCCAAGTTATATCTGCCTGGCTGGTTAACAAGGAACCTGGCCTTGTCCATCCCAGCTCCAGGGCATGCTCTTAGCTCAGTGTTTATCCTTGGAGAGCCCCAACTTACAACCAGATCTCATGGGTGTTGGCTTAAACCTGGTTTCTTCTTCGTTAGCTCCACTCACTTTGGACAAATAGTAGAATAATTCCCTGAAGTTGTAGTAAGAAGAGCCTCTGCCAAATAATTTCTAATCAGGGCCATTTAATCACCTGAAGAGCAGCATATGTTTGGTCTGGTCACTGGATATAGTTCTGCTAATATACTCAGGGAAAACACGACCATACAATAATGCATTTCAGCAGGGCAAGGTCAGTGGCATTTCTGTCTTACCATAAGACACCAGACAAGAAAACAGAAAATGTCTCCAGGGAGCCCAGGTGCCCCATACTTGAAAAAAAAATTATACTTAGGTGTGAATCAGGGGTCAAGTGAAGAGCACAGACGAGAGCGGGTCTCAGATCCATGCTGGAATGGCAGCCAGTGCCATGGAGAAACAGTTGGGACAACCAGGAGGTGAAGGAAGGCTTTCTGGATGATGAGGCCTTAGAAACACGGAGCACCGGGCTAGGCCTGGGAGGAGATTAGAACTGAGGGCAGGCATATGGTGGTAGGCTAGACCTGGGGTGGGAAAGGCTTTGTCCTTTAACAGCAGGCAGCTCTTTCATGATGAAGAAGGAGAAATCTAGGGTGTATTTGTCTTCAACAAATTCAGAGCAGTACATACCATGCAGAAGGCCTCCAGGCAGTCTGAAGATATGATCACATTGTATGGAGCCTTTGTTCCTATATTTTATGCTTATGTGTGTGTTTGCATGTATGCAAGTGCATGTGTGTGAGTGTGTGTGTTTGTATGTATGCAAGTACATGCACATGTGTGTGAGTGTGTTTGTATGTCTGCTTGTGCATGTACATGTGTGTGTGTTTGTGTTATGTGTTGTGAAGGAACTTGCCTGCTGTGTGGGCATATGTAAAGGCCAGAGATTAACATCAAGATGCCTTTTTAATCACTTCTCAAACTTACGTTTGATACCTGAAGCTTGTTCTTTTAGTTAGGTTTGCTAGCCCGAAGTCCCCAAGATCCTCCTGCCTACTGACTCAGGGTTAGGGTTGCAGGCGTGTGTTCTCACACCCAGATTTTACATGGGTGCTTGGCATCCAGACTTGGGGTGCTCAGGTTTGCACAGCAAGCTCTATCTGCTAAGCCATCTCCACACGCGTTGTTTCTTACAGTTCTGAAAGCAGGGTTACAGCCCTAGCTTCCCAGGTTCATCCAAAGGCTAAATAAGATGCTCTGTGCATGGCCCAGCACCCAAGAATGTGTGTCGCTCTGCAGCCTCCACCTCCCATTGCCTCTCTGCACAGGGAGATGCTTCAACTCCAACAATCCCGCCATACTTTCACTTTCTATGCCACCTCCTGAAAAAGCAAACAAGCAAGATAACAGAATCTTGATAAATGAAAGATACTGACGAAATTCAGATCATGCACCTGTCACTGAAAACCCTGGTCCTCCTAAGCACTATATACAAGATGCCAGGGAATCCAGGTTCTGAAAGCAGCAATGGCCACTGTCCCACTACATGAATAGGGGCTATCCTCATGACCTATGCTCTGCAGTCTGGCGGGGCAACAGGAGGAGGAAGGAAGTGAAGGAGATAGATATTTACGTAGGTGCTATTCTGCTAATCATTCCTGAGAAGAATGGGCACTGCTCCCAGGCTATGCCTTCCTTTGTAGCCTCCCACTAGGCACTTATATAGAGATCCCACCATTTGAAACCCACTGAGGAAGCAGAGTGCTGTGGGCACGTGGCCATCACCAGAGTCTGTGCTACCGTCGGCAGTCGCTCCTGGCACTCGATTCTTCCTGTGACAACATCTTTAATCCTTTCCAAACATTATTCATCTTCAACATCTGCCTCAGACAGACAGAAACATCTCTGACATTGCACGAGCTTGCAAATGCTTCCAAGAGCAAGGATGCAGCATAATGTCAGGCGATGCTGACAGAATCCACACGCTGCCTTTGCTTGGGGTGAAATAGATCCTGATGTCAGTCACAGATAATAATAGTCTGAATGTCATGTGAAATCAAGATGTGCAAAGCGACTTTCTCATTTAAGATAGCTATCAGGCACTGTAGGTGCACTCGGGTGACTGGGATCATGCCGAAGCCAAGGGCCAGCAACCTTCTCGTGTCTCATTTGACTGAACATCAGGGAAGACAAGGCCATGGGTGCAGAGGACCCAACTCAGCCTCCACATTGGGCACATCAAAATTAAATGGTTCTAATTCTAGACACAGGCTAGTGAGAACTTTGACATGAACTGGTACTCCACAGACTAGAAACAATCTCTTTCAGGGGATCAATATAGTCAGCAGCAAGACTGGAAAATTGCACTCCGACCTACTTTGAAGGGTACCCAGTTGAAATTGGCTCAGGATAGTTTGTTCCCTGTGAGAACTGTCTCCACATTGTGACCTTGGGCCTTAGATCTATGACAGGTCCAGGCTCCCTTTCACTGAAGTCCCGAGACCCTCCTGGGGTTCTCCTCTATTCTAGCACACACAGGTTAAAATGAAAGTTTCTCTAGAGGTGAGGCAGTCTTCTGGGGAAGGCAGAGGCTGCATATGGCCTTGAAGTATGGCTAGGGCATCAATGTGATGCTACTAGCTAGACCACAGCATCCTCACCTAAGGAAAGGGTTGAAGCCAGTCGTCTTCCAGCCTTGCTGGGCCATGGTTTTCAGGGAAACCGAAGGAAATAAAATGTCTAGAAGAAGTCACAGGAGAACTGAAGATGCTCGTGGCAGTAACACCTTCCATCCAAGCCATAGCTGTCCCACAGAAGATGAGGTTTCAGGTCTGAACCCACGGGGTCTCACAGCAGACCCTACAGGTTCCCTCTGAGGCCAAGTTCTAGTCCTGATAATGTTACTGTTTGGGGCTAGACCAGGTCTTCATCACTAATGAGGGTCTTACATCCTACAGGCCCAAACAGCTCTAGGAACAAGCCTGTGTGAAGGCTAATGAGACAAAAAGCAGTGGCCAAAGGAAGAGAATTAAATGGTCACAAAGGGTCACAGGAGATAGCAGAGCAATGTCACACGAGGCTCAATGTACATTTGCTTCTGCCAAAGGATGAAGTACCGTACAGCAACTATCCTCATCAACACCCTGTCCTTCCCAGACGACGACATTTCTCAGCTTTTCTCCCTATCGTCTGGCTCTTGCATTCCTTCTTTGCCCTCTTCTGAAATGTTCCCTGAGTCTTAGAGGGGGCAATATAAATGTCTTGTTTAAGGTTAAGCCCTCAATAATCACTTACTTGTAGTGCCTTGTAAAGTCATGAGTTCTGCATTCACCATTCACTGCAAAAAGAGGCTTCTCTGAATAAGGATAAGAGTAGCATTTTCCTATGGGTACACAAATAAATATTTAGACGGTGGTTTGATGCTATGCCAGGTAAGCTAATGGCAGTATTCACTCCCACCTGCTTCTGCCCTCTCTGATTATGTTTTGTTGTTTGTATTTTTTTTAAAACCAGGTTTACCGTACCAGGCACTGGTTCTCTTTTGTAGACTGGATCTCAAATCTAAAGACTTACTGATTATCTCCATAACTATGTAACTGGAAACATCTCCTACTCATGAAGGAGAATTTGGGGCTTTCCCTGTGGGTCTTTCATGGAAGAACAAACTTGACTTTCACAGAGTAGCAGCAGTACAAGCCATGGGGGGGGGGGTGGCAGAGGGAACAAGTCCTGTAATGCTCTGGTGTTCTCTTTATGTCTCAGAAAAGTGGAAACACCACATTTAAGCATAGTCCCTCTGTGATTTCTCAGGACACAGGCCAATGGAGGACGTTATGTTGGATCCAGTGACCGCTGTTCTAGAGCTTGGTTATGTTCTCCTGCTATCTCCTGGAACGCCGGTGGCTGTGTTTCATCCTGAGGAGAATTCATACATAGTGACATACATAGCAGACATGCCGTGCAGGACATGAGAAGGATTTGAAGAGAGACACCTCAGGTATGCATGACAGCAGCACAGGGCTCTGAAATCCTGAGGCTACAGACAGGTGAGGAGACAGGCCAGCTGGAATGGCAGCCTCCTCCTAGGTTTCCAGTCCCATGAACTACTCAATCAAACCAGTGTTCAGGTTAGTGACTGAAATTCATCTAGACCCATGCTGTGTGCTACAGTGCCTGCGAATCCCACTTGGCCACTTAAACTCCCATTTATATTAATGAAAACTAAATGCAATTTGTATTTTCAGTTTCTCAATCACAGTAACTATATTTTAAGTGATCTAGAGCCAGATATGATCAGTGGCTCTGATATTGGACAGACGGAGGAGGCTCTTAACACAGAGCCCGGATGGATGGATAGATCTTCTCTCTGTTACTGAAACAAACTGCAAGCAGGGAGGGTGTCACTCGGCAACAGCGATTGCTCTCCCGCAGTCCTAGAGATGAAACCCAAGGTCACGGTGATTGATGGCAGAGCCCTTTCCTGTGCAGGGCGGCTTCCCGACTTATAGAGAACTGTCCTTTTGCTGTGTCCTCACGTGGCCTAAGGACAAAGAGCTCTTGGGGTGGGATGACCCTCCTCTCTTCTTCTTCTCAAGGGACATGAATCCTACCATGAGTCTGTCTCCTGGTGACCTCATTAAACCCCATCACTTAAGGACAAAGGGCTGGGGCTCCAATATGTGAGCTTCAGAGAAGCAGACCCTTTCAGGCCATAATAAATAGCAATGTTGGCTATAGAGGACCAAGCTCTTCAGTAAGCAGATCTCTAAAGGGACCAACATTCACTCATTCAATTAGGGGCCTCATTCAGGAAGCCCGTTTCCACCAGGGGCCCTGACATGCTGCTGCTACTGCCTTGGTTTTCACATCCTGTTGCAATGACACAATCGCCTTTTCTGGTCTATAAGCACCGATGACACACCCCAGTGTCCTGGACAGGTGGCTGGTATCACAACATTAAGTCACGTATCCCAGATTTGTGGGAGCACCTAATCTCCCAGGGAGCCTGTCAATCCGGAGTTGTTTTGTCTGCAGCAAGGAGTGGCAGGTCTGCAGGATCTGAAGCACACCGCTGACAAAGGCCCAGGACAGCAGCGTCTCCAGCCTCCCTCAGCCTGGACCTGAGTTTTGGTTCATCACCCATGAAATGCATCATTGACAGAAAGCTAGTGGTGTATAGCAAACAAGCAGGGGAAACCTGGCCCATAGGCGTGAGGAGAGACAGCTCAAGGGAAGGTATAAGATACTCACAAAGTAAACAATAACGTTGAGAGATGGGTACATTTCTGTGATGTGGGAACAAGCGTCACCAAGCTCCTAGAATAAATGTCTCGTTTCCAGATATTTAAATGTCATGGGCTGGTGGCTTTCCCTACACCACAGGAACCTTGCTGATTGCCGGTGTTTGACTGACAGTTGCAAAGTGTTTGAGACAGTCTCCAAACCAGCACATTCCATCCACAGAAAATAGAGAGACCTACTTGGTCCAGAAGGGCACCAAAGCTCAGAGACTTCAAGCACTTGCTTGGTCAAGGTCACTTCACATATAATTTGAAACAGTAGCTGAAGGTTTACAATGCAACATTGAATATGCAACTGTTTGGATGGCCCTCAGATAGTTCTTCTATGTTGCGCTAAGTTCTTAGTTTCCAAAGGAAAAGGAGGAGCTGTCTGTTCAAGGTGCTCCCTGAGTGCCTCCACCTGTATTACCCAGGTCAAACTAGAACAACCTGAGAAGGGTGCCAATGTAGACCTGACCTCATGACAAAGTCTTAGACAGAAGGAATCAGCATAACAAAAAGAAAGAAAGGAAGAGAGGATAGATGAAAGGAAGGAAGGAAAGAAGGGAGGGAGGGAAGGAGGGAGGGAGGGAGGGAGGGAGGGAGGGAGGGAGGGAGGGAGGGAGGGAGGGAGAAGGAAGGGAAAGACACCAGGGAGAAAAGTTTCTAGAAGACTTAAGGGAAGGCAATACAGGCACAAGCCAAGCATGAATGAGTCATGGTTGGCTGTGAGGAGCCACAATTAGAGCACGGTATAGTCCTACAGTAGCTTCACTGGGAGCACCTTAGCTTTTCTCCAGCTAAAGCTGAGGACCTGGTGAGCTTACATACTGACTCTCCTCCAGAAAGGCACTGATCCTTGGACTTTCCCAGAAGGTAGAGGCAGCCCTTCCCTCTCTAGCAGGGATGCCTTCCTCCCGATGGACCTAGACAACTTCTTGAACGGACAGTTCTTCCCCTGGTAGATGTGAACCCAGAGCCACCATCAGTAAGCATTTGATAATCCTAAGGCAAGGCAAGGAGCAGGCTAAGCAAAGGGAAGCTCACAACAGGAAAATTCAGAAATAAAATGGGAAATATCTTGGAAAACTCTGCTTTGCTCTTAAGCAAATGACCTTCCTAAAAGAGCTGGCACTCAGGAAAATGGAAATTAACAAGTGTCCTCTGTCTTTACCTGCTTGCCCAAAGACTACATTCCTCCCATAGAGCTAGAGAGTGAATGTATCCAAGGGAACACAAGTGACAACCTTCTGAACACTACGAGGAAGAGCTGTCCATCTGATGGGCTTCCACAGACAGCACCCAGAAAGAGCCAGAAACCAGACATACAGGATGCTGTCTGTCTTATTTAGGGTTTTGATTACTGTGAAGAAACACCATGACCACAACAACTCTTATGAAGGAAAACATTTAACTGAGGTGGCTGCTTACAGTTCAGAAGTTCAGTCCATTATCATCATGGTGGGGAGCATGGCAGCATGCAGGCAGAAATGGTGCTGGCTACATCATGATCAGAAGGCAACAGGGAGTGGACTGTGGTATTGGACATGACTTGGGCATATATGAGACCTCAAAGCCCATCCCCACAGTGATGTACTTCCTCTAATAAAGCCATACCTACTCTAACAAAGCCATACCTCTAATAGTGCCACTCCCTGTGAGTTTATGAGGGCCAATACATTCAAACTACCACACTATCTGAAGGATCAAGAAATTAAGGAAAGAGTCCTGCACCCCACAAGAGGATTGCAATGTAATTTTCAGGGCTAGTTCTCCAAAGTTCTACTTCTCAACTCATTTTGTGAAACTCCAGAGTGCTATAGCCAATACCATCCACAAAGGGGCCAGTAAGAAAAGTATGGGGGCCATGGACATGACCAATCTTGAATTATTGAGGCTCGGTGAAGACAACCAGAAGACTCCATCACTAACAATTTGGATGCATATGCATGCAGAGCCCAAAAGTCAGACATGTTTCCCAGCTGCTCTATCTTATTTCTTGAGACAGGTCTCCTACTGTACCTGGTTTCTCACTGATTCAGCAACAGTTGCTGGCCAGCAAGCCCAGAGGATTCTCCTATACTCTTGGGTTGCAGGCACATATAGCTAAGCATGACTTTTCTGTAGAAGTTGGTGGTCTAAATTTAAGTCTTCATGACTGTACAGCAAGTACCCCAGTGACTGAGTCATCTTCCTGAGCCCTGGGACCAGAAGCTTTCCACCTGGTTGTGATGACTTGAACAAGAAGGTTCCCACTTAGGCTTGGGTATTTGAATGTTCGGTTCCCAGTAGACGATGTTGTTTGGGATGGGTTGGAACATGTGGTCTTGCTGGAGGAAGTCCATCATTGGGGACAGGCTTAGAGGGTACTTAGCCTCATCCTACTTCCAGTTCTCTCTCTGAGCTTTGTACTTGAGGTTAAAGTGATGAGCCCTCAGCTTTCTGCCTCATGGCTCCTTGCTGCCACGCCTCCCTGCCATGATGGCCTCTTATCCCTCTAGAACCATCAGTGAAAATAAAGTCTTTCTTCTTTAAGTTGCTTTTTGGCCTTGGTGTTTTTTATTGAAGCAACAGAGAAGGAATTAATGTAGCAACCAAACTGTGAATCAAATATGAGGGAAAATGCTCAAAATTCACAAAATTTATAATCATAAAACTTATGGAGAAATAAGCTGAGAAGATACAAAGGGGTCCTGGTGTGTCATCCCTAATGGCTACATCATTAGTCAACTGTGGATGGAAGCTTCAAAAGATTCACTAAACACCATTGCTTAGAAAAGGGACCACAAGAGTCTCATTCAGATCATTTTTATCTCTGAAAGGCTCTCTATTGGCACTGGATAGTTAAAGACATCTTGGAGAGAAACCCAGACAGTTACAGACAATGCAAGTGTAATCAGACTTCACGAAGTCAGAATCACTGCATGGCAACCCAAATCTGAGAAGCACATCAATGGCCACAGAACAACTCCGGGTCTCATTTCCTCAGGAGCCATTTTGCTTGTTTTTTTGAGACAGGGCTTTTCACTAACCAAAAATAAATAAATAAATAAAAATTACCAAGTAAGCCAAGTGGCTGTCCAGCCAGGCCCAGGAATCCACCTATCTGTGTCCTCAGTGCTGGATTACAAATAAGCACTATCACACCCTGATTATTATATGTGGCCTGGAGCCCAAACTTGGGTCCTCAAACAAGCTCGATCCCTAGTACATTCTAGACACTACAGCATCTCTACCTTATGGAAAAGGAAACTGAGGTACCATAATATTGAATAGCATGTACAAATAGCACTCAGCTAGTAGTTTTGACCTATTTGTCACTTACAGTATGGAACGTGTACTGTGTAACAATGGTTGGGCTGTGGATTATATCAGTCTCACAACATTTCGCCCTTACCTTAGAACATGAGAAATCTCGTCTCGCACACACCCCCTCCTATCCAGCGAGCCCCACCGGGCTTCACAAGCGGTCTCCTCCTTCCCAATGCAGCACTGGCTGTCTCGGCTGCAACCCTCCTCCTCCCACCACTGTCCCACCTGGTCCTCTTTCTCTCGTCTGCATTGGCTCACCAGCATGTTTCTCTCCCCTCCGCCCTCTACTGCAGTCAACCAGTCTAAGTCCCTCTGGCTCCAGCATCATCATGGCATATAATGACCATGGCCAGGATTTGCCTTGCTCCTTAGGACTCTGTAGACCTGCTTTGTCTCCCTCACCACTACCCCATTCCACTTCTCTCCCTGTGTTTCTCATCAGAGCCATTAGAAAGTCCAGCACTACACACAGCCATTCATTCTATGAATCCTGCTGTTTCTGCTTGCAGAGCTCATCCCTAAGCAGACCTTGTGTGTCCTTCCCTGGCCTGGCTGAGCTGGTCTACCACATGTCCAGTCCTTACTTCCTGTAGAGACTGCAGTCCATTCTCAAACCAACACTCCTCCCATCTCTCTTCTCCTTGTTGCCAGAGACCCAGAGATGTCAATGGCTGTATGCATCCCTCATGCCTCTAATGCCACCCCAACTCTTCCCCCTCCCAGGTTCTCTAGCTTTCTTGTTGTTTCTCTGGCTTCTCATCTAGGGCCCTTGCTGCTCTCTCTAGTCAGAATATGCTATACTCACGTGTCTGTTTGCTGAGCCCCTGCTCCTCTGCTTGCAAAACTTTGCTCCAACGCCATCTATTTAATGTTGCAACAGCCCCCATATTACTCCACCCCTCCTTCACAGCACGTACCACCTTCTAACATGCCAAATAATGTGCTTGTATACATATGCATCAGGTTATTTCCGTTCATACCCAACCTAATGCCAGCTCTTGAGGAGTATGGCTCACTGTCTTTTGGCCCTGAGTGTAAAACACTATCTGGCATATAGTAGGCATCTTATAATTGCTTGAGATAAATGAATGAACCCTTCAGGATTTCTGTGATTCACAAGGCCAAGCCTAAGCTGTTTCTGTGCTCAGTGGGATGGGCTTATCCATTTGAATCTAGAACTCCAGGACGCCAACAGTTTGCTTCAACCACCTGGGATGAGCATGAGGTCAGAGTGGACCATGCCACACGCCTCTTCTCGTCACCCAAGGAGTGAGACAGAATGTATGTATCTGTGCCCTAGAAGCTTGCTCTGCAGGGTTGGGTGTTGAGGTGGTGGAACCTATAGGAGGTGGAATCATAAAGGGGGTGGCTATGTATTTGGGAGCTTACCTTCCCTCAGAAGGCACTAATGCAGTTTTCATAGGATTGTAGTTAGCTTCCACAAGAGCTGGGTTACTTTAAAAACATCTGGACTGCCATGCGATACCTCCCCTACACCTGCTCCCACCATGATGACACCTGCGGTGTTATAATATAGCCAGAAGGTCCTTATCACAGCCTCATGGACTCTGGTAACTTGCTGTTGAATTCCCGGAACTATGAGCTAATTAAACCTTTCTTCTTTTTACAGCACACAGTCTTGAGTATTTCAAGATGATAACAAAACATAGAATATGGTAGACCAAAAGTGAATGAATGGGATCAGTTTGTAAACGAAGTATTTGCCTGAAATTCAAAGCTCAAATGTGTTTGGGGTGTTCAAACAAGCTGAAGACTTTAGTATGCTAAGATAAAGCGTGTAAGTATCCAGACTAAGCCCTCACAGAATCTCCCTCTGGGGTGGGCTTAGGAAAGCAAGAGGGAAAAGAATACAAATGTATTCATACCTCCTCGGCTCTTTCTATAACAATCATGAACATTACTTAGCATACTTTATATGTAAGGTGTGCTCTGGGGAAAGAGCCAGTGCCAGTGGCTCTGAGCCCAAGTCGCTCCTTTTCCCTCTAGAGGTAGGGGAGAAGGTGTAAAGAAGCTGGGTTCATAGGCAGGTCCCCTGCCCCAACCTGTTCTTTCCTCTAATCTGGGATAAGGACAGAACTCCATGCAACATCCCCCACTCAATGTGTTTCTAGCCCAGCCAGAAAGGGACTCTCCAGATCTGAGAAGGCAAAACCAGGGACTCAGAACTTTAGGGTACTTTGGAGACAATTGGACAGAGGCAGCATCTAGAGAGACCCTGACTGTGCCTAGAGTGCCTCCCCACCCGTGGCCCCTTCTACCTAGCACCTGCATGCAGCCCTTCACAGCGGCTGCAAGGCTCTTAATTCCTAGCTCACTTCTTCATTCTGAAAGAAATCGTATTTGCTAATCTCATAAACATGTATTACAATCTTGGGGGTTTATCAAACGTGTACACAAAGTAATTATAGGAAGAATGGTGGGTTATTTGCATATCTAGTGTTTAAAGGGTTACTTATGTAATTATTGAATGTAACTTGGAATAAGCTGTTCAGCGGCCTTTCATCATGAGCCAAACATTGGGTTTTGAAAGGAATGCCTTTAAACTTCATAATCTAAAGGCACAGGGTAATGCTAACTTACAACTCCAGCTTAAGTGAGTCAGACATGAAAGTATTTCTGACTGGTGTTCTCTGAGCTGACTGACTGCAGACACTTCTGAGGCAGTCGAGTATCCATCAGCCTCGGTAGCAGTGAGGACGTTATCAGTGATTGGACTCTCCTCCCTTTGAGAGGCAATAGTCCTTCCTAATTTAGGTTGATTTGAACTCTCAGCACAAGCCTTGCTGTGTTCTCAGTACCCCCAAGCCACTCTCCAGCCCTTTGCTGAAAGGAGATTGAGTGACTAGGGGCAGACGAGAGAAGGAGGCTGGAAGACACTAAGCCCCAGGGTGAACAACACCTCCCAGGAAAGAGGCAGAGAGGTATTTTATGTGCCGCTTCTCCCGCTGCAAAGGAAGACTGCTTCTGGCTTCAGCAGACAGGAGCCCAAGTGAGATATGTGTGTTCTGTCAGAAGCACTTCCCATACTGGGGAGATGGCTCAGCCAGTAAGGTGGCTGCCAGGCAAGCAAGAGGACTTAAACTCACACCCCACCACCTAGGTTAAAAAATAAGACGTTGTGCTTGATGATGTAAGCCCAGCCCTGGAGTATGGAGCTGGGTGAATCCCTGAGACGCTCTTATTTGGTAAGTTGAGGTCATTGAAGAATCCTGTCTCAGTAAGGTGGACAGTTTTCGGGAAATGACAAGGATGACCTCTGGTCTCCACATACACATGTATGCTTGTGCACCTGCATGTATACATGTATCTCCCACACTTATGCCTGTGTGTATGCATACCCATGCATACACTTACACACACAAGCCTCCTTTACACAAAGGTCTTCAACAAGAACTTAAATCTAAGCACTAAGAAATAAGTGTGATGTTGAAAAGGATTCAACCCCAACTTTGATGTAAACATCCCAGGTTTCTTGGAGAACAGCCATATCTTTGATCCTACACAAACTGCTAAGAATTAAGTGTCTTGAATCCTGATCAGTTGAAGTATAACGAATTTTACAGTTATTTCCAGTTCAAGGTAGCTTGCAGGCGATTCATAGTGGTGTGACATGACAAGAAGTCCCACCTTCAGAATTCCTCAAGCTAACAAAGACATTTAAATAAATTAAATTAGTCTCAGTGTGTTGAAAATCTTAAAGCTGTGTTCATGACATTCATTTGACATCTGGAAATAGCCTTTAATATTTTCAAAGTATTTTTGTTCCTTTTCAGATATGCCAGCGAGCATTTCTGCCTTTGGCTGTATTGCTGTGTTCTGGTTAGCTTCCCTTATGACATGTGTAGAATCAGGGGTTATAAAAAGAACACAGAGCTGGAAGTCAGCTGCCTGTCCTAAACTTATTCTATGTGGTTTTGGCAAGTCCCTTTCCCTAGAAACTGGGAGAGGTGAAAATTGACAGGCCTACGACTCCTTGTACCCCTGATATTTTACAGTTATTTACTCCCCAGAATGCCAAGCTTGGCCATCACTGTAGGTCCCATCTGGGCTGCACTGTCTAAGCCAGGAGCTTGCGAAGCCCTGGTGTCTGGGCTGCCAACGCTGCTCTGAAAGCTGCTCGGGTGATTCTCAGGCAAACCCTGACTTAGCAAGTGAGGGGCACCCATGGGAGTGATAGACTGGCAAGACTGAGGCCTTTAGACCTTGACAATTGCTCAGGTTGCTGTCTGGAGTCCTCAGAGGGGCTGATGAAGGAACAGGTCTGATGCCATTGGGGTATCTAGGGTCTCCTGCACATGTCAATAGCTTCCCCAACCTGCTTTTGGTGCTCTCTGGTAGTGCCAAGAGGTGGACAGGCATCCTGGAATGGCTAAGGGTATAGTTGGATATGGGTGGGGTGTCTGGAAGGCAGTTTTGGATAGACTAATGGTTGGCATCATTTGGGGGAATTATTGCATGAACTTGACAAGGGACATTATATATGTCTTTGTAGAGAAGTGGAGAGATGACTCAGTTGGGAAGTGCATTCATACTTGAATTAAGATCTCCAGTATGCAAATAAAACCCCAAAGTAATAGTGTATGTTTATAACCCCAGTAGAGAAGGAAGTGGAGGTGGGTAGATCACGGAAGCTCAACAGCTAGTCAGCCTAGATGAACTGGTGAGCTCCAGGTTAATGAGAGACCCTGTCTCACAAAACAAAGTGGAAAGTGATCAAGGAGTACACCCAACAACTGTCTCAAAACATGTGAACACACATATGAACACTCACACCCTTATCCATATGTGGGCACACACACACACACACACACACACACACACACAAACACACACATACACCCTTTACATACAGAAAGAGATGGGTAAACATAAAAAGATCTGCCCCAGTCTGGCCATGGTTTCCCACAACAAAACACCTATCTGAGAACAAAGCCAGCGTGGGCGGAGGGTGAACCCATAGATGGCACTTGGGATAAAATTCTGTATCTGAGCCCCAGATCAGATCCACAGGCATCAATCTTCCTAGTAGCTTACCTGGCTGGTGTTAAAGATGGCTCTCCTTCAGTGAGAGTACTGCTGAGGAGCATAGCCTCTGTGAGGAGGTTCTCTCACCTGTGTGAAGAGGCAGCGAATGAGGACAAGATCTACGCATGGTTCTCTGCAGGGTAGGGGCCAGGACTCTGACCCATAGCTATTCACTAAAAGTTTGCCAAGCACATTTAGGAGTGAGCAACAGAAAACCCCAAGAATAACTTTGACTTGAGCTGGAGAGATGGCTTAGTTTGTAACGTGTTTCTCTAGTAATCATGAGGACCTAAGTTCGGATCCCCAGAAGGCATGGTAGTACACACCTGTGGTCCCAGTGATGGGGATGGAGGAAGAGACAGTTCCCTGGAAGCTCACAGGACAGCTAGCTTAACCTCTGGGGCAAAGTTCCAGGCCAATGAGGGACCCGATCTCAAGTAAAAGGTGGAAGACATCTGAGGAATGACATCCAAGGTTGTTCTCTAACATTTATAGGTGCGCGCGCGCACACACACACACACACACAGGCACACAGACACACATGCATCTACACAGAAACATTCACACACACACACACAGGCACACAGGCACACATGCATCTACACAAGAACATACACACACACGCAGCACACATATATCTACACAGGAACGTGCACACACACACATCTATACAGGAACATGCATACACACATACACATCTACACAGGAACAGCACACACACATCTATACAGGAACATGTACACACACACATCTATACAGGAACATGTACATACACACATCTATACAGGAAAATACACACACACATATCTATACAGAAACATGCACACACACATCGACACAGGAACATGCACACACACACACACACACACACATTGACACATCTATGCAGAAACATGCATATGCACACATCAACACAGGAACATGCACACACAAACACATCTATACAGAAACATGCACACACACATATCGACACAGGAACATGCACACACATACATACACACATCTATATAGAAACATGCACACACACACATTGACACAGGAACATGAACACACAAACATTTACACAGGAATATGCACACATACCTCACATACACACAATACACACATGCACACACACACATTCAAGAATAAGTTGGAGTTGCATGGATGCCTTTCTAGACAAGCAGATTCTGTGTTTTGGAGAGTGAGACTGCAGCAAGCGAGAAGAACTGCGCAGAGCTGAGGGAGCTGGACTACCCCGGTGTCTGAACACAGAAATCTCCACCACGTACAGTACTAGGAGCCGGAGAATGAATCAGACATGCAGCTCTCGGACCCCACCCCAGACCTATACAAGCTGGATTTCCATTTAAACTGAACTCCCCGGTGATACCTATGTGCAGTGAAGTCTGAGGAGCTCTGCTCCACAAAATCCACATGGCCAGATGACTTGCCCAGAGAATTATGAATACACACAGCAAAACCCTATTAGCATCAATTCCAAGGGGCAAAGAAATAATCTGTCTCAAAGTGGGGAAAATAGCACAGGATGTCAGCCCTGAAACTAGGTCACCTTCGTAGGGACTTTGGGATTTGAGTTCTATGAGCGGGGATCCAGGAGGCAGATGTGGTGGAAGGTGGTCGATATTTCGGATGAGAGCGTGGAGGTGAATGCGAACGTTGTGTAGATATGCTTGGAGGCCATCGAACATACATGCGGCCAGCCCCAGCCCCTGCCATGTGAGGACATTCAGAAGTCAAAGAAAACATGATCAAACCCTGGCTTACAGGGCTGCTGGGGTTGTGCTTAGACCAGGGAAAAACACTGAGCCCACAGGGAGCATCAGAGATGTCCACTTTGAGCTAATAGCCCTCTGGATCCAGCCTAGTACATTCTCCAGAGTGGTTGACATCTGGAGGGAATACTACTGAGTGACCAGAAGCCTGACAGGCTATGAATACACCCTGAAAAGGTGACACCAGGGGAGGCTGTTTGGAAGAAAGGGTAGGAAGGACCAGAACAGAAAAACACGGGCCTGGAGAGTTGATGTCCGGAGTCCTTGGTCATCTTGTTAACCTATGGGCAAGGCTTGAACACCTCAGCACTAGGAGAGAGGTGTCACAAGGATTCTTCCCACACAGGCCTCTGTGTGCCTTCATTTCATCATGAACAATGGGAGAGAATCCAGAGGAAAGCCAATGTCATGTCCTTGGGGGTCAGTGATGCTGAGGTAAAAGATGGGCTGGTCATTCAGATACTGAGAAGGCCAACAAAGCGGGGTGTGGTGAGGACCATAGAGGACTGATAGGATTAGAAGATCCCAAGAGGGGAATTCCAGACACACCTCCCTCAGAGAAGTGGGCTGCATGGACATGAGACTCTGTCTGACAGGCTGCTGGGGAGAACTGCTGGTCCCAGATCATCTTCCGACTCTGGCATACTCTGTGGTCTTTATGGGCTCACCCTTCCACACCTCAGATTTCAAACAGCTAAATCAATTCTGAGAGGTCCCTCCTCCTCTAAGGCATGTGCCTGGGTCAAAGGCACAGATAGCAGAGTGGCTAGCCTCATGGGTACCTTTCCCAACCTGTCAACGAAGCCTCGGAGAACAGAGATGACTTCAGTGGAGTTGATAAGTGAAGAAAAACACAACTAACTTGTTTCCTCGCATCACCTCCGCTAAGCACAACCTGAATCCATTTGAAAGAAAATGGGTGTCAGCTGTATAAGCTATGCCAGGCCGGTTTCACTCTCAGCACTAGCTCAATTAGCATCGGAAATGGAGAAGTGTTGAGAGGGTGTCTGGAAGGTCCTTCGGTTCACGAGAAACTCCAGTGATAGTTAGGCCTAATTAGCTGTGTGGATTTCCCTATAATTGTTCTTAGCTGGGATGTGCGTTACAGTATTAAATAAAACCAGGTTATGTTGGGCACAGATTTTAAATAAAAATAATCACCAGAACCATACGCGCCTTCCTCTTGTGCGCTCTTGCTCTCCCCGCCCCCTCCCCTTACCTTCCACCGCAAGAAACTGTCACCAAATCGACCCCTTGACCTTGGGTTTCTCAAATGCTAGAACTCTGAAAAAGAAACGTCTTCTCATTAGAAGTTGCCTGATCCACATCATTCTTTGGCAGGGACGCAGAAGGGAATATGATGGAATCAGTACCAATCAGGCCATTGCTACAATAAATACAGCCATGGTTCACCTGAGAATAGGGAACACACTCCCCACAATGGGGTACTTGATGATTGTATTATCACATAAATAGCACAGAATGAATCTATCTATAAAGGTGACTATGATGTCATTACATGAGACCGATGTCTCATAACTGGCCCATCCCAGATCAAAACTGTTGGGTTACACACAGATGTGCCTGGGAAGGTGGGCATGGGTGTGTGCCACAGGGAGAGGCTGAAGGAGCTGGGGCAGTCAGTTATCTACTGTGATGGAGAAGGTAGGATGTGGAGAACCTGCAGGAACTCCTTGGAGATCACCTAGGGGCTCATGATGTAAGTCCTGGTGATCAGGGTAAGAGAGGAAAAGTGCTGGGAGCTGAAGTGCAGTCATTTTGTCAAGATCTGGGTTGTGTGTGCATCCACTCTAAACAATGAGTTCATGACTTTGGGCATCAGGTAGGAGAGCTGCCTCAAAAGCAAAGCCCTTAAAGTTGGCGTGACTTCTTCCCATGTCGTGTGACGAAAGACCAGGTGAGAAGGAAGGAAGCCCAGACTGTAACCTTCAGCCCTTAAAAGGTGGGGCCTGCTAGAAGGAAGCTAGGTTCTTGGGGACACACCTTTAAGGATTTCAGGACTTTGGGTTCTCCTCTCTACTTTTCTTCCTGTCACCATGATGTGAGCAGCTTTACTCTTCCTCACAAACCATACCTCATGACGGGTCCAAAGCCATGGGACCAAGCAGCCTTGGATGGGAAGTTCTGAAACCATGGGCCAAAGTTCGCTTTTCCTGCCTGTAATCTGATCAGCCTGAGTATTTTCTCACAGTGCTGAAAAGCTACTGAACATGCCCTGAAAGGAAGATGACATGAGTTCAGTCGGGTACACTGAGCAGGTGGCCAAGCCATCTTTGCTAGAGAAGCCAGACACTAGTGACCTGCTCAGCACAGAGAGGACCCCAGAGCTGCTTCAGAGGCATTGAGACAGCCTGTCTTGCAATTCAGTCTTCCAGAGAGCTGCCTGTGGTAACTCAGGATTCTCTCTCTGACTTGCCTTGGGACTCTGCTTCTGCAGCCTAGAGTTCCAAGCCGTCAATAGGCTCAAGGGGTCTGTGTGCAATGCAGGCCTCTGCTCAGTCACACAGGTGCAGAGTCAGGGCAGCCCTTCCATGATCCTGATTCTGCCAATGTACAGAGTTCAGGTGGCCCCTGAACTCTAAGGTGGCCCCAAAGGATGTGACAGACAGCTTAGAACCTTGGCAGATGCAGGCCACAGAAAGCCTGCTGCTGGAGATCCTTTCAGGGTAGAACGTTTTAGGAACCACAGGGGTGATATTAAGAGTGAGAGCTACGGAGCCACCATATGTTGGCCCAGCCTGGAGAGCTGATGGGGCTTAAGTTTTGGGGACCCAGGCACCCACATGTCCAGTAGGCAGCATACGATTGAAAGATCATTCTGGAATCTGAAGCATCCATGACATCCATCCTTGTGAATGGGTGGATACTGTCATCACAGGAGTTTTCTACGGAAGCAAGTCCTGACCTTCACCCACCCCTCAGACCTGCAGTGCATGCTTAATTGTCTTTCTGCTTTCCATCAGGGTATGATTCGGCAAGGCCTTCTCCAGATGCAGACACTGAACCTTTGATTTTTTCAGCCTCCAGAACTATAAGAAGTAACTATTTGTTTTCTGTGAGTTATCTAGTTTACAGCATTCTGTCATAGCACCAGCAAATATAAAAAGACAAGAGGACACAGAGGGTATAACCACACTAAAGGCCTTCAGGTCCCCTACTGTCAGAGACTCTCAGTAAGGCATGGCCTGGGCTCAGTCGTGGGGAGGAGTCACAATGTTGCAGACTTTACACACACAGTATCCATCCAGTTTCCAAACACTGTGGGGGATTTTTCTACATAGTTCTCACAACCTGTTCACAACTAAACTGTATTTTACTTGGAGTCGCCACACATCCCGTTCTCCTCATTGCCTTCCAAATTTGTGGGTGTGCACAGCCATCAATAGACACAGTCCTTGGACACACACAATAGAGACTGGACAGGTCCTGAGATGGCCCATGACCTGTCCATCTGGGTGAGTGTTGACAGAGGGAAGTTTAGGACACACATGCCCACAAGTGCCAGGGACAGTGGCTAACCGGACAGAGAGGCCATGGTGCCAGGCTCACTAGACTCTCGCCAGCTGACACTTTGGCTCATGAAGACACATGTTCTATTCCTTTCCAGCTTAAGAGTTTCAGACCCAAGCAGTAAGGGGTACCCCCAGAGTCATTTACCATGGAAACCCAGGTAAATGGCCTGCCTCAGTTTTCTTACCTATTTAAGATGCTGCTAACCTCACTCTCCTGACAGAATAAACTATGAACTGTCTGTGCTGGTTCTTATGTAAACTTGGGTACAGAAACTGAGTCGATGTGGAAGCAGTTTTTAGGTTTATAAGCTTAGCCTATCTACCCACACAGCAACACATTGCCCAGGAATCTTGGAGCCTCAGACCTGGTTGCTGACAAGTCACATGCCCAGCACCTTGCTGAAACAATAACCAGGTGCCTGGCTTTAAAGGACGCCTTCTGAGTCATTATCAACCACCTGCAAGAGGAAGCCTTAGCTTAATTAATATTTACACGGAACTGACAAACATGCCAGCAGGCAAGAAGAAAATAACCTTGGAGCTGGAGCCCGTGCTGGCACAAGGAGGAGATGGATGTGAGCTACCAAAGCCTTGATGAAGGGAGGTTAGCTGATTTGGGCCAGCTGGTCATGCAGGAAGACCCTAAGAAAACCTACTGTCTTCCTGTAAACTCAAGAAAGGAAGGTGCCGCATTGCTATGAGGGTGGGTGGTCACAGAGCAGGCGGCAGGGGCAGCGAGATCAATGTCACATGGATTTCCAGAAAACAGCAGCTTTTAGAGGGACTGGGGGATGCACTCAGCCGGGAGGCCACTTCTGTTCATCACCAGCACATGCGGAGAGCTCAGGAGAAGCTGCTTCTGGTTCAAGGACAGAGCACGGCCTCATGTTGCTGTGTTCTGATTGAAGGAGTTGGTGGTGAAGCACTGGGGGCTCAGAGCTGCAGGGACAGACTCTGTTCTCTCACCACTGCCATGCAGACCCCAGCTGGAGGACTCTGCACTGTCCCAGCAGCCTTGTGTTTAGAGGGGTTCTCTGATTCTGCACCAGTGAGGTCCATAGGAGGAGGCCTAAGGGGTAGTTTGTGGGGTAGGCTACTCTCTGACTCCTGCACTTCCAATCTGGAGGTGTGGCTCCAACTCTGCAGTGAATGAACCCACTGTTCATAGGTCATCATCTTGAGCCTGCCATTTCAAAGCTGTCCCTTGTTCCTTATCCAGTCTGGAGATATCATCACAGGACACCATGCAAAAGTGAGATTTTGAGAGCATCCCTATTTAGCCCAGTAAACCATATTAAAAGGCAGATCTAGACCCAGCACACCCAGAACAGAGACCTTGGGGTTGTCACACCTTAAACTTTTATTTTATCTGGAATAAACCCAGAGAATAAAAATGATTTTCTAACTTTCTTCCAGGCATGGCCACAAACTCTGTCATCCCAGCACTTGTGGCTCAGTGGCAAGAAGGCCAGGAGTTTAGGAGCATCTTTGAGTATATAACAAGTTCATGGCTAGCCTGAGCTACATGGGACTCTGTCACAATATACCTCCCCTGCCAAAAATCCCAAACTTCCTCTTCATGAAGTCAGAGATATTTAGGATAAAGTCTCAGCTATTATGCAATAATAATTATGATGATGATGATAACAATAATCATCATGCTTGAATGACAAAAAGAAAAGAAAATCATAACAATGTCCTCATGCTTGAAGGACAAAAAGAAAAGAAAACAAACTCTAAGTTGTGGTAATTCAGAAAGCTGGAACCAGCCAGGTCTCACCATCAGGGGTTAGGAAACAGCTGGACAGCTGTGACTTACTCTTGAAAAATAAGAAAGTATGATGTCTGCTTACGGTTGAAAAAAAAATACCACTGTGTAGTTGGCATGTGCTCTAGGGTCTTGGTCCCAGAGTTTACAAAAAAGAAGGAAGAAGCCTTTCTTTGCTTGCCTTTTAAAAAATGAAGATGCAAAGTTTAGACAACTCTGGCTTTCCCACTTATATCAGCCTAAGATGTATTGAATGTATGGATGAGTGGCAAACGAACAAAGGAATGAATGGTGAACAGCATAGCCCACATCTTATTGAGGCTATAGTCTACATTTTAACAATTAGTTGTGCACATAAGGATAGCTTGTTTCTAGAAACCTCGGAAAGATCAGTGTCCAGGAGCGATGCTGCCTCCCCCTGCCACCCTACCGGGCCCTTGCAGAGAGCAGCACAGTGGGGCTCGCAGTCCCTGTGAACAAACAGTTCTTTGTCCACGCTTGTCCTTGTCCCACAGTGTCCTCTAGCACTTTAAACTTCGTGCGTTCTATTTTTTTTCTTATAAAAGCGCTGGTCATGACCCACTACATTGATTTCTAAACCCACTAATGGCTCACAAGCCACAGATAGAAAGGCTGTAGCTGTGGCAAAGGAAGGCCCTGGCTGTGCAAGGGAGGCCTTGCGGAGCAGACCACACTGTCCCAAGAAGGACGGAGAGACGCTGCTGGCCAGGGGGTTATAGGCATCTCCACTACTGTGCTCACTGCCCATCCAGCTGCCAGTGACAGAAAGTGTCTTCCCCTGCCACAGGGACTCATGGTGTTGCTGATAGTATGCAGGCCAGGCCTGTAGAGTATCCTCCTCATTGTTCTGAAGGAACAGAACAACCCTTTGCAGGAGGAAACCGAAGCTGAGATCAGGCATGTCTCCTGCTTTGGCTGAGCACTGATATGTGAGACCAGGCTGTCGTGGCCCCTGCGCCTGCAGTGCTGAGGCCTGTTAGATGGAGCAGATTGCATTTGCAGTGTATCTGGAAGGAGCGGGTGATGGGGACAAGTACCATGGTCCCGGGAGACAGCAAGCAAATCTGGAAACAGGGCTGTGGATGGGGTGTGAAAACAGAAGTTCAGGGTGATAGAGACGCTGCCTGGAGCCTGCTTCAGCAAGCACAACCAACAGGGCTTTAATAGAAGGTTGGATGGTTGGATGCATGGAGATCTACTGACTCTGGAAAGTGAGGACCAGCAGGCTATGGGAAAGGATGGACTAGAGGCCTCTGTACTCTTCTGTGGTTCACTGACTTCAAGGGAGAATTGCTGGGAGCCCATTCTCTGCCCCCCACCTGCCACTACCTACCACCCTATGTGGCTGCAGCTCATTCTGAGCCCCTTTGAAGGCAGGGAGCCTGCAGGCCCAGTGGGGCTCCCACTTCAAAGGACCTGGCACGCTGGGATTCCCCAGCCTGAGTGAGGCCCAGAGGCAGGGAGTGCTGAAGGGGAAACTCCAGCTGGGATGAGGCAACAGGCCCTGAGAGGTGGGAGTTCCTGGCCTGGGCAAGGGGCAGCTTCTTGGGCTGCCAATGGGCCCACACATAAGAGGGATCCTCCTGGGGCTCCAGGAACAGGAGGCACAAAGGCTTGCAAAGAGAAGCCACCATAGCACAGTGGTGGCAGTGGGTGCAGAGACCTGCTACATTCAGTTCTCTCCTGCCTTCGTTCATTTTCTAGCTGAATATTCATCCATCCACCCACTCAAACCTATTCACCCACCTGTTCACCTACCTACCCACTCATCCACACAACCTCCCACCTATTTACCCATCCAACCACCCACCTACACACCCATACCTCTATCCCTCCAGCCATCCACTCACATATCTACCCCTCCACTCACCCACCCATGCATCTATCCACCCATCTACACACCCACCCCTCTGTCCATCTCCCCACCCACCCACACTGACTACTCACCCACCCACCCGTTTACTAAGAGTCTTTATGTCCCTTGATAACTCCTGCCTGTTGAGTCCCCAGGTTTTCCTCTCCCAGGACCTTGTGGTTTCCTCACCTTCAGGATGCAAGAAAGGCACAAGTCTTCAGAACATCCGATACATTTGGTTTCTGTGTTTGTACATTTGAGGAGTGACTGCGTGCTAAGTGAGATACGAGTGAAACCACACAATAACATGGCAGTATGACCACGTGTGCAAACAGGCACAATCCTTAAGGAAATGCTGAAGGCCAAAATGTTTTCTTAGCTTTAGAGGACAGTGTGATTTTATCTTCTCTTTTGATAGTTTTTATTTTAATTTAAAGTTAACTTTCTAACTTTTCCAAAGATAAAATGCTTACTATAAAACATGCACTCTACACAAAACATACAAAATCATAGAAGTGGTTTTGATGACACAAGGAAAACTTCTGCCAGACACAGAACAAAACAAAACATGGTTCAAAACATGACGAAATGTACCATGTAAAAGAGTGTGAGTGAGTGTGTGTGTGTGTGTGTCTCACATGCCTTAATACAAAGTTACTGCACTACAGGACACTACTTTGGGATTGTGTGTGTGTGTGTGTTTTCATCTTTCTGTGGTTTGTAAGATTTCTGAACATTTGATATTTTACAAATCAAGAAGCCATTGATTTTTCTTTCCATGATTTACATGTAGCTTTCTGAAGCACTGGGGATGGAACTGAGGCCCTTGTTCAACTTCTGAGGCCCAGCCCCAATATCAGCCATTGATAAACGCATACCTGAGAGACAGTGTTAGGTGTATTGTGTAGTTGGGCAACCATCACCACTGCTTCTTAAGCTGCAGCTCTGTCCTCTTGAGGCAACAGCTTCCACACACACCCTTCCTGGCCCAGCCTCTGATCGCTCTGTACTCCTTTCAATACAATGGAACACTTTGGTTGTCCCTTACAAGCTGGAGATGGTGACTCGCACCTGCAACGTCAGCACTTGGGGGGTGGAGGTAAGACATTCAGGAGTTCTAGGTCATCCTCTAGGTCATCCCCAAGTACATCATGAATTCAAGACTATCCTGGGATGCACGAGATCCTGTTTCAAAGAAGGAAAAAAGGAGAAAACAGGAGGGGTGGCGAGTGGAATCCTGAAAACATCTTCGTGGCTGGCTTGTTTTATACAACGCAGTGTCCTCAAAGTTCATCAGTGTTGAAGCATAAGTCAGGTTTTCTTCCTTTCTTTTCTGGATTATAGTCAGGCACAGCACATTTTCCCTCTGCTGACTGATGGACCCTGGGCTGATTCCATCTTTTGACTGTTGTGAATCCTGCTTCTATATCACATGGCTATGCCAGCATCTGCTGAAGACCTTGTTTTCTCTTCTGAGTGTACATGAGGAAAAGCAAGTACTATATCATGGTTATTCTAGGTCTAATTTTTGAGGAACTAACATTTTTTTGCAGTTTCTCTCATGCATGTCAATAGTTTCTATTTCCTGATTTTTGATAATACCTATCCTAATAGGTGTGAGGCATCTCTCTATGGTTTTGATATGCATTGCTAGGATCATTCATCACCTTAAGCTGTTAAATAAAAATCTCACTGCCAGTTACAGGTTACTTCACTACTAATTATTGGACACAGAGTCCCCACAGGTACCCCCCCAAACAATATGAGCTATTGTTACCATTGCCCTTGGATTTCCACCATGTAAGACCCTCTTGCTGAAGACACCACACAGTTTCTACAGGACATGGAATCATCAGTCTTGGATTGGTCTGGAAGGTCTCTCTCTGCTAGTTAGCTCTCATGGCGATGGAAGTTGCTATGTAGGGTGCTGGGGAAGAAAAAGCATCAATGGTCTTACCCAGTGCTGGATCCTGCATGCTAAATGACAATTGGTCCTACAGTCTATGCCTACCAGTGTAATAGTGGCAAAATTGCTTGTGGGGCAACCAACCACTCTCATGATTAGACTTAAAGTCTGCTCTACAGGAGGGATTCATGCCTGGTATTATAAATATGACCAAAACCTATAACTCAGGAAGTCATTGGCCCAAGGGAGAACCAATTGATATTTTTCACATTGTCAAACTGCATTTTAAATATTTATATCTGTAGATCTGTGCTCCTCACAACTTTGGTTGGAGAAGCTTATTGTTGTAATTCACTACTGTTCAAAGTGCTGAGAACAAGCAACAGATGAGACATCTATATATCCCTCCCCTCAAGGTTCATAAAACATCTTGGATGAAGGGGAAGGGAAATGAAAGAATTAGAGGGTTGGGGGTGCTATGAAATGCTGATCTCTAGCCATGACATAGCTCTTACATTCATGAGTTCACCCATAAAAGACCTACACAGATCAAAAGAGCTAAAATTTCAGCATGGGTAGAGTAGGGGCTTCTGTTAACCCACCTGTAACATGAGGGCCGGCTTGTTGGGGTTTCTATCCCGCCCGGTACCCCACAGCCGGCAACTCCCAAGGAAAAATCACACACAGGACTCCATAAGATTATAAACTGATTGGCCCATTAGGTCAGGCTACTTATTCTTATGATTTATCTTAACCCATTATTCTAATCTATGTTAGCCATATGGCTTGGTACCTTTTTCAGCTGGGCAAGTTACATGCTGCCTCTTCAGTGGTCTGCGCAGGAGTGAAGAGAGAGCTTTCTGTGTCCCAGAAAACTCCCAGTCTCTTTGTTCCACCCCTACTTCCTGTCTGGCTTTCCCACCTATACTGCCTGCCTGACCAATCAGTGTTTTATTAAAATATGATTGACAGAATACAGACAATTCTCCCACATCATTTCCCTCTTTTTTTTTTAAACAAAGGAAAATACCCATAGTCTATTTGTTGGGAATGTGGGCATAGTATTTCAGGCTACTTCCTGCTGGTTGGGGGCACTGATAATCTTATGGGGACCTAAAGAAAATTTAGAGTTATAATCAAGTCCTGACTGGAGTATCCTGTGAGTCTCGATCATCTCAGGCAGCAATCCTGAATCTGTTTTGGATGTAGAACTCTGTATCCAGGCCATCTGTTCCTACTGGAGATTTCTTAGGTGGTCTCCCTTGGTCAAAGATGATTTTTCTTAACTCTGAATAAATCCAGAGCCTCTCATTTTCTGTGGAAACAAAAGCAAAATCTCTTCTCCAAAGTAACATACCTTTTGACTTCAATTTTGAAGTCAAGGTATTTTCAAAATATCTATCTTGGATTAATTCAGCAGCATTTATAAGCAAATATCTTTTAGCAGCTGTTGCTACTTCCTCAGCAATCAAACAATTCAAAGAGAGCATAATAACATACAGTATCAAGATTCTCTGTGTATTTTCCATCTTTGTGCGTCTTTATCTTAACTTCTATTTCTTTTATTTTTACTTTTACTTTTTGAGACAGGTTCTCTGTATATCTTTGTCCTGGAATAACTCTGTAGACCAGGCTGTCCTTGAACTCACAGAGTCCCACTGTCTCTGCCTCCCCAGTGCTGGGATTAAAGGCGTGTGCTACCACACCTTGAACTCAGAGATCTGTCTGTCTCTGCCTTCCAGGCATTGGGATTAAAGGCGTGTACTACCACACCTTGAAGTCACAGAGGTCAATTTACCTCTGCCTCCCAACTGTTGGGATTAAGGTGTATACCACTACACCCAACTATTCTCTTTCTTTTTTTACTTTAACTTTTATCCTGCATATATTTTTAACACACTGTAAACCATTTAGAGGTTTTCTTCATCTTTGAATCTATCTTTACTATATATCTCTCTTTTTTTGACCACACGAGTCTTTAATGAGTAGGACTAAAGCCGTGGCTTTGACAGTTAGATCCAGCCCATTTCTTAGCTTTCCATCCTCACGGCTGAGATACCAGCCAGAGCTGTGTTCACTGCCACAACCCTATGGCGTTTCAAGGTCCTTGCCAGCAAGCAAGCTGCAGCATTCTGCTCACAGACCACACTCAGTCGGACTGCCTGCCTGAAAGAGTCAGAGTTTGCCCTGGCAGGACAGCTGGCATTTTAAAACAGCGCAGCTTTTTTCCTGCTACGGCTGAAAACCAAAAAGCATGCGTTCAGCTTTTCATCAACACTGTTTAAGTGTTTCGTGGCAGGATCTCTTAAAAGAGCTGCAGGATTTTGCAGCTAAAGCTGAGTCAGGAAGCCTCTCTTAGATGAGAGTACTTGCTTGCCTGTAGCAAGCAGAGCAGACCTGAGAAATTGCTGCTACCAAGAAAGCATGATTTACTCTATTCTTTTCCAAGCTTTCTCAAGCTTTCTGTGGATTCAGTTATCCACGTCTGGGCGCCATATGTAACATGAGGGCTGGCTTGTTGGGGTTTCTATCCTGCCCGGTACCCCACAACCAGCAAGTCCCCAAGAAAAATCAATCACACAGAGATCTCTATAAGTTATAAAGCTGATTGGCCCATTAGGTCAGGCTACTTATTCTTATGATTTATCTTAACCCATTATTCTAATCTATGTTAGCCATATAGCTTGGTAACTTTTTCAGCTGGGCAAGTTACATGCTGCCTCTTCGGTGGTCTGCGCAGGAGTGGAGAGAGAGCTTCCTGTGTCCCAGAATACTCCCAGTCTCTTTGCTCCACCCCTACTTCCTATCTGGCTTTCCTGCCTATACTGCCTGCCTGGCCAATCAGCGTTTTATTAAAATATGATTGACAGAATACAGACAATTCTCCCACACCACCCACCCCTAGCTGAGGAGATATTAGCAGTTAATGGTTGCTGTGGGAGGGAGGATCACTTTTTTGGAGGGATGAGCATCAGAAGATTGCTTATGCTCTCAGTGGATAACCGAACACCTATTCGTAAGGGCAACAACAACTGGACTCAGTGGTTTATAAAGAGAAAAAGGAAAAGAAGGTATGAAATCAGGAGGGAGAAGTATTAGAGGGACCAGAGATTGGAAGGAAGGACAGAATGTGGATATGACTAAGATATATTATATATATATATATATATATATGAAATTTCCAAAGATAAAAAAGGAAATAAAAACAAAATCTTGCTTCCATATCTCTCTGTACTTTCTCTTCTCACTCAGCCTCACCAACCAACACCTCTTGGCCTGCAGAGGTGCAGACGCAGGGTGCAGCTGAGCTTGGTTTAGTCACGCAATGTCAGACACAGCTGGGGTCTCGATCCCTCCACCCACTCTTGGGCCACCCACAGTCTGGCTGTCTCCATCTCTGACCATCAGCAGTGCTTCTCAACAGTTACACATGATCCAAGTTCTGCGATTTCTCGCCTCCCACCTCGCAGCCTCAGTGCCTCTCAGCAGAACTCTTTTATAGACTCGTTACACTGAAGAGGAATTAGAAAAATGCTAATCACGATAGCTGTTTTGATAAATTGCTTGCTTACCATGCTGAAAGCCCTGGGTTTGATTCCCAGTCATGCAAAATAAAGTGCTAATCAAAAGATCAAACTGTTATTAATACACTTTCTTTCTGACTTATATCATAGCTTAACCAAATCCCTTTTAAAGGTCCCATGACACTGAGTTCTAATTTGGTAAGCTGTGAGGCAGGCAAGTGAAAGAGAGAGAGTTCATCAGAGGATACATGTAGCTGATATTTCCTTCCTTGTGTCGGAAACCCTAAGGGCTAAGGACAGAAATATTCACATTCTACCGTTCTTGACACAAAGGTAACACAAATGGTTCTGCAGTTTTACCTCATATGTCAGATAGCAATATCTGCAATCTACCCTTCACCCTTCCACTCGCCCACCTTCATCCATATATCTACCCACCAATTACTCTGCTACCCTCTTCCATGTACCCATCCGTTCACCCATCCTCCCTCTTTTCTATCCATCCACCTATATACCTATTTATCCACCTTCTCAGCCAGCCAGCCAACCAGCCACCCTTCCATTCACCTATCCCTCAACCTCCTGTCCTTATACTTCCTCCCACACCTCCATTTACTCTTCCATGCACCCATACATTCGCCTGTACTACCTTCTTTCTACATGACTACCTAATTACCCATCCATCAATCCATCATCCATCCACTCACCCATCAATCTACCCTCCTATCCAATCACATATCCACTTGCCTACTCATCCATCCACTCATCCACTTAGCTGCTCCTATCCACTCAACTATAGGCTCATTCATCTGTGCAATAAAAGTTTATTACATGCTATTGTAGAGAAAACAATATTTTGAAATTTTAGAGCACCCTAAGAGAATTTAAACCATTCTGAAAAAAAGATAATATATCAAAAAATAAAAGGCAATTGACATAACCTGAATAGTGATATAATATGCTCTGAGACTGTGAAACAGGGTGCATTAGAGAGTAACGATGGAAGAGGGGGGGAGGGGAGATCACCTGAGGATACGTCTGAAATGAGACCTCTGCAGGGGGAGCAGCACAGTTGGGGAGAAGAAGAAAGGTGGCCCTGAATACATTGTCTCTCACTTTGAAGATTGAAGACCATTCACCTGGAGACAGACTAGGTACCACCAAATATGCTCCTTCTACTGAATGTGTCATTGCTGGGAGGTGTCTGTGTCCATTGGTCACATGACAGCTAAAGAGCAGCGGTGCATGGCACACACAGCCAGGTGTTTAATTGTGTACAGATTCTCTGTGAGCTTCCATCACTGCCTGCAGACCAACATGTCAGCCTCTACAAAACCTTGGAAATTAAGAGGACAAACGTCATCTCTGGACTCCTTACTCAGGGACATAGCCTTGTAAGCTTACATGGGCAATGAATAATTTCCCTGAGTCAAGACGCTGGGATTTGAGTGTCATGGTCTTCACAGTGGTTGGCTTGTCTTGTGCTAACCAATAATGCTGACCAGTGGACTAACTACTAGTCATCAAACTGTACCTGTCCTTAAGAGTTGAGGAGACAGACCTGCTTTCTAAAGTGCTGCTATCAGATTGAAGGTCCCACTCTGAGGCACCGTAGGGAGCCAGGAGGTGGGATGACACGGCCAACCCCAGCTGGTTGGAGAAGTCGCTGAAATAATAACCAGCAGATCTATCCGGCTGGAAATGGGAAGGTGAAGAGATAAATCAGGTGCTAATCACTAGAAGGTGGAGGGGCGTTGCCTTCCCAGGATGCAGCCCTGCTTGGCCAAACGGCTTCGCCGTGGGCCACTCAATCATACCTTCGGGTCTCGATCCCCCCATGCTATTATCTTCATTACAGGGAGAGGACTTGAGGCACCTTGAAATATAGATGAGTGTGGCCCATCTAATTAGTAAATGCAAGAACAGTTCAACCATTTTCTCAAAACTGTTAATACTCAGAGGAAGACAGCGCTGCCAGTTCTTTTTAATTCTGACTTCATTCATCGACTGAAGCCAAATACCTGGGCTAGGAGGGCACCAGCAACTCCAAGTAGCCCATGTAAGTCACTGAGCCTAGTTCTACACTTCTTACATTATGACTCAATGAGATTAAAATGACCTTTATTTAAAGGATGGTCTTTTATCAATAAGAAGAAAAAATAAAACTAAGAATGGCAGATAGCTTTTTTTTTTTTCTTGGTTGGTTGGTTTTGGATTTTCAAGACAAGGTTTCTCCACAGCTTTGGAACCTGTATTGGAACTAGCTCTTGTAGACCAGGCTGGCCTCAAACTCATGGAGGTCCACCTGTCTCTGCCTCCCAAGTGCTGCAATGAAAGGTTTGTGCTACCAGTGCCCAGCAGCAGTTAGCATTTATGAAGGGCCTACTAAGCATAAGGTACCATGCTAGGTGCTTTGGATATTATTTCATTTCATCCTCAGCAACATAGCAGCTGGGTTTCACTGTTAGTATTTTAAGGAAAAGAAGCCTAACACTTCCAGAATTGACCAGCAAGATTCCAACAAAGAGCTGTGCAGCTCGGAGCTCTGTTTTCCCACTGCACCTGCACCCTGGAGAACAGCCATGGCCCAGTGTGCATTAGCAGACACACCTTAAAACACAGGCCGTGTGCATTGAGCTCTTATCAGATGGGTTTCTGTAGGAAGCACAGAGCCTTCCCTGTGCAGATTAGCAGTCTGAGGCTGCTGGGTGGGTGTCCTGTCTGCCCCAGGTGTGCTGGGGTGAAACAGTGTGTTCCCTCAGCATGTAGAGCGGAGCTACAGAGATGGTCATGCCTACAGCTTCACTCAGACCTCAGCATCCTTGTGGTAGAGGCCCTAGTCAGGGGGGACCCTCAGACTGGCCTGGTAGGGGGACCTGTAACTGGCCAGACTTGGCTCCTTATTGCTGAATACCCATCCCAAGGAGTAGGAAGCAGGGTGTTGTGAAGGCCTGAACCTCACATAAAGGGACAAAGAGCGGTTAATTACTCCTCTTTGCCTCCATTTCCATATCTGGGAAACATGGACATCCACATTGCCACCTTGTTGGGGGCAGCATGAGAAACGAATCACAGACTTTCATTTTCACTGCTCTGTCAGTTAGGGGCACCAGGCCACCTGTTTCTGTTGTCCCAGCTCCTTCCAGCCTCTTCTTCATGTTTTTGGTTCAGAGCCGTGGGCTTCAGAAGTGCCCCCAAGCTACATGCCACACTAAGGAAGGATCAGACTCCCTGCTTTGCTATGGATCTTTGGGGTGGCTGTGATGTCCATATGTGACACCGCCACAGTTCCAAAAACAATGGATGCTTGCTTACCATCCTCTCAGCTCCCATGTCTGGGTCTCTCCAAACCTGCCCGTCCTGAATTAGGAATGCAGGAGGCCTTGCAGGACTCAGGTATTTGGGAAACTTGATGACCAGAGGTCTTCACATGCTTCAGGGTGGGGGAAAGAAAGAGCCACAGAGAATTAGCATGCAGAAAAACAAGGTCCTCGCCTGTTCCCATGACTTTCTATCCCCAGAGCTCTGTGAGTGGAGGATGTATGCAGTCTCAGCAGCTGCATACCCTTATGCTAGGATGGCTGTAGGGACAGTGCCAAGCCAGAGTGTAACCATGAGGCAGCAGTGGTCCCCACAGGTGATTTTTAGCAGTCACAGACCCCGGTCCCATCAAGAATGAGTAAGCATCCACGAAAGGACAGGTCACATGGATGAATGCTGAGGGCAAAGCATTCTCATTCAGCTGGGATCCACAGGACCGCTTCCAAGGAAGCGGCTGGATGGGTTGATTCTTCCGCAGGTCCCCAAGGGGTGGACAGCACAGCCACCTCAAACCACCTGTTAGGAGCTCTCTGTTGCCAGTTCTTCTCAATGTTCACAGCCCTCTGTCATAAATCACAACAAAACACAGCATCACTGATAGTAAGGGACTACCATCTAGAAAGAGCAAGGGACTCTCTATCCAGAGGCAGTGGTGCTATTTATGATTCTCTTAAAATCTGCTCCTGGGACTTCTGCCTTTGCTAAGATTGTGGTTAGCAAATGCCTTTCCTGCCCCCATGAGCTCTCTGAGGCCCGACTTTCTTCATATGGTCTGGGTTCCAGGGGAGAAGTCACTTTGTCTTCTTCCAGCAGCCACCAGCTCTGCCCCAGCTCCTCTTGCAGCAAAGACAGGAGCCCAACCAAATGTAGGATGTTTTCCAAGGGAGGGTTTCAAAAAGACCCACAATGAGTCACACCTAGCCTGCTGAGGGCACTTCTGGCTCTCTCTGCTGCGAAGGCTCCTTGGTCTCACTTCCCACTGGAGCAAGGAAAAGGAACTTGCTGCACAGTAAACCACAAGCACAGGCCACAGATCGCTGTACCTAAGGCAAGGGACCTCAGGCTCTGGGGTGGAAAAGCTTTGCTTGGTCTCCAGAGCTCATCCATTATTCACATTAATGGCAATAATAACTTCTACCGGCTTTTCATCTCCAAACCACAGCACAGATAGACTGTTTAACTTCAACTTGAGCTTCCTCTTAATTCTTTTTATCAAATTTTCTCCACCTCTACCTAGTCCTCTACTGTGTGGCAAGACCTGAGCTGTGTATGCACTGGGCTCCTACATGAGACTAGGTCTAGCCTAAACTGGCTGTAGGATGATGGCCCCAAAATACATTTTTTCTCTGTATTTTCTCTTTATTTTCCTGGCAAGGAACACAGTTTGTTTAGATAACTGAAAAGCAACTGCCATTCTCCCTATGCCTTAAATGCAAAAAAAAAAACTATGACTGTCAATATCCAGTCTGTAAAGACTATTTGCACAATTTGCACACAAATAAATATAATTGTATTGAGTTCTACATTTTTCTCTGCTCCCCTCCCTGCCTCTCCCTTCCCCTTTAACCCTCTTCCAAGGTCCCCACGCTCCCAATTTATTCAGGAGATCTTGTAATTTTCTACTTCCCATGTACATTAGATCCATGTATGTCTCTCTTAGAGTCCTCATTGTTGTCTAAATTCTCTGGGATTGCACACATAGAATTCTAAAGTACACAGTATACAAGCAGCCTTTTATGAATTTAAATCCCCCCAGAACCAACTGTCCTTCCCACCAATTACACCCTGTGAATGGTCACCTCCTCACCCCTAGCCAACTCAAGTCTACACATTTGGCTTGGCGCAGTCTTGACTCAGGTTTGGAAACTTTCATCCACGGCTGCTTTTCCAACTTTCCAATTAGGGGTAGAAAAACAGACAGACAACACTTCAGGCCAGGAAGAAGGCAGGCTAGGGTGCTGGGGGGATGGGAAGGTGGGGAGGGTTGGGATGGATGTGGGATGAATGGGAAGATGGGATGGCAGGGAGGATGGGATGCAGGTGAGTTGGTCGGGAGGGTGGAATGTGCACAGGTGGGATTGAGGTGAAGATAGAATGCAGGTGGGATAGAGGAAAGGTAGGGTGTCGGTGGGATGGATGGGAAGGTAAGATGGGAAGGAGGAGGGGGCAGGTGGGATAGTGGAAAATGTGAGGTGCAGATAGATAACCCAAGACCTGGGAAGCCTGTGGAGACCCAGCAGTAGGCAGGACCTAGGACAGTAAATGACTAAGAAATGGAGTCAAAAGAAGGGCATCTCTTTTCTTCCCTATTCTTAACCAGTGGAGATATTGTAGCTGAGAAGGAGGGAGAATGGCTAGGCTCTTCACCAGTCCAGCCCCAGGGAAGTTGGCAGTGGCTGCTGTGTGAACTGGGAAGTTGCTCTGGGTGGATGGCATCTTGACATAAGGTGTTCTGGAGAACTACAAAGTAATTATTATGCCTGCACCCTGCTTTAGTCAGGATCTCTCTTCCTCTCCCTACCCCTCTCTCTCCCTCTCTCTCTCTCTCTCTCACCCACATGCACATGTGAACCCCACACACACACCAGCAAAGGTGGAGACTTTTCCTACTGTTTAACTCTGCAAGCTCGCTAGCGGCAGTTCCAGGAATTCATCCTTTCCCCAGAGCAGGGGGCTCCAGATCACCTGTTGGTACTTCAGGCCCCTACCCTGGCTGGAACTGCAGAGGCCCAGTTGTCACCCCACTAGGCCCTCTGACAGATTGCCTTATGTTGTCCTCCCTGGAGGCTCTACTTAGACTGAGCACTCCGACCGGCTGGGCAGCCGTCTTCTTCCCTGGGAGAGGCATCATCACCTGTAGGCACCAACGGCCGTTGCCAAACTGCTCCTGCCTCCCTCTCCTCTGGTCCTAGGGTTTCTGATGTCTTCCCAGACTGGAGACCTAGTTTTGCTGCTTCCTTCCTCTTCCTTCTCACCTCTCAGCCCTCTTAGTATTCCCCTTTGTCTCTAAGTTTCACTTCTGTCTCTCTCCTAGACTTTAAAGATATAACACACACACACACACAAACACACACACACACACACACACACACACACATATATATATATGTATATATATATGTATGTATATATGTATATATATATGTATATATATATTGCTGATGGATGTAGAAGCTAAGCTGCCTCTGAATGACCCATCTTAATTGCCCCTGTAATGACCCTACATCCTGACAAGGCCTCATTCATAGGTAGAGAACTAAGATTTTATTTTGGGGGGATGCAATTCAACACTATCAGGAATTGAACAGAACTCCAGTCTCCCCAAAGCCATAGATCCTGAGGCCCATCACAAAGGTCAGAGGCAAAAACCTCAGGCAGGTGATCATCCCTGGAGATGAGGGGTGACTTTAGTCTGCTAAGCATCACACTAAAAGACAGGAGTTCAGCTCTGCTGGAAGAAGGAAGATGAGGATGAAGATGAAGGTGGAGTCAGGTGAGACTGGTAATTCTGCCTGCTGGAGCAAGAAACTGACAGGCCACTCCATAGGACTGGACACTGGAAACAAAAGCCACCATGTGCCCAATAAGAATGAAATAGTCACCAAATCACCTGGCAGCAAATGCCCCCGTGGGTACGGAATGGACTGTTCTGTGGTTGCAAAGGCCATGCAGAAATGCAGCCTGCAGGGAAGGCAGGTGAAGTTGTGTGCTCACTGCAGCAGAGGCTGTGGCTGCACTGTTGTCACTTGGCCCATGAACAGCCACGGAGTCTGACGGAAACAGCACCCCTTAAAGGGATTGTTCTAAGACCAATGGTGATTCACTGTGCTGCTCTTCCACGTTGATGAATATTTCAGATGCAATAACTGCATGCTAGAAGGTCCCTTCCTGTTCCACCCTTACTGTGACCAAGTCAGCATGTAGCAGTCCTTGTGGAAAGGAAAGAAGTCCTCATTAGGGAGTTGTTTCTTCTTCTATATCAGAGAGAAATCACTAGACAGCTGTTCCCCACAGCTCTGAAAAGACACAAGTGGGGCTCCAGACACCCCATCCAGAAAACCCACGGGACAGCTTAAAGCATTGAATTCCCAAGCATACATTTAAGAGAGCAATGTCAGGGACACTGTCAGTGATTGCCTCTTCCAGCCCAGGATGTTCAGGTCAAGACAGTGCCCTGGCCCCTGCCCAAGGGAGGACCCAGGAAAAGAAGGACGGCTCATGACACTCCCCCTGCACACACCCCTAGTCAGTCAAGCCTTCTATTCCCCACACCCTAGTCACCTGTGCCAGGAATTCCAAACTGAAGGAGTGGTATGACTCCATCCTGAGTCTGTTCCTGGGAGTGGTTAAGTGTGTGGCCTGTGGGGAGGATGGCATCTGCACGGGTGCTGCACCATCTGTAAGAAACCGGCTGCTCTTCTCCTCACTGAACTGTTCCAGTACCTCTGTCAGGGCTCCAACATTATCAGAAAGACTGTTTCCTGTCAAATTAGGCACATCTTTACCCTCAGATTTATTTAAAGAGACGTTTGTTTTACACATCATCCTGAAGTCCCTGGTATGGATGACACTTTGATGCCTTCAAGTCTGAGAGTCTGGAGTCATGGCAAATTCAGCAGAGATAATCATGGTGGTAATGAAGGCTGCTGTTCTAGGGTGTGGCAGCCACAGGGAATTGCTTCTAGAGTCCAGGGCAAAGCTCTATAGCTGTGGGGTTGGTGGAAGGGACCTTTGGAAAGGGCCCTACACATGTGTAGCTACACTACAGCAAGGTCCTGTATAAGTAGTCTGGGTTATGTGCACCTGAAATTATAAGTGCTGCTGAACTGTCAAGGAAAAGATCACCCTGTGACAGCTGACAGCAGCCCAGATTGCACACTTGTGGGGAGAGCAGCCTGATCACAGGATGTGGTGGTGTGAATGTAATTGGCCCCCATAAACACACACGGAGTAGCACTATTAGAAAGTGAGGCTTTGTTGGAGGGTATGGCCTTGTTGGAGGAAGTGTGCCACTGTGGGGGTGGGTTTTGAGTTAAGCGTGCCTAGTGTCTCAGACTACTTCCTATTTCCTGTGGGTCAAGATATAGGGCGCTCATTCTTCAGCATCATATCTGCCTGCATTCTACTGTGTGGCACCAAGATAATGGACTAAACATCTGAAAATGTAAGCCACCCCAATTAAATGGTTTTCCTTTGTAAGAGTTGTCATGGTTATGGTATTTTTTTTTAAAGCAAAAGAAACCTTAAGACAGATATTGGTACTGGGAGTGGGGTATTGCTGTGATAGGCCAGACATTGTTTTTGTTTGGAGAAATATGGTCTTTGGTACTTTGGGTTAGGAAAGCAGTAGAATGCTTTAAGCACTGCTTAATGGGCCACACTAGTAGGAGCATGGAAGACAATGGTGCTGAAAATGATTTGAACTGTGGGGGAATGGTTCAAGAGATTTCAGAGGAGAAGAATTTTAGTATGTTGCCTAGAGATCGTTCTTGTGATATTTTGGTGAATAAAATGACTGCTTTTTACCCTTGTCTGAAGAGTCTGCCTCAAACTAAAGTAAAGAGATTTGGATTAATTATGTTGCCAGAGGAAATCTCAAAAAAAAAAAACCTAGTATAGACTCTGTCATGTGGTTGCTACTGTTCATGCCTATAAAGATTTATAATGAAAAGGAGCAAGCCGAGGAGGGAAAAATACAAAATGTAACATTTGAGGAGAAAAGGAGGAGCATGAGGAAGTGGAAGGGAGCTAAATTCTGTGTTCAAGTAGATAAACAGATTAAGAAACGGGAATAAAGGGAGTAGTGACCTCAGGGCAAGATCCCACCCAGCTATGTTTCCAATTTGTAAAAAGGAATTAAGCTTAGAATCAGTGTGGTGGTAGAGACCTTTAATCACAGCCCTGGGGAAGGCAGAGGTTGGCGGATCTGTGAGTTTGAGGTCAGCCTGGTCTACAAAGCACGTTCAAGGGCAGTCAATGTTAGGAAACCATCAAAAACAGAAAGCTGGCGAATGTGTAATTGAACAAGAGGGTCATGTTCCAGTCCCAGCAAGCAGCAGAACTCGGCAGTTTCGGCCATGTGGTTCTGGCTTTAGAGTTAAGGATAAAGAAAGGGGTTATTTAATTTGCCTCCACTACTAAAGAAAGCCACTGAGGCCAGGTATGTGAAGGGGTGTCCCTTAATGTAGACCTAGAGGGGGCACTGTGTGAAGCTGTGAAGCTGAAGCTTGGATTGCCTTGGAGACCCCATGATGTTGGAGATGCCAGAGCCATGGGATACCTGCCAAGGAAATCTGCTAACAGGAAGTGGAGCCAGCCCATGAGACAGAAGTGTGTTGCAGTCAATAACGCTGAAAAGAGTTAGAGATCTGAAGAGCGTTTTGACATTAGACATGGAGATGCAGAGTTTGGAGTTTGCCCAGCTGGTTTTCAGTCTTGCTTTGTTCCAGTGTTTCCTCACTGTGCTCCCTTAGCTACATTTTGAAATGTAATGTATGTCCTGTGCCATTATATGTTGGGAGTATGTGATCTTCTTTTTTTATTTTTATTTTTATTTTACAGGAGTTACAGTTAAGAGGTTTCATGAATCTCAGAAGGGACTTTGAACTTCAGAGTTTAAAATATTGTTGAAACTGTGATAGACTATGAGGACTTTTGAAGTTGAACTAAACGCATTTTGCATTATAATATTGTTACAAGCTTATTGGGGTCAGGGAGTTGAATGGGGTAGTTTGAATGTAATTGACCCCCCATAAGCTCATAGGGAGTGGCTCTATTAGGAGGTGTGTCTTTGTTTGAGTAGATATGGCCTTATTGGAGGAAATATATCACTATGGGGGTGGCTTTGAGATCTCTTATATGCTTAAGCCAAGTCCAGTGTCCCAGACCACTTCCTAGTGCCTGTAGGTCAAGATGTAGGGCTCTCAGCTCCTTCTCCAGCACCACGTCTGCCTGCATGCCACCATGTTTCACCAAGATAGTAATGAACTGAGCCACTGAAACTGTAAGCCACCCCAATTAAATGTTTTTCCTTTATAAGAGTTGCTTTGGTCATGGTGTCTCTACACAGCAATAGAAACCCCAACTAAGACACATGAAGACACTGAGACTGTCTGTGAGCAATTCAATTTCCAATTGACAGCTTTCCTTTCCTAGGCTGTAGTGGGTGCTGGTTGGGATCCCTATAAACACGAGGTCAGTGCACACCTGCCAGGGTGGATAATGCATCTTACCCCCAGAATCAGCTAATTTGATATTAAGCACATAGAAGAAAGCTTGAGAAAAGAGACTGCCATTTTCTTTGGGAACACATACACACACACAAAGACAAAGAAAGGAGAAAGGAGAAAAAAACTCAGGAAGAGATGGTGATTATTAGAACAGCCCACAGCTACCTTTCTGTAATCTGAAATGTTTTATTCACTATGTAGTACATTTACAGATTTTTTTCATATTCTACAATTATATTTTTTACATTGACATACTTGTTTACACTTTATTTTAATTCTGTTACTCCCATTGCCCTCTCTCCCAGCCCTACTGACTCCTCTTCTTCATACCTGTCCCATGGTGGGGGAGAATTGTCTGTATTCTGTCAATCATGTTTTAAATAAACACTGATTGGCCAGGCAGGAGGTGTAGGCAGGGAAAGCCAGACAGGAAGTGGAAATGACGCAAGGAGAGCAGGAGAATTCTGGGGAGGAGGAAGTTGATTCCTCCCATTCCTTCCCAGATCACCAAAGCAGCAGGATGTGAGCTGCCCCACTGAAAAAGGTACTGAGCTTCATGGTTAACATAGATCAGAAAAATGGGTTAATCAAGATGTGAGAGTTCACTAATAAGTAGCCAGACCTAATGGGCCAATCAGCTTTATAAATAATAGAGATCTTTGTATGGTTTTCTCTGGGGCCTGTCGGCTGTGGGGTACCAGGTGGGGACAGAAAACACAAACAAACAGCCTCTCATGTTACAGAATGGTGCCCACATGGATAACTGCATCCACAAAAAGCCTGAGAAAGCTTGGGAAAGACTAGACTAAAGCATTTCAGTTTTCAGCACTGTTTTAAAAGGGTCGTGACATAGCTGTTGCTAAAGAGGCCTAGTGCTTTGGGCCCCGTGTCCCTGTGCTGGGATTAAGGGTCAAGCTGCTTGCAGCATTCCCAATCAGTTATGGCGGATGGCAGGGGTTTCAAACAGCTTGCTGGAACTTCAAAGAGAGCTTGCGCTGTGAGCTCTTTGACTCACGTTGCAAGGAAAAATTTAAAAATCCGTGCAGAACAGGGCAAAGTAGGCCGGCAGAGACTGTCCGGACCTGTGTATCCTGGGAGGCGTGGAGGTTATGGCTGAGGGAGGGCTCGTGCCAAGCCCAGCTGGCCAAGCCAATCTGGCGGCAGGTAGCCAAGCCAGAGGCCGAGCTGGGGGGGGGGGGGGGGGAGTGGGGGTGGTTCTTAAACCAAAGGCTGGGAGCCAAATAACGGCGAATCAATCCCACACCAGTTATGTTTTAAGGGGTTATTTATTTTAGGGGGTAAAACTTACATACACCATAAACCATCAGGAAGGGAGCCTAGTCGCTGGAGCAGGAGCCGGGAGCAGGAGCCGGGACCAAGCGCCGGAACCAAGAGGCCTGAGCCAAGCTCTGTGGCTCTTTTTAAAAGAGAAATATACCACGCCCCAGTGGGCTGGTATTTCAGCGGCTATTGGCTGAAGCAGGAAGATACTTCCGCAGCAGTCCCACCTTTACTCCCATGTCTGTGTGTGCACACAGGTCTTACAAGGTGGCCGCAGCTGTTACGTATGTATAATCACACCAACTATGCCATGTCCAGAATACATTTCACAGCACATCCTCTTCATCCGGTCTTTCCACCTACTCTTCACAGCACTCCCTGAGCTTGGAGAAGGGGATAGAGATGTCCCATTTAGGTCTGAACACTAAACAGTCACATAGTCTCAACACTTGACCAGTAAGTAGGGGATTGCTGTGTCTGTAATCCCAATGCTGGTCTCCAGCTTGCTGGCCTCCCAGTGTAGCTGAAACAGCACACTCCAGGTTCGGGAGTGTAATGGTTCATTTCAATTGTCAACTTGATAAACTCTAGAATCATCCAGGAGACAGGTCTTTGGATATTCACATGGGGGATTGCTTTGATTAGGTTAATTGAAGTGAGAATGCCTTCCCACTGTGGGTGGCACCATTCCCTGGGCTAAGCTCCCAGACTACAAAAAGAAGAATGATCTGAGTACCAATATTCCTTATGTACTATCATCATTAACAGCCATCCGGTTTAAGTGACATCTGGCTCATGTCCCTCAGGACATTTTCAAGATAGACTTTTATCTGGTGGTATACATTATTCTTTCCTATTAACTTATACACTATCAAGTTTACCAGATTAACACACACATCCGCAAGTTGACAGATAACCATGCTTTTTCCCACTTTGTTGTGAAAACAGCCCCTATGGCTTAGCCACGTGGATATTGGTATCTATACAGTTTTTCTTCCTCCTGGGTGAGGTTGCGGGGATATGTAGTGAGCAAATGCTTTCGCTTATCAGGCACCACCCACATGCCTTCCAGAGAGCCTCCACATCAGAACCACATGTGTCCCAGTTAGCTGTAGCAAGCTACCCCCAGAGTGCCCTCACACAGCTACCAGGACAAGCCTGAGTATGACAGATGGGCTGTGGCTTGCTGTCTGGCACCCAGGCAGAGGTTACTATACCAAGAGTGCCTTGCATGCTGGCCCACAGTCTTCCTGGGAGTGTGGGAGGAACTGTGCTGATTACTTAAGTCAACCCAAAGCTTAGAAAAGTGTCAGGAATTGCCACCCTCCCTGATTTCTTGCTCATTTCTATCTTTTGGTTTCTGAGACTGACTCTAACAATGAATTCTCTAGAAAGACTCATAGAAGTTCATCTGTGGAGGAGCCAAAGCATGCTGCTCACTCCCAGGGCTCAGGTGCATGAGAGATACATTCCATTTATCTGTTTGTAGATTTCAATGCTGATTTCTACTTCAGGCTCCCATCTTTTCAAGGTAGATGAAACTCAATTCCAGTGGGCTTGATCTTTCCGTGGACCTCAGGTGACATATTAGAGATAGCAGATTGACTGTATACGGAAGCAGAGCCACTGATCCTCACAGTCTTCTATCATGGTGGCATCTGCTCCTGCCCCTCCTCTGAGTGACTCCTAGCATGTGAAAATCACTATGGAGTGACTGGCTGCCTCATGAGCCACACAGGCTTTTTGAGTCCTATCTTCTCTGTCCCTTTACAGCCACACAAAAAACTCCAAAGATCTATAGGCTATCAGTATCTGAGACTCATTTATGCCTTTTTCTTGGATCCCAAGACCTGCTTCCACACACTTGCTAGATTCTGTCCATTCCAGGGGTGTGTAGCAGGGCTGACAGCACCCTACTTGCTTCCCAGAACCTACCAACACTGAACATCCAGGAACCTGGCCCCAGCTCTTGCTGGCCTCTCTTTGCTCCTAAACACAAACACACACACACACACACACACACACACACACACACACACACACACACCACAAGCATGCACACATTCCTAACACACAGAGCAGCCTACTGGACAACTTCACCAAAACCAAGCACTCAACATCACAAAAGCAAATTGACTGTTTTCCCCGAAAAATTTCCTGTACATTAACATGTGTGCCTCCAACACGGCTGCACAGAGGGGTCTTCAGCGGGCATGCTGCAGGCCATGCATCTGTGGGTTGTACAGCTGGGAAGACAAAATATTCAAGTGATAACAATTTTCTTTGACGTAGAAAAGAAACAAGAACCTTGGGCTCCACATTTTTCCATCACATGACCTGAGGAGGGAAAAGTATTCCTCACAGATTGCAAATTCAGAAAGTCATTTTCTCGGGGGAAGGGCCCATGATGACTTCAATGGAAGGTGAACATTGATTTTAATTAGTTGGTTATTTGATCTTGCAACATCAGTGATCAAGGATCTCAAAGAGGAATTAACTGCTTAAGTCTGAGGTTCCTCAGAACCTGACAGTGTGCTATCTCATTAGAATGAGACTTCAAGCCAAGTAAATATCCAAGATAAGGGTCATGGGAGGTAGGGGTAATGTGGCCCACACCCCAGGTGGGAAAGGAGCCTCCGAGGAAAGTTAATCTCACCAAAACACCCACTCAGGTGAGTGCTGGTCTAGATGTGGTTGACCATGATATGCTTTTAGATTCTAGTGTTCTGCCAGTTACCGGAATAAACACGTGGTAGACTTACTGGTTCGTGAGTTGCTTAGGCAGCTACTGTCAAGACACATGGCTTCTTCACCCTGAGTGAGGTAATTCAGACCCAAAAAGACAAATATTGCACGTTTTCTTTTATATTTGGATGCTAACTTTTAAGCTTTTGATATGTGTGCAACAATCTGAATAACCACAGAGGCTAGGCTTGGTACCTAGTAATGGGCATGGGGGGAGTAGAGGATCTCCTGCAGAAGGGGAAATGGAGCATATTGATATGGAGATGAAGAGATCAAGGAGAACTAGAATAGAACGATTAGATGGGAGAAGGGACATGGGAGAGGGGGTAAAAGAGGAAATACAGGGAGGAAGAACTGACAATAAAGGGTTTTTGAAAACTATGGAAACCTACTACTGTAGAAGCTTCCTAAATTATATACATATTTGAAGCAAGTTTATATGGAGTCATCATATAAGTAGTGAGGCAAGGTTCCAACTAGACATCTTATGCACCAAATAAATCCTCTACTGCTAGGACTAGGTAACATTTTTGAGTCACTAGCCAAAGGGGTACCATTAACCTCCTCCGCAACATCACAGGCTATTGGTTGCTTTCAGCAACTTGATAGTAAGTCCCTATTGCTACTGAATACAATACTAACTTACATCATCAAGCAGAGAAATCAAGCTGCTGCCCAACCAGAAGCTTCACCCTTACTGATTAGCCTTCATGATGCTAGCAGGTACTCTTCGTGCTACCAGAGGGGAAAGGTTAATCCACCTGCAGCTACATCTATAAACCCCGACACCTACAACAGCAGCCTGCCAGAAGGAGACACTGGTGCCAGAGCAGCACAAGCATTGTGAGAACCACTTTTACAGTTTTGATTTAAGACTTAAGACCCAGTCATTGAGCTAGAACCTAAGCCTAACACTGCTAAAGTGGCGACGAACCTGAGCCTACAGAGATCACAGGGCTACGATAGCATCACTGTCACCTACTTATTATTCTGCTGAAGGAGTATGACAATAAAATGAATCTTAATGACATTATGCTATACCATAAATTAGTGACCCACACAACTATTGGAAAAGTTGGGGTTTGCAGTATTTGGGAATTAACACAGTAGCCCACTACTGAACAATGTGCGAAGTGTGAGAGACTTTGGTGCACTTGGCCTTTAGTGCCGATTGTTTACACTGCAGAGGGAGTGCATCAGACACACCTAAGATCTCGAGTGGAAGGCCGGCAGGTGCCTCTAGAAAGTCTTCCAGAAATAACAAAGCCCGCAGGAGCCAAAAAGACACACAGACTGTCATCACAAGAAGAGAGTATTGGGGCATGATTGGATGGTATCACTTGTGGAATGTCAACAAAGCATATTTGGTAGGATGTCTAAAATATCAACAGAAAATCTCAGAGTTAGTCACTCGCTTTTCTTTTCTGGGTATAAAACTAGCAAAGTCATCAGAGAAAAAAGGGAAAGGAAACCACTACCAGTCCTATTTCTTTTACTTCTTAAGGATAACCTCTGCCACTGTTCTTGTCAATGTCTTCTAGTCTTCTGTTGGAATTTCAATACTTTAAAAAAAAATACAATTGGGATGAAAAGTGCAAGCACCTGAAAGGATACTTTAGTGAGAAAAAAGGAGACACATGGTTTACCGAGCATCTCATTTGGGTTCAACAGTGTTATTATTGTTTTCTGCATTTTTATTTGGACAAATAAAAAGTTAGTTAAGAACCTTATAATTTATAACTGGAAATGAGTGTCCAACATGCATGGTTCTGTGGGACCTTAATCTCTTCTCTAAAACCAACAGTGTAGTAGCTCGCCACTAAGAAGCAAGTGTGCAATGCAGAAAATCCTTCCAACAGGCGGCTTTGCCTTAAGCATGGATTTAAGGAAGATTGGAGTGGCAGACTGTCAGCTCCAAAGCAATAAGGCTCTGGTGAATTTCAGTTCACAAATTGCCCCTAATTGTCACCACTGGGGGAGTTTGTTAATGTGCCCTTCATCCTTTGAAGAATGCAATAGGGAGAGAAGATTGGCAAAAAGCAGAAAGTCAAACAAGGAAGTCCAAATGTTTGGCATTCCCCAGCATCGCCATCTCTGGAGTGCACAAAGCCTTTGATTGTCTTTGAAAAATCATGGAAAACACAGCCACAAGCTCAAACCTTGCTAAGGGACTGAAGTGGTCAGGTTTTCCTCTCCCACACGCTTTAAAACGTAAAGGTTTCACTGGACACCCCAAAGGACTCTGGAGCTATCTAGGAGGACAGAAAGGACTGAGCTTTAGTTTTTAAGTGTTAGCTATCTGGGATCTTGAGCTGCTTTTGGTGTTTCCTTCATCATCCCATAAGGTGGGTGACACATTTGCCTCTCAGAGAAGGCCACTAACGGTTGGTTTAGTGACAAGCCCATGGAAGATGATGAGCAAGTCCAAGGTTCTCCACCCACCCTCACTTGGCATCTGTCTCTTAATTCTCTACTGTGTGTATGTACTCCAGGGACTTCTCTTTGGTCACCCAGTGCCATCGTACGCCAGGAAATCTTTCTCCCTGGATTATCTGAACAGAGTCACCGCACACACTGCCCATGACCAGCCTGTGAGAGCTAACATGCTGTGGGCAGCTCCACGGGCCAGGCACCTGAAGGAAATGCTGTGTGCCCGACGTTGTGCTGGGCAATCTCTGTTATCAGTGAGGAGGAGGATGCATGCCCAGTGTTGTCACAGGGAAGGAAGATGCTAGGACATTTCACATAGCAAGTGCATGTGGGGGTTAGGACCAAAAGATAGGGTTCCTTATGACACTACACCTGTGTCTCAACTCGACTGGACACTTGTCCTAGGTCACTTATGCTCTTTTAGAATGGAGTGAAAAGGTTGGTTGCAGCCCCAATAAGCATTCTGCCCCTTAACTTCAAAGAGAAAGTCGATTTAAATTTATAGATGTCTTCAAATTGCATGTGTGCTTTGTGTGTGTGCAGTGAGGCTAGCGTAACTAGGCCCAATCCTCATCTTCTGCGATTGGCTGAGAATTGACCTATTGAATGGTGGAAGGGTTGAACGTTTCTTTGGCCCATTTCCAAGAATAACCTGTGTTGTTCTTGAGAAGACAAGGTATACGCACTGAGTAAACAGATGCCAAGGAAGGCTTTCTTAGGGATATGGCCAAGGCCCCGTGAGGACATACTATCTACCAGATGGGCTTGTGGTCTAGGGCCCATTAGTGTGGGTGCCTCAGGGATCTTCCAGTGAGGGCATGAGGACTTCAAGTCTGAGAGAGCCTAGTGCCTCATCCTTGGTTAACTGCCCCTGACCTGTCTCTGTTGGATAAATCTCCTTCATCTCTGAGATCTAGTTCCCTTTTTTTTTCTAGCCTTTGTTGGGAAATTGCTTTGGTTTCCCCCAAGTCTTAGATTATCAGGGTCAAGGTTAAACATTTTAACAGACCCACTCAGAATATCTATTAATACAAAGCAAATGCCAGTCAACTTCAAGGCTGCCAGATAAAACAGCAGCTACCCCGTGTGTGCGCATGCCCCCTGCAATGTTTGGGACGTGCCGAAAAATGTGTCTACTACTTCTTTGAAATTTGCACCCAACTGAAAGGCTTGGAGTTTTTCTTTGCTAACTCTGGCAACCTTACCTGGGCTGAATCCAGCCTGCTGCCTGTTTTTGTAAATAAAGTTTTATTGGCACACTGCCACGCACATTCATTTACATATCATCTGAAATTGTTTTCACACCAGGACAGTTGAGTGGCTGTGACAGAGACCATCTGGCCCACAGAGCCTAAAATATTTACTATCTGGTCCTCAGAGAGGGAGAGAAGGGCTCCAAATCCTGGTTTAGATGGCATATACCAAGTTCATAACTTCTTGACCTTGCAGTTAGTAACACACACTAGGTTTGTCTGCAGGTCTTCTGTGAAATGTAGTGTGCTATGTCTTGGTTTCCTCACAGTAGACAGTAAACATGTTGACACTGTGCTTTATATAGCATTTATAGTCCTCAAAGACCTTATCAGGTACATACTGTGATAGGTGCTTGGTATATACTTGCGGACTTGGGTATTGACAAATAAGAAGTTTCCCCACGACTTAGTGTGAGGGTGAGGATGAATGACACAAGGAAATTGTAGAACTCTGCCTGAGGAATGGCTGGGCCTGGACTTTGTCTGACAGACTCTACTCTGCCAAGAGGAGTTAAAATGGCACCCTATTGATCAGGAATACTATGTAGGGCACCATGCTAAAGATGGTTCTCTTTCTGGGTAACTGAAGAAGCCCTCAAGAGAGATTTAGTGGATTCCCGTAAAACATGGTCTAATTGGCAACTCTGAGTTTTTTGGGATTTTTGTTCATTTGCTTATTTTGAGACAGAGTCCTGGTTGGCCTTGAACTTGCCACATAGCTGGGGATGACCTTGAACTGTTGATTCTACTACTATCTCCACTTCTCAAAGGCTGGGACTACAATTAAGCTCTATAATAATAAAAGTAATATCATGTTTGGAATAAAACTCAGGGCTTTATGCAAGCTAGCCAGGCACTATTAACCAAGGTATATCCCCAACCCCAGCTGGCCATTCTCCTAACCAAGGTACATCCCCAGGCCCAGCTGGCCCTCTATTCATCTACAAGATAATGTTCATAGGCAAGAGCAAGTGCCCACGTCCCTGATACAACAGGAGCATCTTCTCTCTATCTATTGCTAATGACAAGAGCTTAAGACCAGCTTTCCTTGGGGCATTCTGGGCTGCATTAAATCTTCCAACAAAAGAGTTCTCTGGATCTTTGAAAGAGTTCACGGCCATCTTGCAGAGTATCAAGATAAATCTCTCATACCTCACAGTGGAGGCAAAGCAGTCATTTCATGGCGCAAGGGTCAGGTTGTGAGAGATTTTAAGAAGAGCTTCAAGATGAGAATCAATAAAGAGAAACCTTAGGTCACTCTATAGCCCATGTCCAAGATGGCAGTCCTTTCCACAGAAGAATGTACAGTTCACCACCATATCAGGACCAGATAGCTTTAACAGCAGTGAGCGGTTCCTAGAGGCTCATGGTAAATTCCAAATCATCCTAGAATTTGGCTCTAGAGGAACCCAATGTCAGAGGCATGGCTGTTTCTGCAGCTGTCACCCAAGTCTCTCAAGGCCTCTTTCTGTGGCTTGTCATGGGCTCCCCAAGAGCACTGACTTCTGCCCCAGTTCCCTTCAGTTCACTGTCCTTCCTTAGCCTCAGTTCACAGGTCACCTTCACAGAGAAGTGTGGGCGACAGGTCCTTACAATAGCGCTCTGTGAAAGGGCAGTCACTCCCAAGGCACTTGAAAATGAAATGACTTTTCCTAACTTTCATCAAGAACAAGGCTGTGAATGAACTAATATCCCTCCTGTCACTTTGCTATGTCACACTCAAGTGAGGAAATTTGCTCCTCAGACAGTGGGCCTCCCCAGGAGCCTTTGAGCTAAAATGTTATGTTTATTTTCCTTGGGTGGTCCATGAAATGGACCATAAGGCTCTGTCCTTTGCTGGGTGCACTATTAAAGGGCTTTTGGTGGCTCTAAAGCAAAATCTGTTTGTCTCTTTTCTGCTAGATAGAGTGGCAGAAACATGGGAAATGAGTCAACAAACTGGGCTCTGGCCTTGGGTTTGACCTTTGACATTACTTCCCTACCAGTCTCCATTTACTTAATCCTAGGACAAGGAGCTTGAATTCTGTTCAGGGTGGAGTGGTTTAACTGTGCATGGTCATAGATGCCCAGGGGCACAACCCATGCTGTACCAGAAGGAGCATCCATATGTCCATTCTGTGTGCTGATATTTAGCTCTTAAGACCCAGGGACATAGATAGCCTTCTGCTCATTCACTGAATGACAGTGTAGTGCTGTACTTAGGGTACCTAACCGTGAGCTTGTCAGGCCCAAGTGTGCAGCTGTGGCCTTGCTGACATGAAGTCTGGTGGTCTGGTGGGGCCCAAGATTCTGCATTCTGGAAAGTTCCCAAGTGAGTTGGATGCTGCAGGACCATGGACCATACTAAGTAGCAGGTATCAAAACCACAGACAACACAAGGGTCCCCTGCAACCCAAGGAAACCAGTCTCTTGTCATTGTGCTTTTTCTTTAAGGGACTGTAACAGTGAGACTGAGGCTATTTCCTCGGACCCTTCCAAGTCATCTCCCTACTTGACCCACAGAAGATTCTCTCCATCCTCAAGTGATGAGGCAAGAGGATGAGAGTTCCCAACTGTTCACAACTGTCAAAGCACCATCATGCACCCATGGCCTGAGCCAGGATCTGGTGTGGGACGTCCTTCTGTCTATGTTTTGTTTTTATTGGTTAACAAATAAAGCTGTTTTAGCCAGTGGCTTAGCAGAATAGAGGAGGAGATGTAGTAAAATGAGCGGAGGGCCGCTTCCTGCCACCCGGCTAGCTTTACCCAAATAGCTACACGGAAACTGTATTCATTTAAACACTGCCTGCCCCATTATATCTAGCCTCTTCTTGGCTAACTCTCACATCTTGCTTTAACCCATATCTAATAATCTGTGTATCACCACAGGGTCGTGGCTTATGGGGAAGGTTCTAACCCACGTCCATCTCAGTCCAGAGCTTCATGGCGTCCGCCTGACTCTGCTTCTTTCTTCCAGCATTCTGTTCGGTCTACTCCACCTATCTAAATCCTACTCTATCAAAAAGCCAAGGCAGTTTCTTTATTAACCAATGAAAGTAACACATAGACAGATGACCCTCCTACATCAAGGAAAGAGTAGGTGGAGTGAGCAAGAAACCATGAAGCCCCACTAGAGAAGCCACACTGGACACTGGATGGAACCTTACTTGGCAAGCCACAACCATGTGGTGATACACAGATTAATGGAGATGGGTTAGTTTAGGATATAAGAGCTAGCTAAAGATATGCTTAAGCTATTGGTCAAACAGTATTGCAAATAATATAGTTTTGTGTGAGTATTTTGAGTCCATGGTGGTCAGGAAATGAACTAGCAGCCTCCAACAACAAGAACCCAGGAAACAGCCTGTGCCATATTCAGGGTGTTTAGTGAACACACTTATGGGGAATAGCTACTTTGACTTCTGAATCTGAGAAGCTAGTCTCATTCACAATTCTCCATGATATTATGTCCTTTTGGACAGCTAGAGCCTTGGATGAAAACCCTGGAGTGGGCTAGGGTGTTCCTACCAGACAGCTCTGCTCTGCCAAGGTGTCTAGAAGGTAGACAATAACATACCTTCTTGACAGGGTTTGGTCATAATTGTCATCATATATCATACTCTTGTTTCTCTCTCTCTCTCTCTCTCTCTCTCTCTCTCTCTCTCTCTCTCTCGTTCATGCGTATGTATGTATGTATGTATATGTATGTATGTATTATGTATGTATGTATGTATATCTCACGTTCGTGAAGGACAATCTTGGGGGTTATTTAGCAGGCATACATACATCCTTTTTTTTTCAGACAAGGTCTCTCATTGACCTGGAACTCATCACGTTCTAGAAACCCACCAAGGCTAGGCAGGCTGGCCAGCAACTCCTGGAAAGTTTCAGCTTTCCCAGGGCTGGGATGACAATCAAGTCCCACCAGACCCAGATGTTTTTAAATGTGGATTTGGGGATCAACTTCATGTTCTTGTGCTTGCAAGGCCAACTGAGCTATCTCCCCAACCCCTCATTTACATGTCCTGAGAGATCTGATTCTCTTGAACTATCTCGTTTCAGTCAGCATCTTGACTCTTCAGTTGCTCCTGACAATATGCTAGAATCCTGCTTAAGTAAGAGAGCAGGTGACAGAGCTCAGCACTTGAGACTTGACTTTAAACTTGAATGCCTTAAAGCCTCACCCTAACGCAATGTGCTTAAGGTACATGTTCTATTTGTGTGATTAAAGCATCCCTTGGGTGCAAACACAGCAAGACATTATGGCAAAAACTAGGAAAAGTCAACAAAGCCTTTGACCACCAGGGTGAAGAACAGATTCATCTTGTGTGCTCAGACTTGTGCCCAGTGGCATAAAAATATATAGGTTTGAAGTTGCCCAGGAGGGTGACAAGGTGGAGCTGGTCCAGCAGATGTGTCAACAAGGCTTGTGTTGGTTGTAAAGGGTGTGGCAGTTTGAGGGGCAAGAGGCTGTGCTGAACAGGAAATGGAGACTCATCTCATCACTTAGCAATCATCTCTGGTCTTGTTATGTGCCTCTGGCTGATCTGGCTGTACTTTCCTGCATCTCATGTCAGGGGGACTGTCACCATGCCAGCCATTCATTCCCTCTGTTCATGGAAAGTTCCAAGCAATCCTAGGTTATAAGCATGCCCAAAAGATATTGAGAGAAGTGTTCTATGCCTAGGGCTATGTGAATACGACACACATATCCAGTAAAGAAATACATTTCTATTAAACATGCTTTACATAATGAAAAAAGAAATACAATTCTAATATTTACCAAATATTACATAGGACTGACTTGAGGAGAGACAAAAGAATTCACTCTGTAATTCAGATTTAAAGAGATATATTGAGCTTCCCTACTCTTAAGCCAGTTGGCTTCCCAAAGACTATAATACAACTGACATTTAGTCTAAACCCAGAACTCATTGAGGTAGATGGGAAGCCACAAACCAAGGTCAAGTTTCCCCAAAGGGAGAACATCGGAAAGGCAAGATTTGACTGGAAACTTCTGTTTGGCATTTACACAAATGTCTCTGTTTGGAAGTTCAAAGAAAACCTTAAAGTGTAAATATCTTTATTTAAATTACTTGCTTCTTAGACAGTGACGAAAAGCAATCATCTAAAAGTGGAAACAAAATGTTTTTTCCTAAAATAGAAAATACTATCCACTCTTTAGATCCAAAAGTAAATGAGAATTTTTGAACCATTTGCCATTTGCCACCCACTACATCCCCCACTGAAGAAGGGCCTGCATCTGTCAGACTCCCAAGCCAACCTGGGGTGCTATCTGACCCGCATTGAGGACCATGCATCTTTTTCATAGCCCTCAGAGTCACCCCTGCCTAATGCTAGCCACTCACGGTTCCTGGGAATCAGTCTGAACCCTGTGACAGTCCCCACTAACCTCCATTTGGTCTCTCTGTAACCCTTCTGTCACTTCATGTCCTTCCTAAGTCAGACCCATTCCAAATCTTTACACATATCCTTCAATTTCTATGCGTCTGGGCATGAAAAGCCCTCACAGTTCTCTAAGTGAGTCATATTCTTGCAAGCCTCCGGGTCTTCTGCCCAGACTTTCCTGCACTGCAGCCACCACCCTCCTCCCCCATGCCTCATCTCAGTCCAAATAAATCATAAAAGTCCCATGAGGTCCTGGTGAGTACCCAGCCACCAGAGCTGGGTCTCCAGTGGACCCCTAAACATAGCCCTCAGCGACCCTACACACAGCCCAGTCAGACAGCTCCAGTACATGTCTCTGCCTCAGACAGAGCCCCCACTAATGTCCTGCCACAGCTAAGCAAGAGCTGTCAAGTCCAAACTGTCCAGGCTGGTCTTTCTCGAGCACCATGGAAAACAGATGGAAAGTAATGACTGCAGTTCTTCATTAACTTGTGATTTATAATGTAGCCTGGTCGCGATGACCACACACTCACACTCACATCCAAGTTCCCACAAAAGTCATCAGGTTCGTTTGGATAGTGCCTCCCAGGCCATTCATTCCTGATTTCCTTCAAAACTCTTTTTAGCTTTGAGTTGCTTGCTGCAAGTGCTTCATCTGTCCCCTAAATCCAAATACAGTTTTTAAAAGATCAAACTTGTCCAAGATTGAAGTCAAAGTAGAGGAAGGCTGTGACCAGTACCAAAGTCAAGATCTTAGAGTGTTCTCAATGTTGCCTGTATGCATGGCCTGCTTAGAGTGTGTGGCTTCCCAGAGAAATCTCCATAAGGGGCAGCACCCTGCAGATAGGCTTTGCTATGTGGTACTTTGAATGAGAATTGTCCTCTGTAAGTCCATGAATTTGAACAACTGATGGCAATGCTTAGAGGTGGGGTGGAACCTTTAAGAGGTGGAGTCTTGCCAGAGAAAGCACATCCCTGGGGACAGGCTTTGGGGGTTTATAGTCCTTCCTATTTCTAATTTGTGAATCTGCTCTCTATGTGGCTGAAGATGTCATCCTTCAGCTTCTTGCTCCAGCTGCCTGCTGCCACGCCATAGAGGCTCTCAAGGACTCTAACCCTCTGAAACCATAAGCCAAAATAAAGTCATTCTTTCATAAGCTGCTTTTGACCAAGGAGCTTTATCACAGCAGCAGAAGGTCACTCAGGGTGGTTGCCATTTTTGCTCTATTTTCCTAGACAAGGAAGCAGCACGACCTTCCGAGTTCTTGATGTGCTTCCGGGGACAAGGCTACCTCGTCACTCTTGTCATACACTCATGCCATCCACTCTAACTGGGGTCATCTTCTGCATGGAAATCTCTTGTAGAATTGAGCCATGGACTCTAAAAGAATCCCCCCAGTGCAGGTTTAAAGTCCACAAAGAAGATGGAGTTGGGATGCCCAAAATGTGGGCTGCATGTCACTCATGCTGATCCTATGGTCCAGAGGAGAGTTGGGGCTCTCAGCCATGCTCTGCCTGACCACATACTCCCAGGGCCAGAGTGACTGAAAACCAAATGAGTCAGGAAGAGCCATTCACTGTGGCCTAAGATCTATGAACTCTACCCAGAGTTTTGTTGTTAACACATGGCTAAGTCAAACTTGGATATTAGGAAATTGCAACTAAATAGAAGCTAAGAGGCTTCTTTAGAATCCCAGGAGGAATCATGTTATGCTTTAAAGACCAGAACACAAAATATCAAGCAACAAACTTTTTAAAGAAATTAGATAGAAGATGATGTTCAGTCTTAGGATGTTTTTCACAACCAGTTTTACTTGTGTCCGTGTGTGCCTGTGTGCATGTGCACCTGCATGTGGGTACCTGTGAAGGCCAGAAGAGGGTGTCAGATCCCTGAGGCTACAGACTGAAGTTACAGGTCCTTATGAGCCACCAGTTATGAGCACCAGAAACCAGATCTGTGTCCTCTGCAATAGTAACAAGGGCTCTTGACCATTGAGCCCTCTCTCAAGGCCTTGGAGTTTGTTGCTGTGTGTTTGTCTTAATCTTTTTTCTGTTACCTTAACAAAATATCTGAGATTGGGCTATTTGTAAAGAAGAGAGGCTAATCCTGTTCATAGTTTGGTGACTAGAAGTCTGGGCAGACGGTGCCTGTCTGATCATCACATGGTCCAGGCGGTATATGGGTATCAGTTAGGTCTTATTTTCTTTTTCTAAAGCCACCAAACTCATTGTGACCTCCACATGACCTTATCTAATCTTAATTATGTCCCAAATCCCTGTCCTTAAGTCTCCCTTAGGTATGAATTTTGGGATTGTTTCGAGTACAAAGCTTCAGTGGAAGGAGACTAGGACCCTGGACTACTGTGTTGCTTCAATGAAACTCAGAGGCAGGTGGAGGGTCTGGGGGCTTTTAAAGAGGCTCTAGACCATTCTATAAGGAGAAGTTTTGATGGGACCCACAGAGACCAGAAAGGACAGGTGGTTTATCCTACAAAGGCCCTGGGGCCATCCTTGACCAGGGTATGGTTCCCTCAGCTGGTGCCAGGAAAGCCTGGAAAGATCCAGCTTCCGGCAACATTGCACGAAACTCTCAAATACAAGTGTGTCAGGAGAGTCATTCCTCCAAGGCCCTTCCCGCAGCATTGCTGGGCATGCAGGGCAGCTAAGAACTTTCCAGCAGCCAGCCCAACCCTTCTCTACTTCAGATTCTGGAATGAGCGAAGTTGACAGTTGTGCTGCAATATGGAATCCTCGTGTCTTTTCAGCCTGGGAGACTGGGACAACCTAATCTCCCAGAACCTTCTGTCACCTCCTCTGGAGCCCTTCCTCACAGAGCAGAGCATGCAAGGTTCTCACTCTTCTCCTCCTACTCAGCTTAAGTTTCTCTCCAGCTACTGGACAGTTGAGAAGGAGCCTATGCATCCTTGCTGAGACACAGGCGGCGAATAACTTAAGAGCTGCTACTTCCTCCCAGTGTCTGAGGCGATTCTAAGTCCCTCCTCCACAGCAGTGTGACCCTCAGTGGGGTGCTGGGAGGTCAGAGGGAAGAGAAGGCCCTTTTGCTCCACTCTGACCACTATTAACTCCCCTCCTCTTTCACATCACACCTTCATGGCTCTCCTGCAGCCCTCAGGACCTGAGGGCACAACTGTATTGGGTTCAGCTCTGTCCTCCCTATTCTTAAATTAGGAAATAGGGGCTGTGCTGCAAATAACACCTGTGTTAGAGCTTTTCTGTGCCCAAAGATGGCAGTTGCAGATTTCAATGGCAGAAAAGATTATGCAAATTTTCATTTGCTTCCCAAAGCAATTTTAAGGACATATTTTTTTTTAAAAAAAAAAACACCCTGTATTTTCAATTAGACATAGATTTACAGAAAAAGTTATAAAGGTAACAAAGAGAGCTCCCCTCACTCAGTATTCCTGTGTTCCTGTCACACAAGAGTTGAAGTAAGCATCCATAGTGGGCACAGCCTTAGGGTCCTTACTGAGACTTCAGGCACCACATGCTCACCACTGACATCCTCTTTCCTCCCCAGGATCCCCAGAGACATTATGTTTTATATTCTTAATTTGTGTGTGAGAAGATACAAACATACATGCATGTACATGTATGCCTGTGAAGCAGAGGTCAATGATGGGATCTTTCTCAGTTACTTTACGCTTTATATTTTGAGACAGGATCTCGCTTTGAACCTGAGGCTTACCAATTCAGCTAGGCTAGCTCACTTGCTAGCAATTCCCAGGGATTCTGCCTCCTGGGAATCTCTGCCTCCCAAGTAATAGGACTATAGGCATGCACCTCTCTGTTCAACTTTTAGGTGGGTGGTGGCATCTGAATTCAGATCCTCATACTTGTGTGACAAGCACTTTTCCAACTGAGCCATCTCTCCAGTCCCCTTAATTTTCTAAAATCTACAAAAAGACCAAACATCTTCTCCATCCATTGTCTTGGTAACGGTGCCTGTCTCACTCACGTGGATCCAAGACAACTGTCTCTGTGATCCCACAGTATAGAAATGCTGTCTCTCCTGCACTGACACCTGATGCCCAGAGATGAGTCTGGCTCCTGCAGATTCTGCTTGTCACATTATAAACAAGTGTTTGTACTCTATACAGTGACACTTTCAGCCAAGGCAAAGGACCTAACAGAAGATGGTAGATACGTTTGCTTTGTAGCAGGACCATGGACAGAGCTCTGAGTCCTCAGTGTTCTGTGGGTGAGAACACAAACAAGGCCAGCTTTGAAAGAGAAGTCCTCTGAGGAGGCTCTCATGTCACACCCCACCACCCACATCCATAGCACCTGAGGCACAAGGGCAAATGGGCAGCCCATGCTCCTGGGGTCCTAGAGCCAAAATAAATAAATAAATAAATAAATAAATAAATATGAAGTGTGATACAAAAGAAATAAAATACAAATTTAAGTAGAATCCTATGTTGTACTAAAACCAAGAGAGAAAAACTTTTCTTGCACAAAGTGTTTGTCCTATCAGTAACAAGCTGTGCAAACAGAAAAAAAAAGAGGTTACTTTTGAGGCATTTGTGCAAAGTAATGAGTCCTTCGGGGCTGTTAGTGAGCAAAGGCCTAGCAGTCTGCTTCTTCCCCAGTCTCCTTCTCTGAGTATGCCTTAAGATGGAGACAGACAGGGTTGGAGGGACAGCTCAGTAGCACAGTACAAAGTGAGGCCCTGGATTCCCCCCTCTATACTGCAAAATGTCTGGAGACAGACCGCTGTGGAGGAGGGAGGGTGCAGGTCAAGGTGAAGTACTTGGGTGTGGCTCATCAGAACAACTAATAAGGAGCAGTGGTGTGGCCATTAGCAAATCCACCAGGACGTCCTGGCGTTCCCTTAGGGGTGTCTCCAGGTTGAGGTCGTCAGTGTGGCATAGTGCACAAGCCTCTGCTTCAGAAGAACAACTGTTAGATGACTACCCAGACTCCATGTGGCCCCAAGCCAAAACCCTCAGGGAACTGGGTGGTGGTGGCTCATGCCTTTAATCCCAAATCTAGAAAGGAAGAGGCAGATGGATCTCTGTGAGCATGGGGCCAGCCTGGCCAACAGAGAAGAGTTCCTGTACAGCAAAGGCAACACAGAGAAACCCTGTCTTGAAAATCAGAACAAAACAAAAAAGCAAATAAAAAAAAAAGGAAGGAAGGAAGGAAAACCCTCAGGGACTCCTTGGGGGTAGGTGATCTGAGAAGATAACATTTACCTGTGGTGCCCCACCCCAGGGAGCAAGCTGTCCTGACTTGCAGGCCCTACTCAGAGGAACATGAGGGTCTTAAAGCCTCATCTTCGAAAGGGACTGTGAAGGTCTTGACTTCTTAGTTTGTACTTCACCCTACGGGACAACAAGCACTCCATAGACAATACCACTCCAGTACTCCTTACCTTTGTCCTCTCCTCTGTTCTCCTAAGAAAATATTAATTAGGCATCTGCAACACGACTCTTCCTAACTTTTTGCCAGCCACTGTTCAGTCAGCTATTAGAGCTACACAGGGCACTGAACTAAGTGCCGACATCATAATGGCAAAAAAAGAACCACTCTGAAAATTAAGCTTAAGTAGTACATACAACCATTAGTGAATTTAATTCTACAAACAAACTGGTGGCCAGGTCAGAAGCCAGTTTTAACCTCTACAGTGTCCTCTAGTCTCCAGGGTTGGTGAGATGTTTTAGCAAACAGCTGACGAGTGGCGAGTAGGTGCCTAGTCAGAGGTAAAAACGTGTCTTGATAAGTGTTCCAGGCAAACACAACAGCACACACAGAAGTCCTGATATGCACATGCATTAAACACGTGCATAGAGAGCTTGCAACACAATGAAAGAGACAAAATGGAGTCAACAGACATTCCAAAAGCAATAGGTGCTGTTGATGGGTTATAAGCAACAGGAGGCAGGACTGCATCCTTAAGTAGGACCAATCTCTGCCCGTGATGTGAGTGCTCGATGGTAGACTGGCGTGTAAAGAGATGAGTGAGACCCAGCAACTGCCCATGCAAGAGATGACACCACCCAGGACATAGAGGGTGATGGAAAGCAGAACAGAGATAACAACCTCCAAACAGATTTTGATATAAGACCATCAAAATGTTTTCAATTGAACATGAACAGCAGAAGGAAAGAAAACCGCGAGGGATTGCTCCTGTACTTGTCAATGAGTGGAAACTGGAGAGCACCATAGGTCAGAGAGTTCCACACTCTCATGCACGTGCTGTGTTGGAACTGTAAGGGGTCTAAATGAAAATTTGCTTACAGAGCAGTGGTGAGGAATAACTTAGCTGCTGCCTCTTAAAGGTGTTTGAGGGGATTCAGAATGTCTCTTCCATGGAAGTGTGGCTCCTGGCTGGTGACTGGAGAAGTCATATGGAAGAGAAGGTTCCTGCTGTTCCACTCTGATCACCACCAATTCCTCTCCTGCCTCACACCACGCCTTCAAACCCTGCTCCTGCTCACAGCACCTGCCCATGCGCAGCTCAGAGTGGGAAGCTATGTTTGAAGAGCCAAGGGTCAAGAGAAAGACAATCAGGAGCCTGGGACAGAACTGAGAGAAACACTCAGACACCCTGTGTGAAGAAGCCGGAGAATCCAAATGATCACACTGTTCTCAAGATGTTGCTGAGATTTTGTCTTCCTCCTGGATCTCAGTCCCTTGTGGGTTCTGTCCCCAGAATCTTAAACACAGAGTGTGCCTTGGTTACCTTTTTATTGCCATGAAATAAAAGCATGAAACGCCATGGCCAAAAGCAACTTATGGAAGAAGTTTGTTTGGGCTTATGGTTCCAGAGGGACAAGAGTTCACCATGGTAGAGAGGCAAGGCGGCAGGCAAGCATGGCAGTCAGAGCGGGAAGCTGAGAGATCACATCCTCAGTCCCAAGTACAAAGGAGAGAGAGAAGATGGAGGTAGAATGAGGCTTTAAGCTCTCAAACCCCACTCTAAGTGATGGACTTCTCCAGCAAGGCTACACCTTCCTATAACCTCTCCAAACAGTGCCTCTAACTGGGGATCCAGTATTCAAATGTCTGAGTCCATGGGTAGCATTTTTCATGGAAGCTATCACAGAGAGTTACCAGCTTCTGTGATTTCTTGCACCAGATAACAGTCATGACAGATTCTTGATTAAAAAATTAGTCTGTGGACAATGTCCAAAAGGCATTTAGCTAATGCAAGAGTCTAGCAGAAGTAATCCTGTAAGCCTCAGGGAGAACAGTACGAGTGGGGTCTGAGTTGTGGCTCCTCCCTGCACATCCAGCCAGCATGATGGAAGCTCTGCTCCCAACCTATACAGCCAAGGATACCAGGCTCCCTAATCCCTAGTGGACAGTCCAGGGACACAGAGCAGTAGGTCAAGAATGTGTTCCCTTTCAGGCAGGGTCAGTGAAAGGCCTGGGGCTCCCAACTCCCATTCAGGGAATGATAACTAGCTCAGATGCCACATACTACTAGTGTGGGCCTTTCCCCCAGCATTCCCAGGGAAGCAGCTCCATGTCGGAAGAGACAATCCAAGAAGATGGTCCAACACCTTCTCCTAAGGCCTTGCATGTCAAGCATGGGTCACTCAAAGGAAATGGCCCAGTGCTCAGAGGTGCAGAGACTGCCCTGGGGGTTAGAGATAGACTCTAAGAACAAAGAGCTTTGTGCAGCCCTTCTGGAAGGGACTTTGTCTGGAACAGAGTAAGAAGGAGTTCACACCTCAGGGTACTGTCACAACAGTGCAGGGTTCACTGGTAAGAAAATCAAAGTGGCTTTAGGCTCCCAGAGTGCCACATGCTTGCTTGCTATAGACCAATTGGCAGTCCACCAGAGAAAGACAAGGAAAGAGGCGGTTAGTCTCTCTCAGGTTGGAATAAAACTCAAAAGCAAGCCCCCAAAGAGCAATCCTGCAAAGAGACATGAATTTAATTGAAGCTGACTGTGGAGCAGTTTATGCCCGGGGGCCTTGTCAGAAACAATAGAGCAATGGGCCAGCATCTTGGGGGCTAACAGCTGAGTGTGATACCAACCAAAGACGGGGACAGATAGGAAAAGAGACAGCTGTGGGCAGCTTAAGAAAGTCACTGTCACTGCAAGGTGGCTGTGCATGCCCCAGGGGCTGTGGTCTCTCCCGGGTGACATCACAGGCTGCACACTTCAGAGGTGACAGACTTGAGTGAAATAGTCTGACCAAATCACTAAACAAATAAACAAACAGCAAGCCCTGAGGGAAGAACAGGAGTTGCTGCAAAGTAGTCTCTGAAGTGGCCAGTTATGAACATAAATTATGAGATCCAAAAGAAAAGATGACCCACATCTAGGGGGAAAGCGATGACAAAATCAGCTCTTGGAAGAATTCACGGGTCAGAGTTCACAGCAACTGACCAGTGTTCCAGGACCACATGAAGCCCAGTACAAAAAAGTAAAGATGTCAGGAAAATGTCCTACCAAACAGAAAATATCAATAAAAAAATGGAAATTATAAAATTCAGAATTGAAAAGTACAATTATTAAAATAGTTAACTAGAATGAATAATAGTTTTTTTTAAAAAAAGAAAAACCTTTCTTTTTCTTTTCTTTCTTTCTTTCTTTTTTTTTTTTTTTTTCCGAGACAGGTTTCTCTGGGTAACAGTCCTAGCTGTCCTGGGACTAACTCTTGTAGACCAGGCTGGCCTCGAGCTTTCAGAGGTCTGCCTGCGTCTGTTTCTGCTTCTCTAGTGCTGGGAAGTAGTGTGTGTGTGTGCATGCTCAGGCGTGTGTGCACTACGGATGTGCCTGTAGGTATGTGTGTGCACATGCATGTGTCACAGTGGAGGACAGGAGGCAGTTGAGTCCCCTGGATCTGCAGTCACAAGCAATTGTGAGCTGCCCGCTGTGGGTGTTGGGAATGGAACTCAAGTCTTCTACAAGAGCAGCAAATGCTCATAACCACTGAGCCATCACTCCAATCCCTCAGCAACAGATTTTAGCTGACAGAATAAGAGAATGTGGAGATGGGTAGATAGAGACTACGTAATCTAAATAAGAATTAAGGAAGAACAATGAATAAAGCTTCAGAGAACTGAGGGGCACAAAACAGTAAAATATGCATGAGAACACAAGAGGAAGATTTAAAAAAATGAAGAAAATATTTGAAGAAACAACAGAAAACTTTACCATTTTTATTTTAAAATAATATTTGATACCAATATAACTGCTTGCAAAGATACTGAGATACTTTAAAGAAAAAAAATGTTCAAAGAAATAAATCGTAAAACTAGAAAGAAAAAACTAGCCAATAATATAAACTGGTAATTTATCGTTGGAGACAATGGAGACAGAAGACAATAGATGGTAATATTCAAAGTGTTAAGAACAAAACAAAATACCCAACAACAAATACTTTTTTAAAGGATGAAAGGTGGTGTTTTAATTGTCAGGTATATTTTCTTTGCTATACTCATCAGGTTTTTAAAAATAATTTATTAATGTTTTGATAATTTCATGCTGTGTATTTTAATCTATTCACCCCATCCTCCCTATTTTCTCCCAAATCCACTTCTACCTCTTAACCTCAACCCCACCTCTGTGTCTTTTTTTTAATCTTATTTTTTTTATTTCATTTTACATTCCAACCACAGTTTTTCCTTCCACCCCTCACCTTCTCTACAGCCCACCTCCCATCCACTCCTCCTAAAGGGCTCCAATGGGAAGTCAGTAAAATCTGGCACATTAAGTTGGGGCAGGACCAAACACTGCCACTGCATTAAGGCCGAGCATGGCATTCCACCATAGGGAACGGGCTCCAACAAGCTAGCTCATGCACCAGGGATGGATCCTGATCCTACTGCGAGGTGCCCCTCAAATAGTTCAAGCTTCACCACTGTCTCCCACATACGGAGGTCCTAGTTTGTACCCATGGAGGCTACAGAACTGTCGGTCCTCTGTGTCTTTTTTAAATTTCTCATCAACTCAAATTTGTGCTACCACCGAAGAAAGAAGTACAGAGATACACGGGAGAAACATTTAAATAGTTCTCCAAATTATTAGTATACATCTGAGTCTGAGTTAAGACAAACATTAAACCCTAGAGTGAAGAAAACAGTTTTAAAATAGTTGGTGAAGGTGCCTGGAATGGAGTGTGGTAAATAAAGCATCTGCCTAATGTGCATGAGATGCTGGCTTTGACTCCTGACCTTGCAGAAGAAGTAATAATAAATACATTAAAATATATGGGGAAAATCATTACAGAATTAGAGTGCTATACCACAAAATATTTGCTTAACTCAAAGAACTAAGAAAAAAAACAAGAGTAAGAAGTTCTGGGCATAGCAAACAAAAAGCAGAGCGACCAACCCAAGACTTAGTTACCCACTAAGTCTAATCAGTATTAGTATGACAAGTGAAGACATGTAATACAACATTAATTATTAAGAATCCAACCAAAAATGTTGACTTTTAAAATCTACTTTGTTTATATGGTGCATATTTGACTCTAAGCATGGCTGGTGCTCAAAGGATGAAAAATGAAATACCATGTAAACGGTGTCCCAGGAAAGGAAGAGGGGTGTGACCAACATTGGAACAAAAGAACTTTAAAATAAAATGACACCAACAACAACAACAACAAAAAACTATGAAAGTTGGGGATATTACCTGTGAAGTAAGGGATAAGAATGTTATAATCCACAGACCCAGAGAGGCTAGGTAACAATGAAGACCCAAAGTGGGGATGCATGAATTTCCCCTGGAAAGGGAAATAAAAGAGATCATCCGGGTAGACTGGGAGCCGATTGGGATGGAAACATGAAGTCTGAATGCAAGGAGAGACTACTGAAAGAGATATCTTGATATGGGGGACATTTGTGGGTCAAGTAGAAATCTGGTGCGAGAGAAAAATTCTACAAATCTGTAAGGATGATCCCAGATAAGACTCCTAGTCATAGTGGATGGGTAGCCTGAACTGGCCATAATAATAATATAATATAATATAATCAGATTGGTGACTACTCAATTGTCATCAGAGAACCTTCATCCAGTGATTGACAGAAACAGGTGCAGAGACCCATAGCCAAGCACTGGGCTGAGCTTGGGGAATCCTGTTGAAGAGAAGGAAGAAGGGTTATATGAGCCCGGGTAGGTCATCATCACAGGGGAACCCACAGAAACAACTAACCTTAGCTCATAGGAGCTCACAGAATCTGGACCAACAGCTAGGGAGCCTGCAGGAAACCAATCTGCAGGCCCTCTACATATGTGTGGCAATTGTATAGGCTGGTCTACTTGTGGGACTCCTAGCAGTGGGAGCAGGGCCTATCCCTAACGTTTTTGCTGGCTTTTGGAAACCTATTCCTCATACTAAATTTCCATTCCCAACGTTAATACAAGGAGAGGAGGTTAGTCCTACCTCAACTTGATATGCCATGCTTTGTTGACACCCATGGGAGGCCTGCTCTTTCTGAACAGAAACAGAGAAAGAATAGATTTGGGGGAGGAAAAGGGGATAGGAGGAAGGAAGAAAAACTGTGGTCAGGATGTAAAATAAATGAATAAATTTAATTAGCAAAAGAAAGTCAGGGACATTTTGTGATAACTTAATGGTCAGTCGATCAGGAAGATGTTACAACTGTTAGCTTCCATCCACTAACATGGGGGTCCAGGAATACCAAATTCAAGCTCGAAACAGGTAACGCCATGGGACCATTTAGAAACTTTAGGAGACTAAGAGCAATAACAGCACAAGTGGGAAGCCAAAGCCAAAAGGCCAGGAAGACCTCAGCAGCACCACAACTGGCAGGCCCCTGTAGACCACTGCCTACAAGGATACCAGCATCCATTCTCAAGCAAAAATGGCCTGTTCTTCAAGGCAAGTAACAGATGAGACAATAAGATGCCTAAAAGGTATCAGTGGAAACACATCATGCAAAGCAGCTCTCCATCGTTGATGGGATGGAATTAGAAGTTGAAGGCAAAAATGTGGTAGGTGCATTTAAAATATGAAAATCACATGACACTCTCCTAAATAATGAGTAAATGAAGACGCTCCAGTGGTTGTCAGAAAACACTTTCATGAGTGGAAGTCAAAATTCAGCCGTACCTATTCAACAAGACCATGCCTGTTACTGGAAGCCTAGCTAATCACTCAGTGCTAATAAAGTTGTGGTTACTGGAGGAGAATCAACGGCCAGTGTTTTACTAAACCAGCATGGTCCCCAGCAATAATCTATAAACACTCATCGTTATACCCACACATAAGCGTGGTCTTCACTCCTCATCAAGGAAACTTCTCTCTACAACAGACACCATTACAGAAAACTATATCCCATCAAAACAAAGAGTTGTGAAGCCCAGTCCCAATAGATACTTCTACAAAAACATTCCCACACCTAAAGTTCAAGGAACATTGTGTTAGAGGGCCAGAAAGACTGGAAGAGCCAGAGAATCAGAGAGTTGGCTGTGAGACTCTCTCCTAGTGATATCAGCAGTGGCACTCATGAAGTCTCACTAACACAACTGCCAAATGTGAGCTGAAAAAGGAGGACACCGATAGACGTGCCAAAGGATGGGGAAGGCCCACAAGTCCTCAACCCCACAGAAAGAACCAGAGCCCACTGACTAATGTTGGGAGCAGGAGAGGTGGTCTTCCTCGGGGAGGGGAACCAACTCATTGTCCAGTACCAGATTATCAGGCCTAAGAGCATACATACAGGTAACATTGTACAGGGGGAGCAGGTTGTAGTTAGAAATATGTGTGTGTGTGTGTGTATCTATGAGAAAGTGCTGTCTGTGTGTTTGTATGTAATAACAATTAATGAAAGCAAGAGGCCAAGAATTTGCATAAGAGTCAGAAGGGGTGCATGTGTGGGGCATTCAAAGAGAGGAAGTGGAAGGTAGATATTCTGTAATTACATGACAATCTTTAAAATTAAAGAAGAAAAAGCTTAACAAGTCTAGTGAGCACCACAGACCAAACCACTCCTGTCTCCTCCGCCATGATGAACTACATTCCCTGAGCTGTAGACAGAATAAATCCCCATTGTGTTGTCTTTTGTCGGGTATCTGATGACAGTGACAAGAAAAGCATCTAAGGCACACACAAAGAATTTCAGTATCCCTCTGGGGAAGCAAGTCAGAACCACAACGAGCTCATGTTTCCATTTTGAATCTAGTAGGAAGGCTACAACCAAAAAGGCAGGTGAGGGGTTGCTCTGTGGTAGAGTGCTTGCCCAGCCAAATAACAACACTTCAAGAAAAGACAAAAAAATAACAACAAAAGTAAAGGGCAGATGACAGCAGTGTTTGTAAGGATGCAGAGAGAGAGCAGGCCTTGCATGCAACTGGTAGGAATAAAAAATGTGCAGCCACTTTGTGAAGTAACTTGTCAACAGCCCAAGGGCTGAAGATGACCCAGCAGTGGCCTTCAAAGAACAACAGATGTATAAACAAGACCACATAAAAGTCTTATATTGGAATCTTAGTGACTGCCTCATTCACCACAGTCAAAAAGTGGGAAAGCCCAAATGTCTATCAGTGAACAGAATGTTGTCTATCCTTACAGTGGAAAGAAGGGGGCAGGGAAGATGAATCTTACAAACAATGTCCAATGGGAAAGAAACCAGATACAGATGGTCACAAATTATGTAATTTTATTCACACAAAACTTCCAAAACAAAGAAGACTTTAGAGGCAGAAAGTATATGGTGGTTGCCCACGGTTTGTTAGTGAAAGAAGAGGCAGTGATTGGCAGTAGGCATGGAGAGTAAGCCGGAGACATTTTTCTGGGGAGGCCGAAAGCTCGTGTGGTGGGCAGAATACAGTAAAAATCATGTGATTATCCAATATAAACTGGGAGATTGTACAGAACACAAGAGATGAAGAAACATGTAAAAGAAAGGAGACATTTGAGAGAAAATGTGAGAGTCTAGCTGCCTTATTTTAAGCCAGAAGTTGAAGATGCTTGTGAGAATGAAACCCATGTCATTCTTCTCATGCTCACTCTTAGGTTTTGGAAACAACTATTTCCTACGTATAAACAAAAGCTTCCAGGAACTCCAGTTACTGCTAGGAATGTCAAGAGATTTGAACCGAGTTTGGAAACCAGTGAGTGAATGTCGTGTTCTCTCGTCATCGTGACATCACGGCCCCTCCTAAGAACACAGTGGAAGTAAAAGAAGGGTCGCCAGCAAAGCAAGCCAAAGAAGTGGACAGGGTGCAGGGGACATGAGAGCTCAGGGTATGTAGAGGACCCTGCGTTCCAAGGAGCACTACAAGGCGACTTACATGACCAGCTCTGGGAAGATGGACACCTGAACAACAGTACCATCCACATGGGGTGTTCTCTCAACAGCGTAAGGAAGGTCCCAGTGCTGGCGCAGGCTTGTTCTCAGAGGAGGCAGCTGTGTGGTAGAGAGAGGAGGCACACGCACGGTGGCACACCAGGCAACAGAGTTGCTCAGTAACTCAGCTTTGTCCTCACAGAGTGACCTATGGGGACAGGGTACATAGAAGGCAGAGGAGATGGAAGAGTGAGTGGAAGAGAGAAGTCATAGATTTCACAGCAACGATGAGGGCCCAGCTGGGCTGATAGCGCCCACCCTCCAGAATGCCAGTCGTCATGGATGCCGTCGTCAGCCTCACCTATCCCCTGGTCTCCCTCACAGAGTGCCACCCCCTCTTCTCCAGGAATTCCTGGTGTGATATGGAGTAAATGACATTGCCCTGGCCCCGGGGGGGGGGGCGCATTGTTTCATTGGTGACAAAGGCCCTGAAAAGTCCCTGTGACCCATGGCCCTCCAGTACCTGGAAACAAGTCCAGCATCAATGGACAGATGCAGCATGAGAGAGCAGAGTCATAAGATGACGAACAGGCTGGAGGGAACAGAGGGCAGAGTGACCGATGAAATGCCTCAGAGTCTCTGCTGGCCCTGTGTTGGAACCCATGTGGCTCCAACATAATGGCGCCCCCCTGAAGGGGTTCTAGAAGCTACGCTCCCCTATCAGGGTCACTCCAGTGCGTGTCCCACCAGGAGGCTCTGACTGAGGCACGAAGGACCGGGCGGCTGTCTTTTCTCACTGGCAGCTGATCAAGATAGATGAGTTGGTTGCAGAATTGTCCCCAGCGCTGGTGTCTGTGGGGCTTGGGGCACGTTTCCATCCCAGCACTTCTGTCTGGTTGAATTACCAGACTCACCATCCTCTGCTGCTGCTCTACCCAACCCCCTCCTCTGCCGGGGTCAGAGATCATCTGCACAGGCTCTCCCCATAAACGCGGTGGTGTGGAAATCTGGCTGTTCTCAAAATGACTGTGAAAGAACCCAGAATACAAAGCATGAGTGGGAAGCATAAAGGAACCCCAACTCCCCAAACAGTCATCTCCCCTCGAACACAATGCGCAGTCCAGTCCAGCCAGTTGGCACTTCTTATGAGGTTTTTTTCTTTCCACTGAACGGTGTCCCCAGCACATTGGGGACACTCACAGAAACACTGTGCAGCCTGCCTGACTCCGGTCCCTGCCAGAGCCTCCTCTCTGAGGTTCACAGTGGGCAAAGATCCAGGTCCCTGCCAAGTGGCCTGGGAGCCACTCCCAGACACATCCCAGCCTCCCTTCCCAGAAAGCAGTCCTGGGGGAACAATGCTCTCGGCAGAGCCACTACGTCCAGGTCACCTGAGGATCCAACAGGCACTCTTCAGCTAGCAGCCGCAGCTGAGACTCACCCTTCCCTCTGGGGGATTTCTATCATCCCCTGCTTTCCCCTCCAGTGAGGCTGAGAGGGCCAAGGGCCAAGAGCCCAGGTCTCAAAAGGCTCTCTCTTGTTAATCATTTTCTCCCTTGTTTGGCGCATATGCCCTTGGGGGCTGGCAGAGGCGTGTTTCTTGTAAATCTGGGCCATACATTTAGGTCTGAATGAGCCATAAGTGCCCTGTCTTGGCAGAAGGTATCTTTGCTTTAGGAAGAAGGAAATGATCCAGTTTATGAAGGTACCAGTTTATGAAGTTGCGTGGGAGGTACCTTTTGATAAGGACACCCATAAAATGAGTAGGAACAGGTTTTATAGGTGCTGGTACCTTTACCAGGAGGTCACACACCGGAAAGGCTACAGCGGGGAGGGGCCTGTGCTGTGGGAACAGCCAGCAAGCAGGAAAGGCCTGGAGCAGGCAGGAGGCACGCCTTCCCATACCATGCAGCCTGTGAAGCATCTTGGATGATCATATCCATCCTGTTAGTTGCCACTTGAGGAAAGTCAACTGAGGCCACAGTGGTGCTAATATCACCCGTGGGAGCTCGAGAACCCCAGAAAACAGCCTTCATGGTGTGTGTCATCTCCACTATACGAAGGAGAAACGCAAGTCTTACACAGAGAGCAGGCAGAGTTTGGCTTCAGACCTCTGCCTAAAGGCACCAGAGCCCAAGGCCTTCAGCAAGGGCTCATTACAATGATCTCGATTCTCCAAGGACTCATTTGGCTTTACTGTGTGTCTATGGTGTGTGGTGTGTGTGTGTGTGTGTGTGTGTCCGTATATATGTGCAGAGGCCAAAGGTCAACATTGGTATCTTTCTCAATCACTTTGACAACTTTTTTTTTTTTTTGAGAAATGATCTCTCACTGAACTCAGTGTTCATGGATTGGTTAGGCTAGCTGTCTGGCAAGTCTCAGGATCTCCACCTCTCTGACACTGGGGCTACAGGCACAATGGCCACTCTTGCCTAGCTTTATACATGAGTAGCAGGGATCCTGAACTCAGGTCTTTGTGATTTAGGGGTAAGCGGTTTACCAACTGAGCCATCATCCTAACCAGGCGATGCTGGAGATACAAGGACTTGCATTTGCTGGTACACACTGTTGCTGAGTCAGGCTCAGCCTCATGCGACTTTTTTTCTGTTTAAACTGTACATTTGTGGTTCATAGTAAAATGTGGACAATAGCATTCATGGAAGATTTATTCACATCTGCCCAGAACTAGAAACACCTGTAATGTCTTTCTAAGGCTGTGGTGAGTCAACCAAGGCCATCTACCCAACAGCTGAGGGACCCACTAGCCCCTGGTGAGCCTCGAGGGTCACTCTAAGGGAAGAGTCTGAGCTCCAAGGGTGTGTTTTGAACGATTTCATCCATAGCTACTGAAGATCAGGAGTGTCTGGGGAGAAGGAGCTGCAGCTTCAGGAGTTGAGGGTGTGGACAAGGAGGTCTACAAAAAGTGTAAATGTCTGTGTCCCAATCGTGCTGCTGGGGACAGAACCCTTTCCTCGTGTAAACACGTGTGTGCACGAGCTCTGGGTGTAATCAAAACTCTCAGCCTGAAGGCTGAGGGAAGTCAACATTTAAAACAATGAGCAAATTCAGCTATAGGCCCAATGTTGCCCCTACAGTGTTACAGAACCAGAACTCTGACAATGCACCTCTCCTGAGAAGAGACAATGCAAAGGAAGGGGAAGACGTGTGTGTGTGTGTGTGTGTGTGCGTGCGTGCGTGCGTGTGTGTGTGTGTGTGTGTGTGTGTGTGTGTGTGTGTCTGACTGTCTGTCTGCCTGCCAAAGTCTGGAAGATCACAGTGACCTCCACAGGCTGCATGCAGGGGCCATCATCCTAGGTTCACCAAGGAATCTTGCATGGCAGTTTCTTCGGAAGTGAAGCATTCCCTCCAAGTAGACGGGGAGACTCAACCAGATTTGGGAAATGAAAAGCTTTTGGACATCCACAAAAATCGAAACTCCCAAGATTCACTAGTGTCCCTCCTCGAAGTTAGTGAAGCAGTAAGCTGTTGGAGAAGAAAATCAAATAGCCAGCATTCTGAGATGAGCTGCCTAGCTGACTGCAAGTTATGCAGGGGCCTCCAGGTTTGCAGCTCCTGCAAGGTGCCACCTGTTGGGATGGGCTGTTCAGTACTGCAGCTGTACTTGAGATGTCCTGCTTCTATGGGCCACCAAGTCAGACATCAGTGTAATTACAATTCTGTTTTTTCATGAGTTCCCTGTGTGTGTATTCATGTGTCATGTATCAAGCTTCACAGAAGGCATAAGACAGAGGATATGCTCAAACTCCTCTCAGATGAGCCTGGAGTTGGCTTCACATGTCACCATGTTGACCAACTCCGAGCCTAAAGGCAAAGACCAGTTACTGGCTCTTTCTGAGGTGTGACATGAGCAGCCACATTCCAACTTGCAGAAAAGGATGGCATTATTGATAAGCTTGGTGGTACAGCTCCATCTCAGGCCAAGGATGCAGCTGTGGGAGCAAAGTGAGGACCAGGCCTGAGGTGCAGCTGCTGTACAACTCTACTCCTTCGGCACACGATGGACAATCTCCTTGCGCAGCCCTTCCTTTGGACTGGCCTGAGGACTCTCCTCCTTGAGCCTTCACAGAAGATGGCCAACATGTGAAAGCTATCTAGGAGCTTCTGAACCAGCATTCCAGAATAGTCTCGTATATATAATGTTAGCCTGGTCACCACCGGTGAGGCCAGAGCTGCGGGCACAATTCAGGATGTTCAGTTACATTGGACCTTGCTTTACAGTGCTCACCATGGGCTGTTTTGCATATTGTCATAGCTATGTGCTCTGCTTAACTCCCCCAGAAAACTTATCATAAGTTCAACCCCTCAACCCTGCTTCCTTCGGGTCCAGCCCAATCTGCAGGATGCAAGTTGAAAGTTTCCACTGAGCCTGACCCCGGCCTCAAACTGACTGGTGTCTTAAGTGTGTATGAATCAGTGAGTTTCCAGATGGGTCCCACCACCCCAGAACACGTAACATGCGTGCACATGAACACCAAGACAGCTGACCCTTTGGCTTTGCTCTGAGAACAGACCTTTGCAAGTCCAGAGGCCCTCCCGGCCTGCTACTAGTAGACAGCCATGTGCAGGCAGTGTGGCTTAGAAGCAAATACCAGGAGTCCAGGTGAGAGCAAAGCCTGGAAAGACGCATGGTATAATTTAGGCCCCCCAAAAGGCATTTTAATGATTGTGTGCGAGGAAAGCGATCACCCTTAATTCCATCATCACAGCTTCAACTGGAAGGGTTTGAAAGCTGCGTTAGGAGCCGTCTGGCAGCCCTACACCTCATCTGTGAGCCACACAGACAAACACAGGGGTAAAGCTCCAAAGAATCTGATAAAAAGACAGAGACATTGGGAGGCAAGCAGCAGGGACAATTACGTCTGACCCATGGGAAATGGCAAGTGCCATTCGATTCCCTGGGATGTCACAGGGTGACAGATTGTCTCCAGCTGGAGGAGGGAAAAATAGACCAAGATCAAGGGCAAAGAGAAGGCAGGGGTTGGGGGCTGCGAGGCCCCCACTCACCCTGCACCCTACAGAGACCAACAAGGCCCATGGTAGGGAAAGAACCCTCCTGAGACTCTAGACTCCCTCTGAGCTGGGGAAAGAAACAAGACAACACCCTAGCTGTGAATCCATCTCTTTCCAGGCTTGTCGAGTATGGTGCTAACAGTTCCACCAAGTGTACTTTCGTCAGACTTCGACCACTGCAGATCATTCTCTTCAAAAGAAGTCCTTCCCCGTCCTGGGAGAGCCAGTGAAGACCCAGGTATGAGTTAGCACATCCCAGAATGCCACGGTACACAAGTGATAAGCATAACAAGTTAGGTTGTATTAGTGACCAGGGCCCCGAGGAGCAGCCCAACTCTAGACCTGGTTGTCTCCTACAACTACGCATTCTTAAAAGGACTGCCATGGTTCATGGCAGCTAAACATCACTCCAGTAAAGGATACCTTCTTAGGACAGCCTACAAATCTCTGGCATATCCAGTTCTCCTTCCAAAGACCTTGAGCTCAGACTTTGGGTTTCAGTCACCCATCCAATGACCAGACCTTAGCCTGGGGAAGCTTAGATATCCTTCCAAAGACCTGGACTTCAGACCTTGGGAGTCTCAAATGCCTAAGACCCATGTTGAATCTTGAACTTCCCTTCATTTCTGGGTGCCCATGGCTGTTCACTGTCATTTTATATGTGACAGTGAGTTTAGGCACACACTCACTCTGGTAGAGCAGATGAAAAAGAGGAGGAAGTAAGCAATGTGAGATGGGGCTCCCTTCCTCAGTCCCATAGAAGAGTCTAGGCTATTGAAGTGAGCCCAGCAGACAACAGAAGCAGGAAGAGCTACAAAGTCCAACGAGAGCTGGCTGAGGCATGCCCATCCTATTTTTGAAGCAAAAGGAAAAATGAAAGCCCAATGTCAAGGTTGACTCTAAGGTCAGGTGACAGTGACAGAAGCTGAGGAGAGTCTGAAGAGGCCCTATCAGTGTGCAAGAGGGGCCCTCATTGTCTTCTGACCCAGGCTCCTGAACCCTGTGGCACAGCCATCTGTTTGATGGATGCAAGTACCCCTCAACTAATGATGGGATTATGGTCAATGGATTCACCATAATTTCAAGTACTACCAAGTCAGAAAAGCATTTAACACACCTCCTACGTGTGATGGTTTAGTACAGTTTACCTTATATTAGCCCACAATTAGGCAAACTCACAGATTTTATTTTATAGACAGAGTCTATTTATAGTAACACTTGAAAATCACCTCTGATGTATTGAATGCTATATTGAAAGTGATAATCAGGATGATTATGGGGATGAACTGTCACTCCATTCTAAAGTTTGTCTCATAGAATAAAACCTGGCAATCAGGAAAGAGCAGGGCAGTGCCTAGCCTCCACATAAGTATGCAGAGCCCTGGTTGGAACCAGTCCTGGAGGGAAGAGTACAATGGGGTGGGGGGAGACCCTGGGTTCCAGCAAGCATTGCCGGCAAAGGATCGGCATGAGCAAGAGGCCAGGGGCGGGCAGTCCTCAATCTTGAGGCCCTGAGAAACTTCCCACCCAGAGCTTCCCAGGACAAAGTGTAAGGAAAGCTCCAGACTTGTGAAATGAAGACATGATGGGACAGAAATGGTGCAAAGGGCAGATCTGGCAGTGTGGTATCCATCTGGCTCTGCCAAGGTGATTGTAGCGATGGCTGTGGTGTGCCCATTATCCTTCCAGAAGACAGAAATAAAGCTGAGTCCAGGTTCAAAGCCAGACTGTCCTCTGGTTAAATGAGAGCCCATTACCAAATCCCCATGCTGACCTGGTCCTTTCCATTCCCTCCTATACAGAAGTCTCAGGGACCAAAGTGCTCATGAATGCAGAAAAGAAAAACCCCACAATCCTTTTCCAATCTACTCATTGTATACAGAGTTCCAGTCTCTTTGTCACACTGTGGGCCTGGCACTATGACCCACCTCCAGTGGCCCTCTACATGCTGTCTCGTGACACCACCAGAAACCTTCCCCAGCCTCAGAACATTAGGCTTGCTTCAAACTCTCTGCTTGAAGTAGCCCCTGTTTCCTTCATGAACCTGCTTGCTCAGTTCATTTGGCTCTGGGCAGCAGAGCCAATCACCTGACCTGAGACAGAGCTGGGACCTGGGTCTGAGTGACACAGCAGTCAGGTCCCCTCTGCCTGGACCTGGTCCCCTGGTCCCCTCTGCCACAAGGATCCCAAGACTGTAGGTTCCTCTTCATGAGGGCGTGATGTCAGGAAAAAAGGCAGGAAGGAGCATGAGATTGCCCTGGACACTGGGTCAGCACAGGAAGGGCAGGCAGTCCTTGGCCTAACAAGTTCCTTGACCCTCAGCTTGACCAGACATGAAAAACGGAGTAAAATACAGGTATCCCAATACCCAAGGTGGAGCATGGAAAATGCCACCTGCAGAAGAGCTGGACTCTGCTGACCTCAGGAGGGGAGATTCCCCCTCTGTGGAGAGCTGCCAAGAGCTGCTGGGGACAGATGAGGGGACACTTGCTAGAAAGATCTCTCCAGGCATACCCGTCTTCACCCTTTTCTGTACGAGACAATGATGGTCACATGCAGATGCCTGCAGAGTCGTCTCAGAGGGCAGCACTGTCCCTCATGGGGCCTGGCAGAGCATCTGAGCAGGAAGCACCCTGAGACCCCTCCAGAACACTTCGTGTCAAGGGAGATGACTTCCTGCACACTGGGGAAGCACCTAGAGTGTGGGGAAACCAAGGGATCCCAGGACCCTGAAGAAGCTGACTCTCAGAGCCTCCCACTCCATGGCACCACAGCCAGCCCCTGGGGCTGTCCTGGGACCCAGAATCCATCTGGCCTCGGCAGAGGCCCTCCTGCCAGCCCCCACCCTCCACGCAGTCAAGTTCAAACCTAGATCCTCTTCCGAAGCCTCTTTCATGTGGTTTCTGTCTAATCTGAAAACACCTCCCTTCCCCACTGCCTTTGTCTCTGTGAGCTGTTCCTTAAGTCGCCTTTTGAAACTCTGGTGCCTGAAAAGCACACATCCCATAGTGCACAGTCCTAGGCGTCTTCAGGGGCTCCCTTCTGTGCCCCCAGGAGCAAGGGGGAACTTGTGTGTTGCTAGACTGCCTCACATCTCACCCACCCCATCTCTCTGGCAGGGGACAGGTACAGACAGTGGCTCCTCTCTGGCCTTCAGGTGTCAAACCTGGGAGACAGGGGATGCCCCTCTGTTGGCCAGTCTCCTGTGCACACAATGGCACCTCAGTGTCAAAGCTGGGAAACAGGGGATGCCCCTCTGTTGGCCGGTCTCCTGTGCACGCAGTGGGACCTCCGTGAGGCTTGTGCTGCCCTAAAAGGGACCTGTTGGACTCTGATTTAGGAAGCTGCACTAGGTTCAGGGAGGCTTATGGACCCGAGTGGCAGACTCAGCATGGGCACTCAGGGCTGGTCACTGCTTTGTGACAGACAGGGCCTCTGACACCACTGCACTGTGAAGCCTGCAGTCGAAGGTGCAGGTCCTAGCATCCCTCATATCTCAGAATGAAGGATCCAGTGAGTCTTCAGGACCTCACAGTCGCTCTGGTTTGTCCCCAGCAGCGGGAGTGAGGTGCAGAGTCCGGTGTGTTCCACAGGAACACTGAAAGAGTGCCGGGTCTGCAGCCACCCGTGGGGCAGCGACAGCCTCTCTCTGGACTCAGGGTCCTGCCTCTGTCACTCGAATCCGCTTTCCTCTTCCTGTGGGGAGCGATGCAGTGTGCCTCAGAGCTTTCTCTCTGACAGATCTAAATGATATTTAGGTTTGACATGTTACACTTGTGGTTTTCAAACGAGATCTTTTTCTGTGAAGAACTGCCTTTCTTGGCATAAAATAATTGGAAAGTACCTCGGATATCTCAATAAAACACATCAAAAGTAACTCTCTCCAGCTTGTTTTGACACGTCCACTTGTGGTTTCTGTCAACTTTAGCTAAACATCAGGTTTTCTCAGACAGAACAAACCATTAAAACATTCAACAGAGAAAGCAAATAGACATAATTCCTCTTGTGTTTGCCTCTTCTAAATAAAAGGCAATATTGAAAGGAGAGGCCATCCCAGCTCAAAGCACATTTTTATGATTCATACATTGGCCGTAATTATTTGCATAGGATTTAAATGTCTAAGCCGTGGACCCTGCCCTTTTTAAAAAATGCTGCATTGTGAAGTCAAAACACACAGAGCAGTTCTGTGTTTACAGAGGGTTGTCCAGTTCTGTCAGATAAATGCTGGGTTTACTTAGGTGGGTTTGAGATCAGAAAGAGCAGCACAGGAAACAAACATCTTTCTGGTGGAGAACAAGGAGACCCCAGATCTCCACCCCGCGTATTCTATCCAAATTCCACCTAAGACCAAGAGACAGCGAAACCTCCAGAAAACGTGCCTGCTCTTGGTTTCACCAATATTTAGAGGTTGGATAGAAAATGCAAGGAGAGGAGAAAATTTTTATGAAAAGGGCCTGAGGCCAAAGGGGCTGAGAAGCAGAGGGCAGACATCTGCCTAGGAGGGCTTGGGGGAGGCGGAAGATGGATGGGGTGGGGCAGTCTCCTCTCCTCCTCTGTCCAGAGCCCTATATGTCCAGGCAGTGAGAATCTTCCCCACTCCCACTCAGTCTCCACACAGCAGCGAGACTGCTCTGTCTTCCATGTGTGAGGAAAGAGGTGAGGAAGCTGCGGAGGTTGGGCTCAGTCACAGACTCACGGGGATCTGTGGGATCTAGCGGTAGGAACATGGCTCTCCCAGGTGAGCACGACATCTGCACCACGCTTGGCCTTCCTCAGAAGAACTCCAACAGATTAAAAAAAGAGAGAGAGAGAGACAAAAATAAACAAGTGCAATTTTTTGTCTCTGATTCTGGGAAAGATATTTCAGTTTCTCGTAGATACAAAACAAAGAAGCCTGGAAAGCGAGCCAGAGAAGCCAGGTGTTGTCTATTGGAAAAGGATGTGTGAGACTCACCTTTTACAACCGTGTGGTTCCTGCTCTGCTCAGTGGTGGGATTTAGGAACACAAGGCCAGTGAGTCTTTCTTGCCCTTAAGGAGTTAAGGACCACAAAGATGTTCATCAGTCGTGTTAGGAAACCAAGCTGAGGCCAAGCTTTCAAGAAAGAGTGTGGCCGTGTCAGAGGACTGGAGAGAAGAGCTACAGCCGTAGGGAGCTGAGAGTGAGTCTCGGCTGAGATGGGGCCACTCAGGAAGGTCCGCAAGAGCAACCCTGAAGGTTATGGAGGCTGAGATGGCACCAGGAGGTGAAGGGGACATACACAAGATTTAGTCAGATAGAGGGTAAGGAGAATAAAAGAAGGGTCACTCTTGAGATGAGGAAATTGGCAGGGGAGATGGGGAGAGAAAAGCAAAAGCCTGAGATGCTGCAAACAAAAGAAAGAAGAGGGCAGGATGGACCCAAAGAGAGGTCGCGGTAAGACTGTGGTTAGATGTGGGGGTAGAAACAAGAGAAACGGAGGAACGTGACAAAGACATAAATGAGTGACAGAGTGTGGGCAAAGAGGGACAGACATAGACACCCAAAGACCCTGGGATGGAAAAGAGGAAGGAATAGAGAACAATCACGGGTGGGAAGAGATGAAGAAAAAGAGACACAGTGGGGGAAGGAGAAAGAGACGGGGGAACCAAAAAGTCCTGAGTGTCCCACTTCATGACAGAGCCAATGGCTGAGGTGGAAGACAGAGGCAGATGGAAGCCTTAGCTGAGAAAGAAGAGAACCTGCATGGGGTCACAGCTGCTGCTGAGTACAGACTGGGCCAGGGAATCTGAATGGAAGTGGCGGAGTATGGGACATGCGGGCACATTCTAAACAGCTGCCCTCTAGAGGGGGGCCAGGCTGTTGTGCCAGGCTGGGTGGGGAGTAGTGCAGACTCCCAGGGAAATCAGAGCGTACAGTCTCTGACAGAAAGCAAGTGCAGGAGGCTTGACCTGGGCTGTCATCCTCAAACTTGCCTTGAGCCACCAGGACCTGTGCTCAGTACCGGAGTCTGATGACTGAAATGTGTCCCCTGAGTTCATGCTGAATCCGAAGGCCCTGGACCTACACTTGGAGAGATGACTATGGTAAGATGAGGGCACGAAGAACCTTCCTTCAGCATGGTTAGTGTCCTTACTCAAAGAACTACCACATAGACACAAGTGGAGGGACAACCATGTGAAGACACTGCGAGAATGCTGGCTGGAAGCCAAGACAGAGGTCCAAGGAGGAGCCATCCCATCACATCCTCAGTCTTGGTACCTCATCATGCAGTCCCAGAGACCCACATAAAGCCTGGCTGTGGTATCATCACCCTCCCATGGCACAGAGGCTCAAGCACCATCCCTGATTCTGCTAAGGTTGTTCAGAGGCCAGAGCTCTATGAACACAGAGGAGTAACAGTGACGGTCACCATGGAAACAGACCTTGAAGGATGACTCTGACTCGGAGCTTCAGGGCACAGACTCTAAAAGACTGACTTGGGACGGGACTTCAATTGAAAGTACCTTGGGGACTGGGGTGCAGTTCAGCGAATAGAATGCTTACCTGGCATGTATGAAAGTCTATATTGGATCCCTTACATACATAGGGTGGTGTCCACACTGCAAAGGTGGAGAGAGAAGGATCCAAAGTTCAAGGCCATTCTTAGCCACACAGAGTGTTTGAAACCAGCCTTGAATACATGAGATCCTATCTAAGATGTTAATAATCATCACAGAGTAAAATAAAGGGCTTTAGTGCACAGCTTGTCCTTCCCTGGAAGCCGACCTGAAGTGCACACACATGGAATCAGCAAGCTGGCTGTGCCGACAGCTGCAAGGGCACACTTGCTGTGTCGAACACAAGACAGGTCTGCATTCAGCAAGCCAGGGACAGAGCCTCAGGAGGAACCAGCCAGTGACACCTTAGCCCCAGCTCTGAGAGATCCCTTCACTGCTGCCAGCCCTGTAGGGATCTCAGGCACAGGCTGCTGGCTGCACTTCCGTTAGTGAGAGTTGTGCTTGGCTCCTAGACCAATTCCAGCCACATAGATCTCAACATCAGTGCTCTGAAGCAGCCTCCAGGGAGCACACACTATCACAGAATGTATGGGGTGGTTCAGTTGGGTTCCAGCATTCCACAGACTGGATCAAATGCTGTAGATAGATCCTCAGCTTCTGCAATCACTCCCTGGTTAGCAGTGGTTTTCAGAAGGCAGGCTGAACAACAGAAGGTTGCAGATACAGAGCTGGGCCCGTGGGCTGGACCTGTGCTTTTGTTTGGGCAGATACCAGGGGCTGAACCCTAAGCCTTCAGTAATGATAGGCAAACACCACTTAACTTTATCCCCAGCCCTTACTTTACTCTTTTAGTTTGAGACAGAGTCTAAGTCAGTGGTTCTCAATTTTCCTAAATGTGGTGACCCTTTAATACAGTCCTTCATGTTGTGGTGACCCCCAACCATAAAATTACTTTAGTTACTACTTCATAACTGTAATTTTGCTACTGTTATGAATTGTAATATAAATATTTGTGTTTTCCAATCGTCTTAGACAACTTCTGTGAAAAGGTGGCTTGACCCCCAAAAGAGTCACAATTCACAGGTTGAAATCCACTGGGCTAAGTTGTCCAGGCAGGCCTTGAATTCATTCTGAAGCCTAGGCATAACTTGGACTCATGATCTCCCAGCATGAGTCTCCACAGAAGCCTGTGCCACCAGACCATTATTCCAGGGGGAACGTTTTGGTTTTTTTTTTTCCCTGGAGGAGCCTCTACCTTGGCTGCCCTCTTCAGGACTCACTCAAATTCCTTGCTACAACCGAGGAGACCTCCCTCCCTTTCCCACTCTGTGCTGGCCCCTAACCCTGCTACAGACTCACATGGCAATTCCTACTGGATGGCAGCCTATATTACAAGTGTTGTCTGTGCCCTCCAAATACACTTCTGGGTGGGTTCAGGAGAGAGGGGAACTGAGGACCTGGCCACTGTCCAGTAACAGACAGTTCCAGTTCCCCAAGCCAGGCTGGCAGGCTCCAGGGAGAGGGGGGAGGGACGGCATTGCCTGGCGGCTGGACCCTTTGTTCCCCGGTGTACTGGGACTCTTCCGTGATTTCAGTGTGGCCCTTCTGATCTGAGTTGTGTGTGCAATAGATGTGTTAACTTAGAATTTGTCACCATAACATACAAAGTGCTAGGGAAGGATGGGGGATAGCTAAACTGTAGCTAAGAATAGACGCTGATTTATGCAACTTGATTATACTTGTGGCAAGAGTGATAATTGGAGATATTCTGAAAAAAAAAAAAGAACCTGAAAGTGAAGATAATTGGAAGGTTTATTTTTCCTCATCTATTAGATAGGGAAAAATAAGATCTTTAATTACATTAATAAGAAAATAATTATTGATACTCATAAATAATGTCTCATTTCTGTTCAGGGAAACACCTGACCCCACAGAACTATGGAATCCATTTAGAACCTAGGGAGATTATTTTTTTAATGACAAAGACAAATTCTGAAGGGAATAAGCCAATCACTGTAAAATTAAGGGTGCTGCTTCCTTTATTGGGTATGAAAACCCACAGAAAGAGGTGATGAGACTGGGGCCCGCCTGAGAGTCAGGCTGGGTGTTCCCCATCAAGGACTTCCAGTTTCAGAGAAACCAAACAGCATACAGCTCCCAGCAGAGACTCCTGACATGCAGAAGTGGCTCCCTGCCTTACCCTGCTCTCGTCAATCCCAGACTTCCCTCGGCACTAGGACTAGTGATCTGTATCCCTTCCAAACTTGTGCCTACAAAATACCTTTTTCTTCATTGCACGTGCTGTGAGGGTTTGGCACAGGAGAAGATGAAGCTAGCTAGCCTTCGGGCCTTTCCCCTGCTTTCCAGTTCCAGGCATTAACCTTCATTCAGGTCTAGCACTTCTGTTTAATCAATCATTTTCTGGCTCTCCCCTACCTCATTCCAGCCATCCCTCTGTCCAGGGGCAGCTTCTATCCAGGATCTCCTCTGCAGTCAGCTCCTCCAGGGTCTGTTCCTCTCCAGGGTCAGCTCTTGGGGAATGGTTGACACTAGAGGAGCAGTTGAGTTTGTGGAGTACCTAGCATTACAGTAGTAGCTGACACTAGGGAGGAGCTGACCCTGGGGAGGAACTCACCCTGAATTGGTGCTGACCATAAAGAGTAGCTGACCTAAGAGAGAAGCTGACCATGGAGGAATAACCAAACTTAGGGTCAAGCTGAGCTTAGAAAGGAGCTGAGCCTGGGGAAGAGCTGGCCTTTGGGAACTGCTGCATCCTCCTTGCCCACCTCTATGTGCCTGGCACCCTTCTAAGTGCTAGAAAAGCCTAGAAGAGGCTCACAGATGCCTGTCTCCTGCTCTATTTTAGAGGATAGGAAATTCGTAGAAGAAACTAGCCTTGTCCCTAGACAGTACAGTATTTCTGCAGAAGTACGAGGGTCTTTAGCTAGGTATGGTGGTACATTCCTTTGATCCTAGCAGGAAAATTGTCTCACATTCAAAGTTAGCCTGGGCTACAAGTAAGAACTATCTCAGAAAAATGAAACAATCAGAAAGGCCCTCATCCTCTTTAGGCTACGTATATGGGTGAATATCAGAAAAGCCCCTCCAGGGGAACTGAGAGTCAGCCTTCTCAGCCACCTGCCTGCCCTCTTGAGACTTCACAGGCTAGGCTGACCTGGCACCCATTTCCCAGAATAAGCAAAACATCAAACAAAAATTGTAAGTTGCATCTGAGACTATTGCCCCCAACTAGTTCATATCTTTCCTGCAATTCCCAGCCTTCTTCAAGCCAGCTGTGTCAGAGGACATCTTACAGGTCACAGGTGTTTGCTCAGCCGGCTGCAACCGTGAGAAGACAGCACCGACCATGGAAAAGCTCTAGGCACTGGTTCTCCCTTCTTGAGGGAAGGGCACTGCTCTCCATCTGGATCCTGTGGGGGTTAATGCTTAAAACCATTTATAGGCCAGGATGAGGGTAGAGAAGGAGGCTTTCCCACAGCACAGGCTGTGACAGAGTTGCACAGGCCAACTGTGGGGATGGAGCCACAGAAATCCACAGACGGTGGGAGGATCAGCTCCTAAGGCTGCGGAGCTCAGCTGATCTCAGTAGGACACAGTGGTTAGATGGCAGCCCTTAGAGAGCCAAGCCAACCTTCCATGGACAATCTCCTGGGTAATGTATCTGGAGTCAGTTGCTTGATGGCTCAGAGGAGATACCCCAGCCAAGACCTTTGGTATTGCTACACAGGATTCCCTCCAGCAGGGCAGCCTTGGCTTGTACCCATAGACAAAAGAGGGGACAAGGAAATTCCAACGGCGGACCAATCTGGCCTGACCCGAGACAGGGCCACTCCAAGGTTACTCTGAAGGATGTTACCGCAGGAGTAAGAACTGGGACCACTCATTACCAACATGACACATTGCTCAGAAATATTTCTCTATCTTCCTTCTCTCGGTGCTTCCCAACTCCACCCACCTTCCAGTTCCAACTATAGCACGCAGCATAAACTGCTTCCTTACAATTTCTGCTCTGTGTAAGGACCACTACTTCCAATAGAGAACCCTTCATACCTTCTGGCTTATCGAGCAGCACAGTTGCCCTAAGGTACCTCTAGCATTTTTTAGTACTGCCTGTGTCTTATCTCTCCCATTGGGGACTGACTCATGCTAAGTGAGGGTCATAGGTCTGACAGGGCACTTAGGGAACCCCTGAGCAATCCCGGGGTGCTTGCCAGGCTAGCTGCTCTGGGAAGTTGTTCTTACAGACATACGATGGGGCCAGGGTGACTGGGCTGCCATGAAGAGCTGTCAGGTAGCAAAAAGTGCAACAGGAGAAAAGTCAGCTCTGAAGTCCTGCTCTCTCTAGGCTCTGTGTGCATGGCCGCCGTGGAACAGTACGAGGACTGGACTTCTGTCACCATGGCCCTAGCCAGTACTTACGCAAGGACTCCTACCCTCCCCATCTGCTGACACTATAGCTGCCATTTTCCCTTCTTCAGTTTTTTTCTTCCAAATTCTGCCTGGTTTTCAAGCTTGGCTCAGGTCGTAGGCAGTCCCGTGCCATTTTTCTCTTTCCTTCTCCCTCCAGGGCACAGATGGACCCCAAGGTCCCTCCTATCCTTCCTCTAAAACAGGACTCACTTGGCTCCAACAGGCCATGGACCCCAGGCCTTCAACAAAGCAGAGCTCGGTCTTTGCGTAACTAATAGGCACCTATTTACCTGTTGCTTAAGTGAAAATCTACCTTCCACTTCCTTGCAGGCAGGATCAGCAAGACTGCGTCTTCTGGATGTGAAAATCACTTTAACCTTCAAAATCAGGACCTTCAAGCATCTAGGTCGATGACCAGAGGGGTCAGATTTCCCACTTGTTCCAAGTTCTTTTGTCTCCAAGAGAGACATGAGATCCGAAGTCTCACCTACACAATGCTAGAGTCCAGGTGTCCTCAGCTCATTGCTTATCATATCATACAGCAGTCTTGTAGACTAAGACGTATGATTTTGCTTTCACTTCCAAATAAGTTGGAATATTGAATGGCCCTATCTCCATCCATCAAAGTGTCTTAAGGCCCCGGAATTCACCTTCAGGCATTCTGCATGTTGTCCCCTAACAATCCCTCCCTGCCTTCTGTTCAGAGCCTCCCGTGCCAGAAAAGGATGTGCTATGTCAGGGTGCAACTGTAACCTAACTTCTATGCCCCTACGTGAGAACGGCTCACATACGTCCAGCCTCTTTTCAGTGGCACAGCTACTCTTTAAAATTGAGAAGAAAGTTCATTGGGTCACCAGTGAGAACTGGGCTAGCTATCCAGTCCCCCCATCTTCTGCAGGAGTCAGTTGGCCTGTTAGAACTTCACACACATATTTGTAAGCAGCAAGGGGAACTCGGCTGACTCATGTGGAGAGCTTTAGTTCTCTTCCAGAGGGCCTCTCATCTCCCAGCAGGCCAGCCTGGGTTCCTGATGTGGGCCTTCGGGGTTTAGCAGCTAGAGGAGACCAGATCTGATGTCCAAGTGCTATGGGTCTCTACCACCACTACCCCTTGGCTCAAGTGGACTGCACAGACTCACTACAGGATGCCCAGGGGAAAGAACAGTGCCCATCACCCATATGTAAACCACTAAACACAGAATCTGCTTGTAAAAGGTTGACATAGCCTGAATGAGAACTCTGTGCATAAACGTGCATGCTCACACACACACACACATCCACACATAAGTACACACATGTACACATATGTTTACACACAGGCACACATACATACATGCAAAGATACATATACATGCACACATGTGTATACACACACATTACCATGATTACAGCATGCTCACACATATATGCATACACACATGAACACATGCATACTCACACAAAGTACATGTGTGCACATGCATGGACACATAGGCTCGCAGTGCACACACAAGTACACAAATGCATGTACATTCACGCACATATGTACAATTGCACACATGCATGCACACGCATATGAAGCCGGATAAATATTCCCATACCTTGTAACAAGAAGCAGTCATATATGTCTCCTGTGCTGGAAAGGACAGATCTTACAACCACCACAGCATCTGGCATGTGACGTTCTCCTCCAGAGTGACTGAAGAGGCAGGCCAATTGAGTCTTGTGGCTTCCTGCAAACCTCCAACTTCTCTAACATTCATGTGCTCACCCGCTCTCCCAGATGTGGGGCTTACATGGCAGACTCAAAATCAACTAACCATGAGAAAAGGTGCTGACCAGATTCCCGCTGAGGAAGGCAGTGCTCCACGACATCCTGTGGATCAGCCTCTGACCATGAGCTGTCTGGAGAAGGGTCTCACCATGTTGGATGGACCATCTCCTGACTCTCAGGATGACTGCTGTGCCCTTGTCCTGCACATTCTCCCTGGTGTATCATTTGCCAAACAGGATATCCACCTCCACACAGGCAGAAAGTACTACAGCAAAAGTTACGACACAGGAAGGAGATACGCTTGGGCAGCAGAGAAGGTCTCTCGGGTTTAGTGACATTTGAGCAGTTGTGTAGGCATCTCTGTGGACTTCAGAGAGCAGGTAACAGACCCTGAAGGGCAGGAACAGACCAGGGAAGTGAGACAGGACTGGCCAGGACAAGCCGGCCATATCCTAGGATCCTTGGGAGGGTTTCCGGTGTTTATCACCATGGGAAGCACCTGGCTGTGGTTGCTGCTGCTACTGTATGTACATCAGCCACAAGAGTGGTGCTGGGTGATAGGTGGACAGCAATGACCAGGCAAGAAGAAGCAGAAGATAGCGGGATGGATCTGAACACAAGAGACCACTGTGGCTTGACCAGCTCTACAGTAGGTTGATTCCATTCTTGGACTTCTGTGTTCTCATGGGTATTCTGTCCCACAATGTCCCTCCTGTGGGGATAACATGTCTCCTATATGGACTATGTTCATCATAAGAGTACCATGTCCCTCTTATGAGTCTGTGTCTCCATGGAGGCAGAGCCCCTATTCTGTCTGCTGCAGACCTCCAGTGTAGCTGTCATGCTGACAGGCTTCTGCTCCACTCTAGAAACTGCTGTCTCTACTTGTCCTCCAAGGGCATGCCAGGCCTCAACTGAGCCTCTTGCGTGAGGTGAGAGCATCTTAGCCTGATTTTCCCTGATCCAGCCTTTCCTTCCCATGGAGAACATGCTGTGTGTTCAGCCTTGAGGATCCAGAGATTCACAGGACTGGATCCTGTTCCCAGTAGTGCGACTCTAATCAGCTGGCCCCCAGCAGCTTCTGTTCTGCCTTCTGAGGACAGAGCCCTGCAGAGGAACTACACAAAAAGAGAAGTCTGTAAGGACTGCATAGAAATTGAGCCCTCTGTGGTAGAGGAGACAGATAGGGGACAAAGAGCCGTGATGGGGATATGGAAGCCAAGTATCCTTTCTCCATGCATCTTGGGGGAGGTTATCAGAAATCCCTGAAGGTTCAGGTTTTGTCTTCACCAGGTTCCCTCAAACTGCCTGAAAGGAGGACAAAGGTCAGGACAAGGTCACGTTGAAGCCCTCTTCTTTACCATCCAAAAGTGTGTGAAGAAGCAATAACAGGAACTTAGATGTCAAGGGTAATGTGCAGTTCACTTTTCTGTAGATCACCTTCTCACCTGTGTGCACAGACACTCAGTGAACGCTCAAGGAAGGAAGCCAGAGGGGTGGAGATGAGACAAAACTGCTTGTCCTTTCATGGGCCATGCCCCAGAGCCTCATGTTCTCAATAAGTCACCTATGTGTGTGTGTGTGTGTGTGTGTGTGTGTAAGAGAGAGAGAGAAAGAAAGAGAGAGAGAGAGAGGCCCTCTGCTTGAGAAACAAAAAGGACTGTGGATCCTCTAAAATGAAGCCAAATTCCTACTCTTTCCACACATCTCCTTTCCCCCATGGTGATGTCCCCATCACTCCAGCCAAAATCCAGACTTATCAAGAGCCACTGTGGCACTTTCTGGTCTCTGAGGTTCTCCACCTTGCAAGACCACCTCCTCCTTCTTGAGTACCAGAGCTGACTTGGCCAGTTCCATCATTTCTCATCAGCAACAGCCTGATGCAAGTCTCTGCCCCTAGAAAATATGTCAAGTCCTCCTTAGGAATCCAACTGGAAGAATCATGAACTTGGGTTGGGGATGGAGCACACATCCTGTCTTCCGGGTTCTTCTTGGCATCCCTATGCACAAAGCCCTTGGGGAAGTAATGGCTGTGCTGCAACATAAAGCAAGGCAAGAATGGATAGAAAACACGTTTCGCTGCTTCAGAACGTGCCCTAGCTCAGCAGCTGTCTTCCTCATCTTACCAGAAGCCAGGTCTCCTCCAAGCAGCTTTGCCTACAAAGAAGCAACATGGCCAAAAGTCCAGAAGTCCTGGAGGTTGTGTTTTGCATCTCTTACACAAGGGCTCTTGGTGAGTAGAGTTGCCAAAGATCTTGATCCAAAGATGACCTGGGATTGGGAAATGTTGAGGTGGGATGAGGGGTCACAGGGTCATTCCTCACCCACAAACTCACCATGTACACAAGCAGGCAAGAAAGTGGTGGACCACAGAACCACGGAAAGATAAATGCAAGCTATGATATGCCTGTGTGTCCCACGACTGCGCTAGACCATGACGTCAGCTCTGCCTAAGGGTTCTCATTTACAGTTTGACTCCATCCAAAGGTGAACAAGCAAAGGAGGCTGGCATCTCATTCTAGGACCTGCATTCCACAAACAGGAACTCACTGGAAAAATGCTGACAATTTGACTTTTTAAGATGTTTGTCTTTGAACTTGCGATATAGTCAAGGACGACCTATAATTTCTGATCCTTCTGCCCCCACCTCCCAAGTGCTGGGATAACAGATTTGTACCACCATGTTTGGTTAATGTGTGCTGGATTCAAATCCAGAACTCATGAGCACTAGGTAAGCACTATACCAACTGAGCTATGTCTTGTCCCAGAGAGCCAACTTCTTAAGTGATACCAGGTAGCTGAGGGCACCTGTGCAGAACAGAGTGAGACCTGGGACTCCCAGGCCCTCTCAAGATTGAGCCTTAACCTGCAACCTCTCTTTAGGCCAGGTCTTCCGTGGAAGGGGGTTCTGGGGGCTGAGCAAGGCCCAAGGAGCCCTGAACCTGAAAGTTCATATTACCAGGTCATCTTTGACCCAGATCCTCTGGTTTCTAAGTGTACCAGATGTCATTGCATAAATGAGACATGTATGTGACCTCTAGAATCCTTGGAGACGAAAGCCTCTGGATGTGTGAGCACATTTATCATGGTGTTCCTTTGGAGACATAGACATAGGCCAAGAGGAAACCTGGTTTCTGGTATGGAGAAAGCTCAAAGCCTTACTAGCAGGATGTGGTGAGCTAGAGAGCAGGTTGTGAAGGGTGAGACAGGTTTTTCTTATGGATCTGGCCTGGCTTTATTTCAGCATTGCACACACACACACACGCACACGCACACGCACACGTACACACCTGTGTCCAGTTCACAGCAGAGCCATAAGCATTCCAGGCAGTGTCTGGAGCTAGAATGTGTCCATCTGTGAACCTAACACCTTCTGCAAATAAATCCTGTGCTAGGTTGGGTTGGAACAACTCTGCGGTTCTGACAGAGGCCTGTAGCCTTCTGGCTTGTGAGACAGGTTGATTCTCTCATTAAGCAAAGATCTGCCATGACCCTTTAGTCTTCATGCCCAAGATCAAACTCAGAGACTGATACTAGACCTCCTCAGCACCCCCTGGGGCACCACATGCTTCGTTCCCAGTCTAGGTGATCATCAGTGCTTCTTCTAATAGTGTAAATGTAGCAGAAAAAAAAAACACTAGATTGAACAAGAACTCCTTACGTTTTCAGAAAATATTCACCACCTAGAATCAGAACTCATACAGTCACACGGGGAGAAGGAGGCAGGGCAACTGGGTAAGAGGAGTCAGGAGATGGGGGAACGAGGCAGGACAAAGAGCTGGGGGATGGAGAGGCTGGTAAACAGACAGACAGGTAGACAGGAGAGGGGTTTGGGAGGGCTGCAGTGACCCCCTGCTGTGAACTAAAAAATGTGACTGTGTCTCTGCACTTGATTCCAAAACCAACTTCAAGTCCCTCATCTCCTCCAAATGAGAAACAATCAATTGTCTGTAAATGGCAGCCAAGATGAAAGAAAGGTCAGAGGGTTCACAGGCTAGGATTTGATAAGGCTTTGCCTTGGCTGCTGTGCCCCATCCTAGTGGTCCCCCTGTGGCTCAGTCTCTTCCCTGAACCCATAGTCATCTGAACCTCACTCTCCCCTCCCTGCAGAAGGAGGCCACAGAGACAACAGCACACAGTAACACCAGCTTGACCTGTGTTCTGTTCTCCCGCAGGAACCCCAGAACCTTTCTCTACAGATTTCTAGCCAGGGGCCCTTATTATCAGAGAGCTCATATGTGTTGTGGATTCTTCCATCTAAGGGCTCTTCCTCCTCAGGACCTCCTCCAGTCAGGACCTCCTCCAGTCAGGGAGGATCTGTATCTGCACAGATCACCGTGTTGACTGGGATTAGCAAGGACATCCAAGACGATTCTGATCACTTCTGTTTCTGAATATTGGGAGGTGCCAGTGTCTGCTGCAAAACTCTGCTCTTCAGGAGACACCAAGTGGGAAGCCCCAGACACCAGCAGGGACAGCATCATGGAGAAGTTGCCTACAGAAACCCTTGGGATTTCTTTGAGTCCCAGATAACAGTACCTGATCCACAATCTCAAAGAACAGCTACTGCGGCCTGCACCAGAAAGCCTGAAGCCGCTGACATTTTCCATGTCTTCCATCCCTGTGTGGTCATAATTGGAGGATTCTGAGGCTCTCCTAGACATTTTCTGACTACAGTAGCAATCAGTGTTACCTCCAGGCTCACTGCCCTGCTTCCCTGCTACGTAGAGGAGAATTAAAACTACCTTTTGAATCCAGGCAATGGTGGCTGGCACATGCCTTTAATCCCAGCACTCAGGAGGTAGAGACAGGCAAATTACTGTGAGTTCTAGGCCAGCCTGGAATACACAGAGAGTTCCAGGATAGGCTCCAAAAGTAAAGAGAAACTCTGTTTCAACTCACCCAAAAAAATACCTTTTGGAGCTGGGCGAGGATGGCTCATGTCTTTAAGCCCAGCACTCAGGAGGCAGGGGTCTACAGAATTAGTTCTAGGACAGCTAGGACTGTTACACAGAGAAACCCTGTCTTGAAAAAACAAATACCTTTAGAATAGCATCTACAATTTTAAGGTTTATTTTGTTTATGTGTACTTGTGTGTATCTGAGTGTCGACGTGTGAATATGAGCACAAGTAATGCTGGAGGCCAGACAAGAGGATAGGCTCCTTAGAACTGGAGATACAGGTAGTTGTGAACTGCCCAGTGTGCGTGCTGAGGACTGAACTCAGCTCCTCTGCAAAGACAGCAAGGACTCTCAATCACTCATCCTCTGCAGTCCTGTTTACAGATCTTTAGCATGAGTTTCCCAGCTTCCCTTGCAGCAAATATTGTCAATGTGACATCCAAGGAGAGAAGAACTAGAGAACGTGAGTTTTTCTAATCCAGGTACTTTTGCCCTTTCTCTGCTCCCTCATTCTCTTCCCTTTCCTTCCTCTTCTTCTGAAGAAACTGAGGCAGGGGTGAGGCATCCATTTGTGACCATGCGGTGTTCACAAGGATGAGGGTGAGGACAGATGACTCCGGTCGTGCCGCTCTGACCCTTACCGCTCCTGACCAATGGCTGAGCATCTGTCACTCACCCAGACACAGTTCCTAACCCATTCAGAGGAGTTTTTCCATCTTGCTAGAACACACCTGCATCTCTGAGAATAACTTTTCCTAATGTCAATAACGTTCAATAAGCACTCAGTACTTAGGACCTGCCAAGACTGGATGGATTCTGAGAAAGGCCTTCTGCTTTGCTGGCGAGCGATTCTTATGTGAAATCATTCAGGTGCAAGGCAAAATAGAAGTGTATGGCAACATCATAGAAATAACCAGGATGGCAAAGTTTACCAAGTTTGAGAAATCCACAAGGAAGACCAGTGGTGTGGCTTGAATTGTCCAAGAGAAAATATGTGTTTTGTTTGACTTCCCTTGTGTGCACTTGTGTGTGTGTGAACATGTGTATCCAAGTGTGTATGTGTATGTATGTTTGTGCATGTCTGTGTGTGTATATTTGTATGTGTCCCCAGAGGTGTGTGTGTGTGTGTGATGTGGTGGTAGTGATTGTGGTGGGATATGTGTCTATGTGTGTGTGTGTAGTGTGGTGTGGTGGTAGTGGTAGTGGTGGGATATGTGTGTTTGTGTGTGTGGTGTGGTGGTAGTGGTGGTGGGATATGTGTGTGTGTATGTGGGGTGGTGGTAGTGTTTGTAGTGGGATGTGTGTGTATGTGTGTGGTGTGGTAGTAGTGTTGGTGGTGGAATGTGTATGTATGTGTGTGGTATGGTGGTAGTGATGGTGGTGGGACGTGTGTGTGTGTGTGTATGTGTGTGGTGTGGTAGTGGTGGTGGTGGGATATGTATGTGTATATGGTGTGGTGGTGGTGGTGGTGGGATGTGTGTGTGTGTGTGTGTGTGTGGTGTGGTGCTAGTGGTGGCGGTGGTGGGATGTGTGTGTGTGGTGGGACATGTGTGTGAACATATACTCTATCTGTGCAGATACCTCTGGAGGCTGAAAGAGGGCACTGGATCACTATCCTGAACTAACTCCTGGGCTGGAGTTACAGGAAATTGTGAGCCACCCAGAATGGGTGCTGGGAACAGAACTAGAGCCATATGGGAAAGCAGAGGGTGTTCCTAATCACTTAAGGCATCTGTCTCTCCCGCCCCAGAAGGTCCCTCCTATGAGCCCATGGAGACTGTTCACACTCTCCGTTACTGTGCTGTAGTTTATGTAGACACAGCTTCTTCCCTGTCAGTCCCTCCCCAACACACACACACACACACACACACACACACACACACAGAGTGAGAGAGAGAGAGAGACAGAGACAGAGAGACAGAGACAGAGAGAAGACTAGCACAGATTTCCACCCACTTCTGCAGACCTCAACAGTGTTAATTTGTGTTTATTAAGACATCTTTTGCAAAATTAAAAAGCCCTCCCCAAAGGACCTTACTATCCAAAGAGGCAATTAACTTACAGATCATTTGGATGTTAAGAACAAGTTAGAGTATTGCCGATTCTCAGCCAAACTGGCATTTGAGAAATGAATGGAAATGCCATGTGCTCAGGTAGTCAGTTAACTGTGTGATTTACAAACATCCTCACAGGAGGTCTGCAGTTCCACAGAAGCGTGCTGACTCAGCCTGAGTGTCCATGGTGCACTGCGTGTCTGATAGTGTTCTACATGTCCATGGTGCACTGCGTGTCTGATAGTGTTCTACGTGTCCATGGTGCACTGCGTGTCTGATAGTGTTCTACATGTCCATGGTGCACTGTGTGTCTGATAGTGTTCTACGTGTCCATGGTGCACTGCGTGTCTGATAGTGTTCTACATGTCCATGGTGCACTGTGTGTCTGATAGTGTTCTACATGTCCATGGTGCACTGCATGTCTGATAGTGTTCTACATGTCCATGGTGCACTGTGTGTCTGATAGTGTTCTACATGTCCATGGTGCACTGCATGTCTGATAGTGTTCTACATGTCCATGCTGCACTATGTGTCTGATAGTATTCTACATGTCCATGGTGCGCTGCATGTCCAATGGTGTGCTGCATATCCAATGATACCATGCATGTCCAATGATGCCATGCATGTCCAATGATGCCATGCTTATCCAATGGTGCTCTGCACGTCCAATGGTGCCATGTACGTCCAATGATGCCCTGCACGTCCAATGGTGTTCTTCCTTTTCCTCCTTACTCCTGTTTCATGTCCCTTTGCTTTCCTCCTCTTCCTTCACATCCTAATGGCTGAAGTTACTGAAATTAATTACTAATTAGAAACAATATGGCCAGACTGGAGACTTGGATCTGTAACCTCAGCTACTCAAGAAGCTAAGGCAGGAGGCTTAGACGTTTACAGTCAGCCTGGGTAACTTAGTGAGACTCTATCTCAAAATAAAGAAAAAAGTAAAGGCTGGGGATAAATCTCAGGGTACAATGATTGCCTAACACAGGCAAGGCCCCAAGTTCAATGTCCAGTCCTGAAAAGACACAGAAATGAAATATACACAGCCCTGCCATAAGAGGTTCAGCTCCCAGGCTGCTTTCTGAAGAATATCTCCTGGGCTCTGTCCTGTGGCTATGATGCAGGCATTTGTGTCAAAGAAAACCCAGGTCTGGCAAAATGGGAAGAAGATGGTTATTTTGGATCCATAAAAAAGAAAAAAGGACTTTGCTTAAAATAACTAGAGCAGATGTGTGCTTCCAAGTTGTTTTTTTTTTTTTCAAAAATAAGATGTTGCATAAGGATTGCACTGTGGGTTAATTACCTAGCACTGGACATACATGGGGGATGCCAGCTGTCCTCAGTTACCATGCCCCTTCCACCCTGAGTATGTAATGTCCAAGAGTTGACATGCTGGCCCATGCATGACTGAGCTGTGGTCATCATCCTGACACCCAAAATTGTGAGCGTTCTGACATCTGACAAAGTGACAGCTGCCAGCAGAGCCCAGAACTAGTGTTTTCCAATATTGAGCTCATGGAGGAAAAGAGCCAGAGGGTACCTGTTTGTCTCTGAATAGCACTGTTTCATGAAATGCCACGGAAGTAGGTTTGGGATTGTACCTGTTATTTTGCATGACATTTCCGGCCCAGATAGATCATATCAGATTGCGCTATTCAGCTGAACGTGTTACAGTGTTACATGAAGTTCACTGGGAGCCACTCCATGGCAACATTGTTGTTAGAATGTGAGCCTTTGTTATTCTAATTATTTTGCTTCTTTCCTGTTCTAACAACCTGAGCTCAACTTTGCCCAACTTTTTCAGATAGCTTTGAATGCTTTACAAAAATATAAAGTTGGATGCCACCAAGTCCTTCATTTCAGTTGCTTTCTTACTGTGAAGTCAGAGTAGAGCATGAGCTAACTTTGAGAACAATGGGCCCCAGAAGAAGGCTAGAACCCACATCTGCCAGAGCCCCTGATTCTGTTGTTTCTCCTTCCTGTCCCCTTATCTCAGTGTGCTTTCAAGTGTCAGGGAGGCAGAGGCAGGCTCACTTCTCCACTGCCCAACTAAACTCTGGTGACCGTTGTTCAACTTCTCTGAGACTTTCTTAGCTGCAATGTCTACATGATCTAGCAAGCACACTTCTGGGCACACAAATGAGAGAAGCGAATGTGAGCCTGAAAGAGAGAGTTGCACATGTGTGTCTGTAGAGTTACTGTTCACAACGCCGGGGAAGAAACACCTGAATGTCCATCCACTGTAGAACAGATGCAGGTCCTGTGTGGTACACACATGTAATGAAACACTGTCAGTCTTAAAGAACACTCTAGCATGTGTTATGATGCGTGTTTGCCATGAAGACACCATGCTGAGTGACCTGAGTCTGTCACAGTGGTGTATCCAAGTCCATAGCAGCAGGAAAGCAGGAGGCAGGAGCAGAAGCAGAATATAGTCACTTGTTGCAGATATAAAGTTCTAGTCTTGCAAAACAAAACTAGCTCTACAGGCTGCCGTACAGTGCTGAGTTTAAACCTCACATTGCTGCTCTGTCACACAAGGGTCATACGACTTCAGTGTTTATGTCACACTGACGTTATCACAATTAAAGTCTGCAAAATGCCAGCACCCACTACACTTTGTGTTAAGGCAGCCTTCAGGGTAGGCCCATTTGCCCAGCCAGTGCCCTAGTGTCCACAGCTTGGCTCTTTATCTGAGGATACTGTAAGAAACACACCCCACCCCCAGAAACATAAGGGACATTTCTTTCCTGTAAGTAATGGCTCCAGAAGAAACACTTTCCTGTCACTTTCTTACGCTCTAACCCTGCCCGAAAGGCATCTGCTGGGAAACCTTTATCCCTGCTCTGCAATATAACTGAGGCTCCTAGTCCAAGTTCTTTGGAGAACCCTGGTGAGCTGATGGTTTCATTGTTTACATTAATATATAATAGTGGGCAGCTGAAATTACTCTATTTAACACAACATGTATTGTCTGGGCTAATTTAAAATTTTAAGTCATTTTCTGGGTTTCAGAATCAGGTCTCTTGTTTAATAAAAGGAATGGACTTTATTCCATTTGGGACATTCCTATCTTGTAACTTCTCCTGGGTGGTCATGAAGCATCATCAAGCACAATGTGTAGAGAGGATGTTAGGAAAGCAGGAGATGCTTTTCTGTAGGTGAGTCATATGACTGACCCAGATGATGGCCACCAGGTTGATGTGAGGACCATGCTCTCCAGCCAGCTCCATTAGGGTCTCCACAGGCTTTCCAGAAGCTTCAGGTCCATCTTCTCTCCCACATCCTCTCCTAAACCTCTAACCAGACCCCTACCTCACACCCTACTCCTAACACCCTTACTATCCCAAGTCTGACTTCCTAGAATGTGAGTCAGCATACAGCTCCCTCCTTAGGTTCCCCCAACTCAGAATGTCTCTCCAACTTTTCACCGTTTTAGCAAGCATCCATCATGGGATTCATTGATGAAAACAGAGCCCTCTGGATCTATCTTTCTAGAAAACCCCCATAAGTACCCAGAGGTGCACACTCTTAGCAACCCAATCAAGTTGACAATCAGGTTACCCATCATAAGAGGCCCACACATCTCCTCCAACCACTGGATACAGCCTCAGAACCTAAACAGTCCATCTTCAATCATGGCTCCAGGCTGAGGATCAACAGTCCCCCTTAGTCACAGCAACTATGTCCCCAGGTCCCCAGGAGATCCTGAAGCAGTGAACAGCACCAAGTCCTGTACAAGCTTCTTTCATTTGCACAGAAGTCTGTGATGAAGTTAAACTGATGATATAGGAACAAGAGATTAGCCACAATAAATATTAACAAAGTAGAACCACCATAACAATATATTGTAACAGTTTGCCTTTTTTCTCAAAGTATCTTCTCTTATTTTTACCCTTTTGCTTGAAGTACTTTCTTGTTTATTATAGCACACTTGAATCACCAGACCATTGGTGGAAACACAATTCTCATCAAAATCCAACATACTTTTTCCTAGAAATGAATCTGAGAGGAGATGGGGACACCATGATCAGAACATACTGCATGAAAAAGTTACTTTTAACTAAAAAGGAAAAAAATCTTAAACTTCATATGGAAACACAAAACCAAGGATGTATAAAACAAACTTTAATAATAAAAGAATTATTGAAGATGTCTGAATCCCATATTTCAAGTCATATTAAGAGGTATAACAGTAAAGAAAACAGTATTGGGTAAAAAAAAAACAAACAGAAATGTTGATTAATGGAATTGAATTGAAGATCCATAAATAGCTCCACAAATATACAGACTCCTATTTTTTTTATCAAGAATGAAATGCATACTGGAGAGAAGCTAGCATCTTCAACAAATGATGACTGCATATAGAAGAATAAAAATAGACCCATTTTTACTACCCTTCACAGAACTCCAGCAGGATCAAGGATGTCAATGTAAGACCTGATATCCTGAATCTGACAGAAGAGAAAGCAGAGAATACACTTGAAATTATTGATACAGGAGAGGAGGAGCGTCTGAACAGGACCCCAATAGTGCAGACTCTTACGAGCAATGATCAATAAATGGGACCTCGTGAAGCTGAAGCTTCTGTACAGCAGAGCATGTCGTCAATGTCGTCATCCGCGGAATGCGGCAGCCTCCAGAATGGGAAGAACTTTACCAATTGTACATCTGACAGAGGGTTAGTACCTAGAATATACAAAGAACCTGAAAAAACTGAGCATCAAGAAAACAAGTCCATTTAAAAATGGGGCATAACCCAGCACATCAACCAGTAGCCACAGTTGCTGGGCAGTTGGGCAACTATGGTGATCTCTTTGTGATGAGAACACATGGCGCAGCACATCACGGTGGCAACCTTAGTGCAACAAGGAGAACTTTGCACGGGTCTGGAGATGTCCACTCTGTGCTCCAGGGAGAAAGCATGGGCGCACCTGGTACCTTGCAGTACCAGCAAAAGGACACCATTGGTGTGAGCAGAGGTATGGTATGGTGGCGAGAGAGAGAGAGAGAGAGAGAGAGAGAGAGAGAGAGAGAGAGAGAGAGAGAGACTATGGTTCAGGTCCTGTGGACAGAGGTAAATCTGAAGAGATGAGAGAGAAAGGGTGTGGGCTGAGACAGTGAAGGAGCTGAACCCGTGACCAGCAGCAACACACAGGAAAGCTTGCCTTGCACTTTGTCTGTGCAGCACAGCAAAGATGACCCTATTGATGAAAGCACAGGTGAGCCAACCCCGAGAATGTGACCCTGGGAGAGCTAACCCTGCCACTCATCTCCCACATGGTGGTATGGGCTACAGAGAGATACCCTCCATCCACCACCGCCCACCAATCAATGTCTAAGGCAGGTGGGAGAGCTGACCCTGAGTGAGAAAGTCATTTCTGCCCCCCAAACACACACAACCTACAACCCTCTGGAGAACAGGCCCTGAACTTCCCTAGGGCAGCACAACATAGCCAGCCCGTTGCTTAGCTCAGGTGTGGGTGAGCCAGGCCTGAAGTTGTGAGCTTGGGAGAGCTCTTCCCAATTCTCATCTGTCTTGTGGCAAAATGGGCTGGGGATTGAGGCCTTCCTCCCACCCATCAACACCTGAGGCAGATGGGAGAGCTGGCCCTGTGATCATAAGTGTGGGAGACCCATCCCTAACCCCCATCAGCTGCCACACTCAGGGGAGTGTGCCCTGTACCTCGCCAGGGCAGCACAATAGAGTTAATACTATTAGTGGAGGTGTGGGCAAGCCAGCTCCAAAGTTGCGAGCATGGGAGAGATGACCGCACTCGTCATCTGTCTTGTGGCTGGATGGGTGGGAGAACAAGGCCTCTCTGCCACCACCACCCATCAATGCCTGAGGCAGAAGGGAGAGCTGACCCTGTGGTCATAAGTGTGGGAGAGCCCATCCTCTTAGCACAGGTGTGGGTGAGTCAGCCCTGAAGTTGTAAGCATGGGAGAATGGTCCCCATTTTTGCATCTGGTGGACCAACCCTACAGCTGCCTAGGGACAATATGACATGGCCCACCCCAGCATCGACCACATCTATGATCTACTGAAGCACCTGAAGGAATCTGACCTGCAGACACAACGCATCAGGATCTCCACAACCCCGGGCAGCAACAGGATATCCAGGAGGAGCCCTAGAGAGGGCTCAGCATGGACGGGGTAGTAGAAACCAGGGACCTTGAGCCAGATCAAGGACTCTTCGCAATGAACACCTGCAAGAAAAGACACAGGGACAAAAGGGTTTGTGGCATGACTCACGGTGTCACACTGCAGCTCCTATGATGAGATTTTTAAGTTTTTCCCTTTTAATTTTTTCCCTTTTTTCTCATAAAGTTTGTTTTATTTGAGCGGTGTTCAGGGGCAGTGGATATATGCAAAGGGATGGGGAAATGAATGGGATCAAGATACATGCAGGAAAAGACACATAGAATAAACAAAGAAACAAATAAATGAAGCATATAACTAAACAGAGCTCTCGAAATAGTAAACATTTTAAATGGTTGAGAAATACTTTTTATTGTTTTTCTTGAGCTGTATATTTTTCCACTCCCCTCTTTTCCTCCCCCCTCCCATTCTACCCTCTTCTGTTAACCTCACACTCCCAATTGACTCAAGATCTGGTCTTTTTCTACTTCCCATATAGATTAGATCCATGTATATCTCTCTTAGGGTCCTCATTATTGTCTAGGTTCTCTGGGATTGTGAATTGTAGAATGGTTTTTCTTTGCTTTATGTCTAAAAACCACTTAGAAGTGAGTACATATGATATTTGTCTTCCTGGGTCTGGGTTACCTCACTCAATATGATGTTTTCTAGCTCCATCCATTTGCCTGCAAATTTCAAGATGTCATTATTTTTTCTGCTGTGTGGTACTTCATTGTGTAAATGTACCACAATTTCTTTATCCATTCTTTGGTTGAGAGGCATCTAGGTTGTTTCCATGTCTGGCATTAACAAACAATGCTGCTGTGAACATACTTGGGCACATGTCTTTGTGGTATTATTGAGCATCCTTTTGGTATATACCTAAAGTGGTATTGTTGGGTCTTAAGGTGGGTTGTTTCCTAATTTTCTGAGAAATCGCCATACTGATTTCCAAAGTAGCTTAGCAGTTAGCACTCTCACCAGCAATGAAGGAATTTTCTTTTTACTCCACATCCTCTCCAGTAGAAGTTGTCATAAGTGTTTTTGATCTTACCATTCTGACAGGTGTAAGATGGAATCTCAGAGTTGTTTTGATTTGCATTTCTCTGATGACTAAGGATGTTGAGCATCTCCTTAAGTGTCTTTCAGCCATTTTAGATTCCTCTATTCTCTATTTAGATATGTACCCCATTTTTGATTGGATTATTTGTTCTTTTGAGTTCTTTGTGTATTTTGGAGATCAGCCCTCGGTTTTATGTAGGGTTTGTGAAGATCTTTTCCCATTTTATAGGTTGCCATTTTGTCTTGTTGACAGTGTCCTTTGCTTTACAGAAGTTTTTCAGTTTCAGGAGGTCCCATTTATTTATTGTTTCTCTCAGTGTCTATGCTACTGGGGTTATATTTAGGAAGTGGTCTCCTGTGCCAATGTGTTCAAGTGTACTTCCTACTTTCTCTTCTATGAGGTTCGGTGTGATTGGTTTTATGTTGATGTCTTTGATCCATTTGAACTTGAGTTTTGTGCATGCTGATAGATACGGATCAATTTTCATTCTTCTGCATTTGATACCCAATTATGCCAGGACCATTTGTTGAATATTCTTTCTTTTTTTCCATTTTATATTTTTTGCTTCTTTGTCCAAAATCAGGTGTTCAAAGGTGTGTGAATTGATATCCAGGTCTTCAATTTGGTCCCATTGGTCTGTCTGTCTGTTTTTATGCCACTACCAGTACTGTAGCTCTGTAGTTGAGTGTGAAGTCAAAGATTGTGATGCCTCCAGAAATTCCTTTATTGTACAGGATTGCATTGGCTATCGTGGGTTTTTGCTTTTCCATATGAAGTTCAGTATGGTTCTTTCCAGGTCTGTGAAGAATTTTGCTGAGATTTGAGCATTACATTGAATCTGTACATTGCTTTGGGTAAGATTTCCAGTTTTACTATGTTAATTCTACCTACCCAAGAGCATGGAAGATCTTTGCACTTTCTGGTGTCTTCTTCAATTTCTTTCTTCAAAGATTTAAAGTTCTTGTCATACAGGTTTTCCACTTGTTTGATTTGAGTTACTCCGAGATATTTTATGCTATTTGTGGCTATTGTGACAAGTGATGGTTCTCTGATTTTTTTTCCTCAGTCCATTTATCAATTGTGTAAAGAAGGGCTACTGATTTTTTAGTTAATCTTGTACCTTGCTACATTACTGAAGGTGTTTATGAGTTGTAGAAGTTCTTTGGTAGAATTTTTGGGGTCACATATGTAAGCTATCATATCATCAGCAAATAGTGAGAGTTTGACTTCTTTTCCAATCTGTATCCCCTTGATCTCCTTTTGTTGTCTTATTGCTTTAGCTAGTGGTGCGGGAGAATTATCTGTATTCTGTCAATCATGTATTTTAATAAAACGCTGATTGGCCAGGCAGGAAGTATAGGCGGGAAAACCAGACAGGAAGTAGAAATGATGCAATGAGAACAGGAGAATTCTGGGAAGCAGGGAGGTTCCTCTGTCAGTTCTGCCCAGACCACCGGAGAGGAAAGATGTAAGCTGCCCCGCTGGAAAAGGTAATGAGTCATGTGCTAATGTAGATAAGGATAATGGGGTAACATAAGTTATAAGAGCTAATAAGTAGCCTGACCTAATGGGCCAATCAGCTTTATAACTTATAGAGATCTCTGTGTGATTGATTTTGTCTGGGACTTGCTGGCTGTGGGGTACTGGGCGGTAACAGATACCCCAACAAGCAGGCCACTCATGTTACAAGCTAGGACATCAAGAACTATATTGAATAGATATGGAGAGAGTGGACAACCTTGTCTTGTTCCTGATTTCATTGGGATCATTGTTTCTCTTCATTTAGTTTGATGTTGGCTGTTAGCTTGTTGCATATTGCCTTTATTATGTTTAGGTATGTTCCTTGCATTCCTGCTTTCTCCAAGACCCCTATCATGAAGGGATGCTATATACTGTTGAAAGATTATTTTTGGCATCTAATGAGATGATCATGTGGTTTTTATTTTACAGCTTGTTTATATGGTGGATTATGTTGACAGATTTTTGTATGTTGAACCATCCCTGCATCTCTGGGATGAAGCCAACTTGATCATGGTGGATGATGGTTCTGATGTGTTTTTGGATTCGATTTGCCTGTATTTTATTTAGTACTTTTGCATCAATGTTCATGAGTGAGATTGATCTGTAATTCTCTTTTTTAGTATTGTCTTTTTGTGGTTTGGCTATCAGGGTAATTATAGACTCATTAAAAGAGTTAGGCAATGTTCTTTCTGTTTCTCTTGTGTGGAATAATTTGAGGAGTATTGGTATTAATTCCTCTTTGAAAGTCTTGTAGAATTCTGAGCTGAAACCATCTGGTCCTGGGCTTTTTTTGGTTGGGAGACTTTTGATGACTGTTTCTTTTTCTTCAGCAGTTATAGGTCTATTTAATTTGCTTATCTGGTCTTGATTTAATTTTGGTAAGTGATATTTATCCAGAAAGTTGTCCATTTCCTTCAAGTTTTCCAATTTTGTGAAGTACAGGTTTTCAAAATATGACCTGATGATTCTCTGTATTTCCTCCATGTCTGTTGTTATGTACCCCTTTTCTTTTCTGATTTTGTTAATTTGGATATTCTCTCTCTGCCTTTTGGTTAGTTTGAATAAAGGGATTTTTTCTCAAAGAACCAACTCTTGGTCTCATTCTTTGCATTGCTTTCTTTATTTCTATTCTGTTGATTTCAGCTCTCAATTTCACTATTTCCTGCCATCTAGTTCTCTTGGACAAGTTTGCTTCTTTTTGTTCAAAAGTTTTTTTGGTGTTCTATTAACACACTAGTGTGGGATTTTTCCAGATTCTTTATGTTGACATTTAGTGCTATGAACTTTCCTCTTAACACTGCTTTCATTGTGTCCCATAAATTTGGGTATGTTGTGTGGTCATTTTCATTGAATTTTAGGAAGTCTTTAATTCTTTCTTCATTTCTTCCTTAACCCATTGGTAATTCAGGTGAGCACTGTTTAAATTCCATGTGTTTGTGGGCTTTCTGGAATTAATATTGCTGTTGAATTTAAATTTTAAGCCATGTGATCCAATAAGATACATGGGGTTAGTTCAATTATTTTTTGTATCTGTTGAGGTTTGCTTTGTTACCTACTATGTGGTCAATTTTTGAGAAGGTTCCATGAGGTGCTGAGAAGAAGGTATATTCTTTTATGTTTGGATGGAATGTTCTATAGATGTCTGTTAAGTCCATTTATTTCATAACATCTGTTAGTTCTCTTATTTCTCTGTTAAGTTTCAGTCTGGCAGACCTGTCGAGTGGTGAGAGTGAGGTGCTGAATTCTCCCACTATTAGTGTGTGGGGTTTAATGTGTAATTTAAGCTTTAGTAGTGTTTCTTTTACATATGAAGGTGCGATTGTATTTGGGGCATAGAAATTCAGTATTGAGATTTCCTCTTGATGGATTTTTCCTGTGACTAATATTAAATGTCCTTCTTTGTCTCTTTTGATTGATTTTAGCTTGAAGTCTATTTTGTTAGATATTAGGATAGCTACACCTGCTTGTTTCTTAGGTCCATTTGATTGGAAAATTTTTTCCAGCCCTTTACTCTGAAGCGATGTCTGTCTTTGTGGTTGGGGTGTGTTTCTTGTATGCAGCAGGAGGATGGATTCTGTTCTTGTATCCAATCTGTTAGCCTGTGTCTTTTTATAGGTGAGATGAGTCCATTTATATTAAGGGATATTAATAATCAGTGATTGTTATTTTTAGTTTTCACTGTTGGTAATATTAATTTGTGTGGTTTTCCCTTTTGGGGATTTGTTGCTGTGAGATCATCTATTTTATGTGTTTTTTTTTTTTTTGATGTAACTAACTTCTTGGATCCTTCTAATACTTTGTGTATGGCTAGGTTTGTGGCTAGGTATTGATTAAATCTGGTTCTGCCATGGAATATTTTGCTTTGTCCATCTATGTTGATTGAAAGTTTTGCTAGGTCTAGGCTGGCAACAGTGTTCTCTTACTGTCTGCATAACGCTTGACCAGGACCTTCTGGCTTTCGTTGTCTCCAATGAGAACTCAGGTATAATTTTGATAGGTCTGCCTTTATATGTTACTAAGCCTTTTTCCTTTGTAGCTCTTAATATTCTTTCTTTATTCTGTATGTTTAGTGTTTTGATTATTATGTGGCAAGGAGACTTTTTTGGGGGGGCATTCTATTTGGTGATTTGTAAGCTTCTTGTATCTTCATATGCATATCTTTCTTTAGGTTGGGAAAGTTTTCTTTTATGATTTTGTTAAATATATTTTCTGTGTTTTTGAGTTGAACTTCTCCTTCTTCTATCCCTATTATTCTTAGGATTGATCTTTTTATGATGTTCCATATTTCCTGAATATTTTATGTTAAGCTTTTGTTAGACTTAATGCTTTCTTTGCCTGTTGAGTCTATTTCCTCTGTCTTATCTTCAGCATCGAGAGTCTCTCTTCAGCCTCTTATATTCTGCTGTTTGTGCTTGCATTTGTGGTTCCTGATTATTTCCCCATATTTTCTGTTTCCAGAATTTCCTCGGTTTATGCTTTCTTTATTGTCTCTATTTTGGTTTTCAAGTCTTGAACCATTTCTTTCACCTGTTTGATTGCTTTTTTGTTTGTTTGTTTGTTTGAGGTTTTTTTGTTTTTGTTTTTCGAGATAGGGTTTCTCTGTAGCTTTGGTTTGGAGCCTGTTCTGGAACTAGCTCTGTAGACCAGGCTGGCCTTGAACTCACAGAGATCCGCCTGCCTCTGCCTCCCAAGTATTGGGATTAAAGGTGTGCACCACCACCCAATGATTGCTTTTTCTTGGTTTTCTTTAAGGGATCTGTTGATTTCTTGCATTTTTTTGTTTGTCTTTTCCTCCATTTCTTTGAGGGAATTTTTCATTTCCTCTTTAAGGACCTCAAACATTCTCCCATATTGTTAAGTCATTTTCTTCTGCTTCATCTGCATTAGTGTGTTCAAGTCTTGCTGTTTTGGAGCCACTTGTTTTTTTTGGGGGGGGGTGTTGCTCTTTGTGGTGCTAAGTGTATTTTTATCTTGTCTACCCATATTTTCCTCTGGTTGGTGTAGTACCTGGTGATCACTCCTCCAGGTGCCAAGGCTCAGATGGCTTCTCTTCGTGGTGGAGTCGGGAGCATAGTTCCAGTCACCCTAGAGGTGACCCAGTGTTCCCAGAGATCACTCAGCATTCCTGGAGGTCGCTTTGCAGTCCCAGAGATCATTGGGGCCTGTTTTCACAGAGGTTGCTGGCTTACGCCTGCTCCCATGGAGGTTGCTAGCTCAGCTTACTCCAGTGAAGGTTGCTTACTCAGGCCTACTCTAGTAGAAGTTGCTGGTTCTGGCCTGCTTCTGCAGAGGTCACTTGCCTAGGCCTGGTCCCATGGTAGTTGCTGGCTTGGCCTGCTCCAGAGGTCACTGGCTCGGGCCTGCTCTGGTGACGAGGTTGCTCGCTCAGACCTGGTCCCATGGATGCCCCTGGCTCCGGCTTTGAGAAACTTTTTTTTAATGTTCAGTATTCTTAGCCACTAGGGAAATACAAATTCAAATTATTTTGAGGTTTCATCTTACCCCAAACAGAATGGTCAAGCACCATAGGACAAATGACAGACAGCATATGTGGGGAGAATGCAGGGAAAGAGGAATACTTACTCATTGCTGGTGGCCGTGCAAACTGGTACAGACACTGTGGAAATCAAAGATGAGAACTGATATACCACAAGGTACAGCTATATCACTCTTGGACAAACACCTAAAGGTCTTTATATTCTCCTACAGAGACACTTGCTCATCCAGGTTCATTGCAACTCTATTCACAATACAAAAACTGGAAACAACCCTAACACCTGTCAACTGATGGTTAATGACAGTGTGAGACATTCACACAATAGAATACTATTCGGCTGTTAAGAAAAATGAGATTATAAATTTTTCTGGTAAATAGAGTTAAACAACCGTCCTGAATGAGCTAACCCAGACCAGAAAGACAAAGAGTGTGTGTCTTCTCTCATGGATGGATTTTGCTTTTAAGCTTTAGACATGTGTGTTTTGTTTAGGATATCTACAGAAGTGAAGCAGATAATAAGGGACCAGCATGGGGAGGAGGGAATCTTCCATGTAAGGAGAAGTAGAATATAACGTTAAAAATGGATATAGGAGAAATTATAATAGAAGGATTAGATGGAGAAAGGAACAGGGCATCAGGATAAGGAGGGATCGTAGACAGGGACAACAAACACTAAAGGCAAATGAAAACCTACCACTGTAGACATGTACACACACACACACTCACACACATATGAGAGAGAAAGTTTAAATGGAGTTACCATATAATAGGGGAGAGAATAACCCAACTAGAATGTTATTAAATGAAGCCCCCAGTGCCAGGAATGAGTTACATCTTTTTGAGTCATTGGCCAAAGAGGTTCTATGGACTCCCTCAAACATTTTGGGCCATTGTCAATGCTATTGATTACCCTCTATAATCTGCTGGTAAGACCCAATTGCTGAAGATACCATGTACCTTTGTCACTAAAGATAGAGAAATTGAGCTGGTAATCAACTGAAAGCTTCACTCTTTCTGACTAGAATTCATAGCTGGAAGGTACTATACATGCTGGCAAAGTAGACCAGTAGTCATTGATCTCACCCAGTTACAACCCTGGGAGCTAAAATAGCAACCTACCAGTAAGATAATGACAACTGCTTCTATAGTGAAAAAATATTGTTTAAGGTCTACTCTATGAGATGGAACCCATATTTGACACTACTAAAGTTGGCAAGATGCTACATAGGTCATGGGCTCAGAGGGGAATCCACTACTATAATTCTGCTAAAGGAACTTAGCAATAAGATTATTCCTAAAGACATACTGCTACACCCATAGATCATGGCATTGCTCAACCCTCATCAGAGAAGTTGAAACTAGTTTTTTGAATTCGATGGGATTTAACATAGAAACTCACAATGGGACAAAGTGCAGAATGTGAGTGACTTTGGAGCAGTCAGCTCTAAATGGGATGTCTTTAGCATACCTTACCTCAAGGATGGGGGATCTGTGAAGAAGGGGAGGCAAAAAGATTGTAAGAACCAGAGGTGGTGAATTACTCCAAGGAAACATTTTTTAAATTCTGTGGGGCTGTTGCACATATGAGCTCTGAGAGATTATGTCAACATTACAAGATCTGTACAAGTTCAAATCAGGCAAAATTCCAACATGGGGAAGGGGAAATGGGCACCAAGTCCCATTCTAACCAAGAAGGTATTTGTCCTTGGTAGCTGCTGGGAGATGGGAAGTCAGCTTTCTTCAGTGGAATTGTCACTGAGTGTGTAAACCACACTCCAGGGCAGGCCTCAAGCTCAACAACCCAAAACGGACTCTGAGCGGTTTTATTTTGTTGTTGCTGCTGTTTGGTTTTCACTTTTCCTAAGAGAGAGAAAGAACAAGAAGTTTGGTGCATGGGAAGGGGCATCTGGGAGGAGTTAGGTGAGAAAAAAGAACAGCATCAAAATGTATTGTATAAGCCTGGCATGGTGGTACATGTCTTTAATCCAAAACTCTGGAGTTCAAGGTCAGTTTGGTCCATAGCGAGTTCCAGGATAGCCAGGACTGTGTGTAGAGAGTCAGCATCAAATAAAATACACATATACACACAAAATTAAATATATATAGTATGAGATTATTTCGAAAAATAAATACAAACATTGAAAAAGTGCTCACAAGTATTGCAATGTTTCTACGGTGGCTCTGGTGAGGGCAGGAAGTACTTAGTGACTGGGTAGCATATACCATGAGGATGCAGCGGGTAAACAGGTGACTTGGGTCCTGCAGGCAGAGCAGGGTCAGGGAAGATTTCATCATGCTAAAAGGGTGTGCAATTTAAAACTTATAAATTATTTATTCCTGGAATTTTCCACCTATTATCAGACTGATGTCCACATCATGAAAATGGTGGAGAGGAACTCTTGTGCCAGGAGTTAACACTTCAGCATCTGAATTGATGAATGCACTTCAATCCATTGCTATGAACAGTGGCCCTTCTTGTAGTGCGCTTATCCAAATAATTACATTGTTATTCAGCAAACCACTTTTATCTCTTTCCCCCAAATGCAAAATCCCCCATTTGTGTTTTCAAAGAAATCACAGAATTCTAGGCACAGTGTGCCCACAGCCTTACCCTCATCGAGTTATCCTTCTAAAAACACACACCGTAGATGGAGTCAGTGAGAACTTTGGATTTGTGGTCCAGATCTGACATAACAAAAGCCAAGTTTAACCTGAAGAACACAAAGCAGAAAACTATTAAATACTCAGGAAAACTGGCTTAACTTTCTGCTAAATATAGGCATGGAGATTATTATAGCTACAGCCTTGTCAGGGACAAATGGCCATGGCTTTTATGATAAAATGCATCCCAGCAAACCCCATGAGGTAATTGCTAGCCTGTACTTCTGAATTCAGCTTCCAGAAAGCACTTGGCACCATTAGTGGACAGAAGCTGAAAGAAATAAAGTGGGCTCTTGTGTTTCTAGCTTTTTGCTAGCTGGAGAGCGAAGGCCAAGAAGTGGGCACAGAGCCCCAGTTTTCTATAGAAATGCTCACTTGGGCCTTGGATTTCTCTCCTCCCTGCACCACAGAGAAGATCTTCCTATTGCTTCCCACCATGGGCTCAAGGCTTCCTGGGTGCCACAAAGGACTCCCTCACAGACATGCCCTCAGGCCGAGACAGGCAATTCTTCCATTGAGGTTTTTTTTTCTTCCCAAGCAACTAGAGTTTGTGTCAAGTTGACAAACTAACTGGGGCATGCCTCCTAACGAGAACTGAGTTTTGACCTCCAGCTTCAAAAAGCCAAGGGAAGGACAAAAGAATAGATTGTACAAACAAACCAACCCCAAATCTCCCTATGAAAGGCTGAGGAAAGAAAAAGAAAAGCGTAGACAGGCCTGAGTTCATCTTGGATGGCTTGCTGCAAAATGTATCAATACGGGGAAAAAAGCATTTCAGATAACAACAAAAGCACTCAGCTAGCCCAGGAAACCTAAAGATCTGTCTGTGGCTAATGAGACCCAGAGCCAAACTGTGGGTCCACACACACCATGGACCACCATCCCAAGCTTCAGGTGCCAAGCTGCTTGCACTGAGATGTCAGAGGCAGGACCGAGTGACAGGGCAGGTAAGGATGACTTTAAAATCTGCTGAGCTCCTGGACAGAGGCAGATGTCCTTCACTGCAGCCAGTCTTCTGGGATGAGGCTCATGATCAAGTGACTGGTCAGTGGCCATCACATCTCAGTGTTGGGAATCCCCTTGCTTCACAGTCCCAGTATGTTCCATCGGATGTGACTGGCAAGCTCCTGTAGTTACCATTTCTGGCCTGGCTTATGTATGCACAGATACCATTATATTCTGGCAGAAATAAATGATCTGTTTGTGCCTCCTGGTATGCTGGCAGATGGTGGTTGTTTACTTGTATAAACAAGATGTAGAGTCAGTCTTTTTTGGCACTTAGACTCAAGATATAGTAACACAGGTTACCGCTGTTGCTTCGTCAGACAGAGCCATTCAAAGCCAGGCCCAGCCTAAGATCTGCTTGTCCATACAACACAGTAACCCAGAGAGGTCAGGACTGTTCTCAGTCCCTCACAAGGCCACATGGAAAGAGCTGAAAGGGAGAGACACTACCTGTGTCTTGTTTACAAGCTTCCTCACTTCCTAGAAGTGGGCAGAAGGCCCAGTCTGAGGCATGTGTTTGTCCATTACCATAGACAAGTGTGGATGGGGATGCAGGTGGCTGGGACAGAGAACAAGTGGGTGAAGCATGGTCAATTGCTGTGCTCTTAGGAGCTCAGAGCTCCATCGTCCTTCCTCTGTCTTCCTCAATTGCTGTCCACGTCACCTTCTGAGACAGGGTCTCTCCCTGAACCAGAACCTTGCTGATTCTGCTTGTCTGGATAGTCAACTTGCCCCATATATCCTGTTTCTGAGCCCCAGGACTACATGAGCCTAACATGCCTACCCTGTTTTTATGTGAGTTTTGTGAATCTGAATGCATCTTCACACTTGGAAAGTTTGAAGTGTCATCTCCCCATTCCCAAGGTCATGGTTTTCAGGTAACGAGGCAATGCATTCAGGTTGCTGAACGGGGGTGACAGAAACAATGACACAGAGGAGAGCAAGAATGGCATTGTGGTTCCAGGCTCCACACTGCAGCTAAGGTTCAAGAAATGTCAAGAAGGAAGTGTCCACACTAACCTGAAATAAATGCTCTTTCCTCTGCTAATTCTGCGTCTGTGGGATGCTGGGCCATCCCCAAAGATGTCAGCAAAGAAATGGACTGAGCACAGAACCAGACTCAATCAGCCGCCGTCTAGTTCACCAAGCACAAGAGGTTTCCAGAACATGAAAAATGTCAATAGTGCTCTTAACAGCTCCTGCTTTTATTGTGGTGGCTGTTGTTTATTTAGAAGGGTGGGTCTGCTTTTTGGGATATTGTTTATTGGGCTTGGAGCAATGTTTCAGTGGTTAAGAGCACTGGCTGCACTTCCAGAGATCCAGGTTCCATTCCCAGCACCCACATGGCAGCTTATGACTGCATCCCATGCCCTCTTCTGACATCTGGGGGCTTCTGTACACACATAGTGCACATACATAGACTCAGGTGCACAAATATGCACATAAAATAAATATTTTTCAAAGATTTGTTATTTGTTACTTTTGGAGTGGAGTCTCACTGGGTAGATAAAGCTCACTCCTAACTCACCTTCTTCCTGCATCAGACTCCCAAGCTCTGGGATCATGGGCCTGCGTCACCAGGTGCCAGCCAAGAACTGCTATTCAAACTAATATGCAGGCCAGTCCAACCTTGTGACATCACATTATGATGCTGTCATCTCCAAAGTTCACACTGGAGAATGTGAAACTTACCAGAATATCTTGATGTTTTAAATGAGGTTAGTTTTGTGTTGGGTCATATCCATAGCTACCTTCAGCCTCATGGAGTCACATATGTAGTATGGAGGAGTGGCAGTCTGTGTACCGCCACCCGGCTAGCTTATACCCCAAAATAACAACACACAAATTGTATTCATTTAAATACTGCCTGGCCCATTATATCCAGCCCCTTATTGGCTAACTCTCACATATTAGTTTAATCCATTTCTAATAATCTATATTGCCACTTGACTGTGGCTTACCGGCATGAGTCTAACCAGCCTCCATCTTGGAGAGTAGAGCCATGGTGTCTGCCACACTGACTTCTTCCTCCCAGAATTCTGTTCTGTCTACTTTGCCCACCTAAGGGCTGCCCTATCAAAAGGCCAAAGCAGTTTTCTTTATTCAACCAATGAAAGCAACATATAGAAAGATGACCCTCCTGCACCACACATGGAGCCCACAGCTCCATGAGTTCTTTTTGTTCCAAAATTGCTTAATTAATTCATATTATTAAGTTTCTTTGGGCCTAATACAATAACTGTTCCAGTTTTGCCTCTGTTGTTGTGATAGACTACCCCAACAGAAAGCAACTTAAGGGAGAAAGAGAGGTTTTTTTTTTCAATTTACAATTCCAGGTTAGAGTCCACCATTGTGGGGAAGTCTAGGCAGGGATGTCAAACATCTAGCCACAACACAGCCACAGTCAAGAGCAGAGAGAGATAAATGCATACTCATTTGTTCGTTTGCTTGTGCTTGGCTTGATTTTTACTATCTGACTCGGGAACCCCTGCCTAGGTGCTGCCCACAATGGATTGGGTCCTCCCATATCATCGACAGGATAATTATCTATAGACATGTCCATGGGCCAACACACTGTACACAATCCCTTATTGACTCTCTTTCCAGATGTGATTCTAGGCATCTAAGTCCCTGTTCTATTGCTGTGAAGAGACAACATGAGCAAGTCAGCTCTTACTTAGTTTTTAAAGCATTTAATTGAGGGCTGGTTTACAGTTTCAGAGGCTTAGTGCATTATCATCACGTTGGGAAGCATGATGGCATGCAGGCAGGCATGGTGCTGGAGAAGTAGCTAAGAACTTTACATCCTGGTCCTCAGGCAGCAGCTAGAGGGGAGGGGCACATTGGGCTTTATGTGGGCTTTTAAAACCTCAAAGCCCACTCCCAAGACATACCTTCTCCAACAAAATCTGACCTATGTCAGCAAGGCCACCTCTCCTAATCCATCCAAATAGTTCACCAACTGGGGACCATGGATCAAGTATATGAGCTTGGCGGGGGGGGCTCAATAGGTTATGTCAAGTTGAAAATTAAAGCTAAATGCCACAGTGATTACTTAACAAACTTGGTTATTTTTAAAAGGAACTTTTGAAATCAGAAGCTGGAGTCCTATAGGGCTAACCCAGTAAGACAGAAGTAAGAGGGGCCAATTCACAGCATTTTAGAGGGTTTTCAACCAGTCACCATCAGGACAAGGACATCCTCAGTGGTCCCAGGAGGGTAAGACACCTTCTGAGTGGCAATGATCCCAGCTACACTGCTCAGTCACACAAGGAGGGGGGAAGAGGAAGAACCACCCAGCCAAGCCCCCGTCCTCTGAGCTCAGCTAACTGTTGGAAATACATGTTGATGGTTGTCTAAACCAGGTTCTCTGCCTATAGGAAGCTTGTATGGCCACTTCTGCCATCTAGGGAGAACAACTCCCCTCACCAACTCTGTGTGGAGCAGAGTGAGTTGTTCTGAAAGCAGGAGCAAATTTCACTATGACTGGCAGAGCACATACTCGCCCTTCCCAGAGTACAATCTCCAAGGAGTTCTGAGGGAGGGAGAGGCCACAGCTCCCTCCATGTTTGCAGAATGTGATGTCTGTCCCCAAGCTTCCCAGACATCAGACACAGATCTGCTGTAGCTACCAATGGCAGGCAAAAGTATCCTGGAGGGAGAACTCATGTGACAGACACTTTGCTTCGGTCAGATTGTACCACAAAAATACAGTGAACCATGAACATCCTGAGAGAAGGTCATAGCCCGGAGAGAAAAGGCTCCAACGTTTCTGAGTCTGTGTCAAGCCTAGACCTTGATCTTGCACTGAGAGGCCCAGCTCTCCACAAAAAACCCTGTCTGCGCATAAACAGATCCATGGATTGGTTTCTCACACAGCACGGTCCCCACTCCTCCAGCTGTGGGATCTTGAGAAACTGTGTCTTGATCTATCGAGTGTCACATTCCCCAGAAGACATCTAAATTGTCTGAATCAGAGAAATGAATACAGTACAAAAACACACAAACATGTCTGGAATCCAAGGCCTGGTACCAGCTAGCCATGCTTTGCTGCAGCCTCTACCTATACCCCGGGAGGCAGTGGGATCTCACAATGCTCTGGCAGGTGGACAAGGCACCTGAGGCGAGTTTGACTTCATCCATGATGACTGCCCTCGCCTGACTCCATTTGTCACTCTGTGTGGGTGTTTGGGGAGTAGTCTCTGTGGACATGTCCTCACGTCCTAACAGAAGCACAGGACAACTGCCATTCTGAATGGTCCTGAGACCCACTGCATCCTTCAGAGCCAATCAATGGTACAGCACACTGGCTTGGATTTGGCATAGAATGTTCCGAGAGTCGTTCAGTCTTTCTACTTTAATGTGTATGAGTGTTTTGCCCACATGCATGTCTGTGCACCACATGCCTGCCTGGTGTCCTTGTCGGCCAGAAGAGAGACTTGGATAGCCTGTAACTAGAGCTACAGACAGTTGGGAACTACTGTGAAGGGTGACGAGTATCAAATGTAGGTCCTGTGGAAGTGCAGTAAGTGCTCTGAATCACCTCTCCATCCTCACCAAGTGGTAATTGACTCTTCTTCTTTAAGAAATGATATTTGGGGAAAATCAAGCAGTATTTGAAGGTCTTAATGACCTTGAAGACAGTATCACTACCACTCCCTTTCCATGTGGGCTCCTGAAGATCCCAGTCCTAAAGTCCAGGAGGCAGCTTTCAGAAGCGGTCTTTCTCTTGAACAATAGTTATCAACCTGTGAGTCATGACCCCTTTGGGGATTGCATATCAGATATTCTGCATATCAGATATTTAGACTGTAATTCATAACCATGGCAAAATTACAGCTATGAAGTAGCAACAAAATAATTTTACAACTGAGGGTCACCACAGCATGAGCAGCTGTGTTAGAGCACCGCAGCATTAGGAAGACTGAGAACCACTGCCATTGAAAATCAGCTCTGTGAGCTGAGGATGAAGGAGTGTTGTCCTGCCTCTTTCCTGCACAGTTCATGCTGAACTGGGCATCCACGCAGCTAATGGCAGGAAGTGAGTCTGTAGCAAAGAGCCTGGCTTATCCTGACACCTGCCTTTGGAGCCAACTGAGAGCAATCATCTTTCCAGTAAGGCAACTCCAGGTATGATTCATGTTATGAGTGCCCAAACTGCTCAGGAGGCATCAGGTGGCTCTGAGGTACCATGCCCCTCAACTCTAGCTAAAGGCAAGTTCAGGCTAATGTAGCTAGGCTTGGCCTCCAAGGAGAAATGGCCACTGTGAGCCATGAGTTAGTACTCATGAGTTAGTACTGCTTGGCTCAGACTATCAATCCAGGGCCATCATCAGTGGCTCCAGCTGACAGAATTCATCACAAAGGGACATCTTGACATCTAAACTTTGTACATCTTGAAACCTCTGCTCTGACTCAGACACCATCCCTCCTAGATGGAGGCCCTGATGACAGGCCCTCCATTCCCTGGGGCTCACCTAATTTCCACAGGCCCACTTACCAGGTGTGGCTGGCAAGCCATGCTCTCCCCAAAAGACAGAAAGCTAGGAGGCCAGGGTGGGGTGAGGCACAGGTTATTAAGATGGTACATGTCAGCCAGGAGGTGGTGGCGCATGTCTTTAGTCCCAGCACTCAGGAGGCAGAGGCAGGCAGATCTCTGTGAGTTTGAGACCAGCCTGGTCTACAAGAGTTAGTTCCAGGACAGGCTCCAAAGCTACAGAGAAACCCTTTTTTTCTTGAAAAACCAAAAAAACAAAAAAGATGGTACATGTCAGGTGATCTTCTGGCAGGGTGATCTGTTATCCCAGCAAAGCTCAGGAGCAGATGTGGAATAACATTGAGGTGTGTCAGCAGACACAGCGTGTGTCCAGGGGTATAGGGAAGTCTGGGTTGCTATGCTGTGGGGCAGCCTCAAGTGATAGAGACTCTGATCCTTCTGTACAGAGAGCCTGTAATTTCCAACCCCATCCTCATACAAGCATCCCTAATGACTGTGGGGTAAAATAAAAAAATCTGCATGAAGAAAAGAGGACTATCCGTCCCCACACTAGGGAGCCAGACATCAGCCCTCTCCAAGGGTGGCCTGAGGGGCTCCACAGGATGAGCAGAGGGGCTGCCGAGAGCACAGTCCAGACCCCTGCGGGATAGGGAAACAGACTGGTCACCACGTCATCATGTGACTCTCCCTTCCACACTTGTGAAGCAGCTGCATAGAAGCCTCAGCTTCCATAGGACTAGGCCTGTCCTTCCTGGGCTTTCACTGCACAGTGAGGCTTGCCAAACAGCAGCTATAAGATCTAACCGAAAACTGCTGATCTGAGAACCATACACATTCCCAAGTCAAATGGATAAACTAGATAGTCAGGGAAAGAACTCACTTCCACACTGGGATTTAAGGAGAAAAAGAAACTGTAAATGACTCGTTTCAACAAGTACGAAGTGTGCAGAGTCCCAGATCAGTCCGAGCTGACAAGTCCCACAGCCCAAGACAGTGGTCACTCCCAAGTTTCAGTAACCTGTGAGAAGAAGGTGTCTTCCCAAACCCACCAGACTTGGGGATGAGGCAGAACAGGGCACCGAGGGCCTGTCCTGGGGGCATCAACACTATAGCTGTGACTCTCCCAACCTATTGACTCCAAGAGCTGCCCTTAGGTGCACCAGCCATTCAGTCTGGGGCAGATGTCATTGCAACCCATACTTCTGAGACACCAGACACCTGGGACAGGCAGTGCTGCAGCTGCAGAAGCAATGCTTGTTTTTGCTTGGGCACATCTCAGTCCTCTTGTGCCTCCGTACTGCCTCTAGGTCACTAAGGTCTTGGCTGACAGAGGAGAAGCTGAGGTGTGTTGATCCATGGAAAGCATCCATATGCCCAGCCTGGGTTGCCGCCTGCAGTGACAGTTCTGTGAATGACTGTCCAAGAGGGGAATGGTTCTAGAAATAGGCTACACCCAGGAGAAACATGGTCCAGCTTCCAGACTCCGAAACAGCAATCTTGCTCTCTGGGTAGCAGGGAAACTCCTCATCTGTAGAGTGCCAACGTGAAGTAGGCACTTCAGTTTGACCAGTCGTGATCTGGCTCCAGCCATAAGTCTAATTATTACACCCACACGTCAAGGTCAAACCACCCTTACACAGGAAGGTATAGAAGAAGTCACTGGGGGCATAGTGTGTCCAGGCTAGAAGCCTACAGAAAGCCATAGCAAAGGCTCTGGCCAGCCCTGTGGAAGTCAGCTAACTTCTTTGAGGTTCAGCTCTGCCAAACAGATGCCTGAGTATCAGGTGGTCTCAGATCCACTTGACTCAGTATTGTCAGGATGGACATGTGTGTGACAGTCTGAATGTTCAGAGAACAACACAGTGGCCACCTACAAGGGCAGGTGAAATGGGCCATTTGGGCCCCTTCAGTCATCTTTATGGTCCCTCCGTTAACATTTTGTCAGACGTCAAGGCCCCATCACATACAGACTCACAGATACCCCTAAGCACTGAGAGTGCCCATCACAGTTCTCAAGGCCCTGTATTTAGCCTGCCTAGGCTGGACCAGTTCACCATTCATTCTGCCAGTCAGCCAGAAACCTCATTGTCTCCACCCATCAACTTGGCCTGTTCGTTATCAGTAATTGCTTTTCTTGTGGTTGTGATCAAATGCCTGACAAGAAGCAACTTCAAAAGGATGCATTCTAGCACATTCATGAAGACATAGAAGGGAGGGCAGCAGGTGGCTCTGTGGCAGGACGGGGTGATATCTGTGACTCTGTGGCAGAGGGACTCCTTGCTCATATCTCAGCCAACCAAGAAACAGAAATGAAGCGGGAAGTGGATCTGCCCAGCCCCAAAAGTCCGTCTTCTTCAGCTATGCTCTAACCAAACCTCCCAAATCAGCACTACCACCAGCTGGGGACCAAGTGTTCAAACACACTACCCTGTGTGGGTATCTTACATCAAGCCATAAGATCCACCTTTCCTTCTAAAGGGCCCAAATCACCTTCCTTCCAGTCCCACACCCACATCTGGACACCATGCAGCCACCAGTCACAGGGATGGATGCTCTACCCTTCTCCTGTAATTGCCACCTACCCTCTGTAACAACAGCCCCAGAGTTCCCTGGGCTCCTGAACACTTGGCCTTCAGAGTGCTGTGCTGAGCTGCACTCTGTCCTTGCATCCAATCTACACACCTCCTTCTTTCTCATGTTGAAGACTCGGACAAGCCTCACCTCTTTCAGGAAGCCTTTCCTGACCCGCCTCCTGATCAGCACTCCTCAGACCATCCCCATTGACCACGGCAAAGCTGTTTCTTTCTCTGTCTATCAGTGCTCTCACTCCAGGACTCCTGGGGAAGGACCCCCACACTTGGAACCTAGTGGTCATTGAGTAATATTTGCTGAATGAGGTGTTTGTTGGAACACACTCACATTAACCTCTAAATGACTGATACCCATCTTTTCCTGGGAGCAACTGCTGATTGGGGAACGGAGGGGGAAACCCAAGGCCCCAAGGTAAAGCAGAAATCCACAGTTCCTTTGAAGAGGCGTGAGCCCAGAGAGAAGTGCAGTCAGACACATCAGTTCCAGTGTTGCCTAGGAAGCTCGGCCCCATGTGCACACCTCCAGTATTAGACTGAAGGGGAACTGTGGTCCCTAGCGAACCCAGTCTTCTCGAGGGAAAACCTCCGCCTGGGCAGCTTTGAGACATCAGAGCCTCAGAGCTGCAACCACAGACTCAGCAGGGAAACTCTAACTGCCCGCTGCTTGGACCTGCTTCACAGAGAACTGCATTCCTGCCTCCCACTCACGCAGCCAGGGATACCAGCATTTCACACAGACTAATTAACAAATGGCAGAGCAATTAAATCGCAGTGGTTCTGAACACATGAGGGAGACTCTGTAGCTTCCCAGGGGGATTGCAAGCCTCATTATGGCTCCCAAGGAGCAGGGCACCAACCTGGTTCATGTCCTGAGCAGTCTACCTCAGCTTCCCCATGCTGGGATGGCTCCAGCTCCCCCAGCTCTGCCCCCAAAAGGACTGGAGAACAAGTCCCTAGTCTTCCCATCCCTCACCAGCTGTCTCCCCTCAGCCCCCAGGGGAGCCAAGTACCCTGTGAACTTCCTCCTCACAGAGCTCCAGGCCTGAGGCTGCCTGAAATTGTTTTACCACCATCCCTAGAATCTCTCCCCTGTGCTGAGGTGACCATCTCCCCAGTCTCTTCCGTGGTCCCATTGGTCTACCAAGATCACTCACTGTATTAATATGAATGAAAATGGCCCCACAGGTTCAGAGAGAAAGGCACTATTAGGAGGTGTGGCCTTGTAGGAATAAGAGTGGCCTTGTTGGAGAAAGTAGAAGGTGCCAGCGGGGGTGGGAGGTTGACATCTCAAATGCTGAAGCCAGATCTGGCTTTCTTTTTTTCCTGCTGCCTTTAGATTTAGATGTAGAACTCTCTGCTCCTTCTCCAGCACGCTCCCATGCTTTCTGCCATGATTACAATGGACTAAGCCTCTGAACTGTAAGCCAGCCCCAATTATATGTTTTCCTTTATAAAAGTTGCTGTGGTCGTGGTGTCTCTTCACAGCAATAAAACATAAGACACCTACACTCGGGGATCCAGCAAGAAATGTTCTATCTGCCCCACAACCTGTAGGCAAATCCCACAGATAACAGAGGTGAGAAAATCTTTAAGGCCCTAGAACTTGATGCTCCCTCTGTGAGTTCCAGAAATACTGACTGTCACCCTGCAGCCAGGTCCACCCCAGAATGGGTGATGAATGATTAGGGAACCACAGCCACACTCATTGTGGCTGTTGCTCACCTCCCTTCCCACAGTAAAGCCCACCAGAAACTGTCCTATGGATAATAGTTCTACTTAAATTGTTTTCAATGAACCTGCCTTACTGAAGAGCCTATGTTGCTTAGCACTCCATTGGGTTGCTTGGTATTCCACTTAAAGCAAATAAGACCCCGAACATACCTGCACTGTGAAAAGAAAAAGGTGGTGTGGACTAAAAGATGCCCCTGTAGCCAACAGGGGCTAATTTTCCTCAAAACCATTTCAGAAACAGACACACACGCACACACACACTTGTACAGGGCATATGCACTGACCTGTGTCCACACAAGTCACTCCACACTTTCTGACATGAAACACACCCTGCACTTTTCACACACACCCCCCCCCCAGAGATGAGCTCCACACAGACAGGACCTGTGCCTGCTGCTTTGTCTGTGTAACGAGACAGGTTCTTCTTTGCAGGAGTGGGTCCCGGTCTCTTAATCACTGGACCCATGTGGTTTTTCTTCCAGGAAATAGCAATAGATGAGGATAGTCATCCTGTGAACCCAGGGAACCTTGAAGGCATCTATGATGCCTTGAGGTATCCAGATTGGGAATGCTGGCAGGAGGCAGACAGGAGTGGGCCTCTAAAAAGGTGTGAGTCCCACATTTTAAAAATCCTATAATGTTCTACAATTCCAACTCATCCATCAGTTGGGTGTACAAGGACCAGGCCAGGGGGTGGCTTTCTGCAGCTTCCACAACCTAGGTTGCTAGCTAGCACTGGTGGTTCATGGCTGTTGTGGTAAAGCATCACACACAGGTGGATTAATATAGAGACACACACACTGTGGTGGCTGAGGCAGAAGCCAAGTCACTTTGATGAGGAGAGCCTTCCACATCTGTATATGTGTGTATATATATATGTACACATATGTTTGTACATATATGTATGAATATATATTTAATTCTATATATTATGTGCATGTGGTGATTTGAACAGAAAATGACCCCCATAGACTCATATATTTGAATGCTTGGTTATTAGGGGGTGGTGCTACTTGGCAGGAATGAGGAGGAGAGGACTTATTGGAGTAGATGTGACTTTATTGAAGGAAGTGTGTCACTGGGTGTGGATTTTGAAGTTTCAAAGGCTCAATCCAGGCCCAGTGTCTTTCTGCTGTTGGCTAATCTGGATGTAGAACTCTTGGCTACCTCTCCAGCACCATGTCTGCCTGCAAGCTGCTATGCTTCCAACCATGATGATAATGCACCAAACCTCTGAACCTGTAAGACAGCCCCAATTAAATTTTTCATTTGTAAGAGTTGCTGTGTTCAGGGTGTCACTTCACAGCAATAGAACATTGACTAAGACAGTGAGTGAGTGAGTACATGTGTGTGCGTGTGAGTGATATGGGATTCCCCTCTGTATGTTGTGAACATGTTTTATTGCCATTGGTGAATAAAGAAGCTGCTTGGGCCTATAGCAGGGCACAATATAGCCAGGCAGGAAATCTGATATAGAGTAGGGAAGAAGGCGGAGTCTGGGAGACACTATGTAGCTGCTGGAGGAGAAAGTTGTCCACTGCGGATACAAGTAAACCACAAGCCTCGAGGTAAAATATAAAATAATAAAAATGGGTTAATTTAAGATATAAGAGCTATCTAGCAAACATGCCTAAGTGATTGGCCAAGCAGTGTTTTAATTAATATGGTTTCTATGTGATTATTTTGAGTCTGAACAGCTGGGAACCAACAAGCAACCTCTGCCTCTGTGTGTGTGTGTGTGTGTGTGTGTGTGTGTGTGTGTATGGCAGCAGTGAAGTGGAGATCAGAGGACAGCTGGGAAGTTTTCAGTGGTCAGTTCTCTCCTTTCATCATGTGGAGGACTCGAACTCAGGTCATCCGCCTTGACAGCGGTGGTGCTTCCTGACTTGCAGAGCCATCTTGCTCTCTGATGTCTCCTTTCTTACAGAAACACCAGTCATGTGACTTTAAGGGCCTGCTCTAATCTCATTTTAACTTGAGTTCCCCTACAAAGACTCTTTCCAAATAGGTCCCATGCACAGGTGCCAGGAATTGGGGCATCAACTCGGTTTTAGGGGGACACAATTTAAGCCCAACCATGCAGGAATTCTTCCAGAAGCAGCTGTCTCCCTAAAGAGCCACCACAGGAACATGGGTGTGTGAGCATTTCTGAGAGAATTGGGGAGAGTCCCTGGTCACCTAAAGGAAGCAGGAGATGACGGCAATATGTCCACATTGGTGGAGGCTATTCATGTCTGCCGGTCTTTGCTATTTTCTGTACCACAGAGACATCTACCATAAAAAGCAGAGTGTAAAGCAGCTCATTAAAGTGTGGATTCATGCAAAGGTCACTGCAGACCTTGATGGGCAGGTTCATCAATATGGCAGGAGTGTGGAGAAGAGAGCCATCAGTCACTGTGGAGAACAGTGGAAGCATCTGTCTGCAGCCCTTCCCAGCAATGCCCGAGGAAGAACACCCTGCCAAGCACCAGCTGTGATATTGGAGCCTACTTTACTTCTGGGCATGTGGTTGTTACAAGAACATACAGTGCTTTCTCCCTTATAAAAGTATAAGCCTGGTGCAGGAGAATTGTCTGTATTCTGTCAATCATGTATTTTAATAAACCGCTGATTGGCCAGGCAGGAAGTATAGGCGGGTCAACCAGACAGGAAGTAGAAGCAGGTTAAGATAAGTTATAAGAACTAATAAGTAGCCTGACCTAATGGGCCAATCAGCTTTATAACTTACAGAGATCGCTGTGTGATTGATTTTCTCTGGGACTTGCCGGCTGTGGGGTACTGGGCGGGAACAGATACCCCAACAAGCCAGCCCTCATGTTACACAAGCCATAGGTTGCTAAGACAGTAGACTGTCCTCTGAGGCCTCTCGGCTCGCCCTGACATATCACATGCTTCATCCACAGCAAGGAAAATCTTGCAGGCCATAGAAGAACTTAGGAACCTGAACCACATAGGGGCCAGGCTGTGACTATGAGGGTAGGCTCAGGTGTAAGAATGCTTAGTTCAAATCTCTGCCCACCACATTCTTACAGGGACCAGGGCCCAGTCTTCTGCCTGCACAGTGGGAGCACTGCTGTCACAGGGACACACCGAGATAAGAGGGCAGAGCAGAGCACCTGCACAGGAGAGCAGAGTGGACAGGGAGGGCATCGGGACCACCACTGCATAGTCCTCTTCCCATCTGACCCTCCAGACTGTCCCCCAGGAACCCCACAGGCCAGCCTCTGACCCCAGCTTCTAGCCCTCGGTGGTTTCTGTGTAACCCAGGCCACCCACCCTAGTTCTCACTTTGTCCCTCCCCACATGACAATACACCAGACTAATTTCTTTCTGCTGCAAACACACAGAGGTTTTCTGATGTCCTGTCTTCTCTCTGAAATGTGGTTTGTAGGACAAAGACGAATGGGGGCCAGAAGTGCTATGTCACTATCACCTGGAGATAAACTTTGTCATATGCACCACCTCTCTGCCACTGCCCCACCTCAGACCTGATCATAGTGTCTGGTTGGGACTCCAAGAATCTACACTTAAAAGGCACTTGGGAGGGACTGAGGATAGGATTCCATTGGTAAAGTGACTGCTGCACCAGAAGGAGGACCTGCGTTCAAGCCCAGCCCCTGCATACAAAAGCCGGGTGCTGGGGTGGTGGAAATAGGAAGATCCCTGTGGCTTGCTGGGAAGCTAATCTAGCCAAACTGGTGAGTTTTGGGTTCGGTGAGAGACCCTAACTCAAAAAATAAGGTAGAGAACAATTGAGGGAAAGAACTGATGTTGATCTCTGGCCTCCACACAGAAGAAAAGAGGATGGAGACAAAGATTATAGGCTACCTGACGTCCCTGGGGCTTGCAATGTCCAGGGAACATGGCTAAGAGGAAACCTGGGATCTTCGGAGTTCTGCTTCCTACTTCCAGGGTAGCCTGTAAAAGCCCTACAAGCTGATAGTCTCAGTGCTCATCCAAGTGGGGTGACGGTGCTCAGGATGCAAAGATGCCCTGCTGCCAAGGTTCGTATGTAGGTCTGTGGTCTTTGTTGAATTATGACAATAGCAGCCAGCCACCAGGAGCCGCAGCTGGTGCGCAGGGAGGGGCAGGTGCACACCACGGACAGAGGGCTGTGAAACTG